>NC_069657.1:95621747-95928595 GCF_027244095.1 Hemicordylus capensis
CGGGTGGTAATATGTAAATTTGACTCCGGTTTTAAATTTATGTCTATACTGCGATTTAAAGTTCTCTTCGTGACGGATTGGGGAAAAATCCAAATCATTATATACCCCCAAGGCCTTATCATCTAAACCCAGAGTCTCACTCAGAAAACGTTAGAGAGCTTTTTCCTCATTCTTTTCCTCATTTCCTCATCCCTGGCATCTCCAAGATAGGGCTGAGAGAGATTCCTGCCTGCAACCTTGGAGAAGCTGCTGCCAGTCTGTGAAGACAGTACTGAGCTAGATAGACCAATGGTCTGGCTCAGTATATGGCAGTTTCCTATGTTCCTATGTTTCAACATATCTCTAGGGCAAACATGTTCCTCAGCTTTTAAAAAGCCACTACAAACACACACCAGCATACTTCTGGGTCCTTTCCACAACAGTCAAAATTTTAACTCTGATGTCATGTGCTTTATTTCAAAGAGAAGAACGCGATTTTCATGGGGCAGAATTGATGGGGGGTGGGAATACATGCTGCTGCCTGCACCCTTGAAAGACAGATGCATCTATAGAGATATATGCTTCACTGCAAGAAAAGGGAGATAATAGTCTCCCCAGAAATATTCAACTTTTTTTTAATAATATCAACCTGAGTTTGCAAAATAGTTATGCATTTTTACAGATGGTGTAGCTTTGCTGAGGCTTGCTGCTGTTTTCTAAAACTTGTCTAGAACACACTTGTGTTAGAATTGTACAAAGGGGAGAATTCTACACTGATCCATGGGGAAAGCTCTCTAAATACTTAGATACTGATATGTAAATAAACCAAGATAAATTATGTGCTAGTGATGAAAGAAATCAAGGGAAAATGGAGTAAGAGAAGACTTTCATGAGTTATAGTGGGAATATTTTTATCAATACAGTTCATCTATTGCTGGTTTCTTTTTGTTTCACTATTCTACTAATTAATATACCAGAAACTTTCAGAGTAATGAAATACTCTGAGCAGGATCTAGACCAAGTCATGACTAAGTCCTATTAAAATTAATGGGACATTTTAGTCATATCTAACTTGTCTCATTGATTTCAACATTTGACTGAATTCTGCTCTGTGTGAAATTTGGAAAAATCTAGGAGACCTTAAGGGAATATACACAAGGGCTAGAGAATGGAGAATTAATAGTTCTGAATTATAGATATATTATAGATATAGCCACCACCTTACAAGTGGCTATTGGCATATGAATCCAAATGAGACACTCTGGCTATAATAAGAAGTTATCTAGTTCTCTTTGCGTTCACTTCTGTAGCTCAACAACAAAATTTGACCAAAAATACTGACAACTCCTCTATACTTCCTCTGTTATTAAGTATATCAAAAAGTCAATGGGGAAATTGGTAACAAAGGCTGACATCCTGACTAGTAGAGAATGCAGCAGGAGCCATGTCCTCATAGCAGGAGGCTGCTCTTAATGCAGCTGGAGGCTTCTCCACTTCTGCAGCACACTGGGAAGAGGAAGCAATTTTCAGTGATATTCCCTGACTTTGAAAGTACTCTGTGCCTTCAAAATATATGTCACTGAGGGTCACAGCCCTAAGGGACATATATTTCTGGAAAGCACAGAAAACCTCCAGAGGCAGGGAAGATACATGAACATTCACACACACATCCCACTGTGGAAGTGGAGAAGTCTCTCACAGTGTCCTTGTTTTATTAGTAAATATATCCCTAAACAATAGTGCTTTCTAATAGTATTCCTAAATGAGAGGAAATCTTACCTGTTTTAACTATATGGATTTAACAGAGAGAGAAAACGGATACTTAATTATGAAGAGATGTTTGAAAATGTGAAGTGGCACAGGTTTGGAAAAAGGAAGACAGAAAACTAACTATTAATATAACAATAAGAAGTTCTGGTAAGAACTATTCTGCCTACTTTCCTTTCACTATAATTTTAATTGATAATTACCATATTTATAAGTCAGCCCACTTCTGCCGCAAACATTGATGCATCTGCCATCTCGAACTGGGGTGGATTACATCATCATAAACTATGCTGTTGAAGTGCCCCGTGTGTCCCTACAACTGTACTAAATTTGTGTCAAATCAGTTCTACCTCAATTACTCATACATCTGCCATCTTGAATTGGGGTGGATTACATCATCACAAATTACACCATTGAGGTACCCCTATGTGTCAAAGCAGTCCAGGCATGTGAAGTTGATAAGGACACACATATGGGGACGGACACACACACAACTGGGTGATTTCATAAGCTTATTTTTGTTAAGTTTAAAATGATATGGTTATTCTGTGTGTCCTTTTTAAAAGCCTACTTTCCTTAAGTTTTCACTAATAAATATTGGTCCACATGTTGTACAGCGGAAGACTGCAGCAATCAAACACTTGTTTAAAAAGCTAAGTTTGGGTGGAGGGTGATAAGGCAATGATTTTTGCTTCTCCCTTTCCTTCCCTTCCTTTTTGCTTGCAAAAACATGCCCCCAAGCACTGTGAAGCCTTTAGCAATGCTGAAATTTAACCACCTAACACCTTTTTGGAAAAGAAGATTGGTCTGGAAATTATGAAGGGATAGTCTTCTTTAATGGAGTCTTTCTATTTTGTACTGTTTACAAGAAGAAGTAATGTTCATTTCATTTCTAGTGTGAATTCTTTACTTAAAACGTGATTAGCTGCATTTGCTTTATTTTTAACATTAAAACTTTAGTATTAATTATACATATTTTGTATAAAAGTTGTGGTGCTCCATGATGTTGTGCAACTACAGGGAAGACTTTCTCCAGGACATATACAAAGCTGTGCAACCACTGTTCCCTCCAAGGTGTGCGCATGCACTCACACATTTTTTGATGTCTGCTCAGTTCATTTTAGATCCCGCTCAGGTCGAATCAGGAAGGTCCCACTCTTAATGCATGTACACACACTGCCTTGATCCTGCTGCCCAGAACAAAACTCATTCTGCACACAGATGAAAAAAATTAGAGAGAACACTGTGTGCAACTTATCAATGTCTTCTGCTACTAGTCTTGGACAGACACTCCTTTCTTCGCACAATGCTCTTGTGTCCTTAAGCTAGCACAACAGCATTACTCTAGTGCAACACTAGTCTGGAATGCAAGCTCCCAGATGTAGCAGCACAGATCCACGCAACTTCCTTGCAAAAATGTAGTGTCCTTCAACAAGTGCACTAGCAAGATGCTGGCCAGTAAGTTTAAGAGTGTTGCCCCATCCTATTACAATTATTTTATACTTGTTATTCAACACTCCACAAATACCACCTGTCTCAGTATAAATGAATCAATGTAAGTATTACAGCAATAGATTAACTACCTTGCTTTTTGATACATCTAAGAACTTTTAATCAGTTGGCAGCCTAATTATAATACCACCACATAAGTAACTTGCATTTATTAATCTTGTTCAGATGCCCACAGTTCAGGAATGTGACCCATATATCTTTTATTTCATTCCATGATATTGTATTAAACAATTACCATTCCCTTGACCCCAATGACAGTATTTCTCAAGATGCCTTTAGACACCGAGCACAGCCCATTTCATAGTGCCGGAAGAAAACAAAAGCAATGCACCAGCTCAGCTCCCATTTTGACACTCACAAAAGGCCCCTTTCCAAGAGCACTGAACATATAGCATATTTTAAGAACTCCTAACACCCCATGTTCCCCATCAGTCACCTCTTGCTGTGCGGAAAGGTGTGGGTTCTAATTAAACTGTAGTGAACTATCCATCTTCCAAGTTCCATAACAGAATTTGTAGAAACAATTTTATTTCTACAGTATAGCTTTGCAGGTAAAGTACAAAAGCATGTCAATCCAAAACATTTTCTCCATTCTAATAACCCTCATATATCTAAGAATCATAGGTCAGCTTCTAGGAATGTGCAAAAAGGTTTGAATCCAAATTGGTTCAGTTCAATCTCGGACAAAACCTGGCACTGATCTGGCAGTGCCAGTCCAAATTCAAACTGAACCCGGCTCAGTTCGAACTGGTCCAAACATGTTCGGAGGATCTAACCTCCATTTTAGGCACCAGTGGCCATTTTGTAACACTTGTGTCACTTTAATTGATTGGCTGAGCTCCTGCTTCCCTGATTGGCCAGATGTGGCAGGCTTAGGAAGATCGCCAGTCATGGGGAACTGTCAGCTGATTGGCCAGGGGGAGCTCCAAAGGAGAGAGATTCAACTTGTATTTAAAAGCAAGCCCCTGGCCTTGTAAATTCACTCTGCATGTGCTGTCTGGGAAAAGAGGAAGCTGCTACTGATGCCTGCTTGCCTTACTGGCTGTGGAACATCTGTCTCTGCTGCTTTTCCAGGTCTGTCCTGCTGCCATGTTTGTTTGTTTGGTCCATTTCCCATTTTTCTTTAGTCCCCTTTTGCTTTTTAGTTATTTTTCCCTTAAAAAAATAAAAATCTGCAGTCACTGGGCCCTGGCCTTGCCCTTCAGTGCTGCTGCTCTAGCCCAGCTTGCTAGCCAGCCGGGGCTTCAGGCCTTTGGTCTGAGGTCTCTGCTCCCCAACCTTTTAAAAAGATTTTTACACTTTTCCCCTGAGTGCCTTATTTTCTGGGTTTACTGTGTCCACAGTCTTGCCCCCTCTGTATGCACTGCAGCACAGGTTGTGCTCTTGGCTTGCCTGGGTTTTTTTGTTTGTTTGTTGTTTTTGGGGGGAGGGGAGGGCTTTTTTTCTCCTGCTTTTTGGTTTGTTTGTTTTTTAAGTGTGCTTTTGCACTTTTGTTTCATCAGTGGTTGTTTGTTTGTTTGGGTGGGTGGGTGGCCCACTTGCAGGCTGCCCACCTGCCCCCCCCCCAAGGTGTGTGTGTGCTGCTGCTGCTGCCGCCAGCCAGTGCTGTTCTGCTGGGCTGCTGCTGAAGCCCCCCGGCCCATGCGTGCAGCATCTCCGCCACCCAGAGTCCTGAAAACTTTAGGACTGCGGGTTAAGTCCATTGCCTTTTGTTACCCTTTTTGCCCCTTAGTTTCTAGTAAATAAGGCCTCCTGGGTTGGTTTTGGGGGAAGTATTTGTGTATTTTTGTAGGGGTTTTTTTCTTCCTTTGCAGGTCCCCTTTAGTTGTTCCCCCTTTTACTGTTACTGTTTTACTGTATGTGTATATTCTGTTGTTGTTGGGTGGTGTGGGTGGGTAGGTTAGTTTTTGTAACCAAAGGTTTAGGGTTGTTGTTTTTTCCTTAAAAAAAATTTTTAAAGCCCCAGGGGGAGGGAAGATGTCTGAGCGCCATGTCCAGAGCAAGGCTCAGACCCATATTTATTTATTATTTATTCGATTTCTGTACCACCCTTCCAAAAATGGCTCAGGGTGCTTTACACAGAGAATAAATAAATAAATAAGTAAGTAAGTAAGATGGATCCCTATCTCCAAAGGCCTCACAATCTAAAATGAAACATAAGATAGACATCAGGAACAGCCACTGGAGGTACTGTGCCGGGGGTGGATAGGGCCATTTGCTCTTCCCCTGCTAAAGAGAATCACCATGTTAAAAGGTGCCTCTTTGCCAAGTTAGCAGGGGTATCTGCATATGGCAGGCAGAGGAAGGAGTGGTGGCCCAACTGCTGGTGCAGGAAGTGAAGGGTGGGTGGAGCAGAGAAGATGGGCGAGGGTGCCACAGCTACCCATCAGCCAATTCTTTGCTCCTGGTGAGATGGCAACAAAGGCTCTCCTACCTGGAAGAGCCTCCCTCCGGCCCAGTAGCTGCACCACCAAAGCTGCTACCCCTGGTGGCCTGCCAGTGAAACTGATGCTTCCATGGTGGGGGTGAAGGGTAGGGGCTTGACAGCTGCTGGCACAGCCACTCTCTCTCTCTCTCTCTCTCTCTCTCTCTCTCTCATGCCCCCCCCTCCTCTTGCCACTCAGTTTGGCCCCTGCTGCCCAAGTCATGGCAGTCTTCTGGGTCCTCCGGGGCTGAAACTGACTCTGAGAAAAGGGTCTGCTCCTGTGCAGGGGGCACCGGCTCAGCCTCAGCCGGACCCTTCTAGCATGCAGGGTGGTAAGGTTGGCAGCGGCGGGCAGCACTAAAGCAGTCTAAGATGGCATCCAGGAGGTCTGGAGTGTCTAGAGACACTTTGAGGTCCCTCAAAATGCCCCATCGTCCTCTAACTGTGTTCACTGAATGGCACAGGATAGTCGGGAGAAAGATGCTAAGCATCTGGGGACAACCTACATGTGGCTGCACATGCAGCGCCGTCACCCGGATCTCCTTGCCTCCACTGACAACACTAGTGTGCCTGTGGGTAGCGTTGACAAGGGTCATGCACCAGCTTCTTCACTGAATCAGGGGACCCTGCCAGTCAAGCGGTGGACACAAGCACCATTGGGGAGCAAGGAACATCAAGGTTGGACAGACCCACACCTCCTCACCTGGCTCATAAGGGAGATTATGGTCACTGACGACCAGCCTTTCCCGCTGGTTGAGAACACCAGCTTCCGCCGGATACTCGATGCTGGCTCCCGACTACATCATCCTCTCAAGGACCACCTTCAGTCAGACAATGGTTCCTTCCCCGTACAGACGGTGTAGGGAACTTATGTCAGAAATGCGAAGTGCAGTGTTGCCTGGCACCAGTGTGCATTTCACCTCTGATATTTGAAACAGTGTGAGTGGCATGCACACTGCTTTCCTGTCCCTCACTGCTGGGGGCTGGAGAGAGGGGAACTCTGGTGCGGTCTCTGTGTCCAGCCTGTCCCATAACGCAATTCGACATCAAAGAGATGGCAGCTGTCATTGAATGCCAGACAGATTGCCATGCCTCAGCCGGGGGTTCACTGTGACAGACAATACCTCCAACATCACCGCAGCATTAGAGCAGGTGTTGAGCTTGTGTTAACATACAGTGACTGGCATACACATTTCACCTTCCTGTGGCGAATGCCCTAGGCCTCAAGGAAGCCAGGGTGGCCATGGAACAGGCCCACACGCCCCTAGGTGCTGCTGTCGCCATGGCTGCGCTTGTGGAGAAGTCCCCCAAGATTGCAGCCCAATTCCACCGGAGTGAGAAGTCCAGGCACTTGCTCTGTGAGAGGCAGTGTGAGCATGGAATCCAATGCATCCCTGGGGATGTAGAGAACCAGTGGAACCCCACCCTCCTCTTGCTGCAGCGCCTGCTGGAGCAGGAGGTAGCCCTCGACAACCTGGTGAGGAACAAGGGCTTAGGTGTGTGTGACCTCTCTAACTCAGAGTGGAAGATCATGTCCAAGATGATGTCGGCACTCAAGTCCTTCCTGTTTGCCATGAAGAGCATGTGTGCCAATGCCACTCCTCTGAGCCAGGCTCTACCCACTGCTCTTCTCCTGGAGAAGCTGATGGGTGACAGAGAGGTGTATGTCCTTTCTCGTCTCTGTGACCCAACTATCAATGTTGTTCATGCTGGCAACTTGCACAGGTGGAGGACCTCCTGATCAAGAGAGTTAGAGAGGAGGAGGTCAGGAGGACCAAAGACCAGGAGGGTGATGGTTCACCCCCTGAGCATGCGCAATCCACACTCAGCAGCAGTGCGGGCAGGCCTTCTCCCCCCCCGCCCAATGTAGCAGCATGGCATCCCAGGCGGCTGTGCCCACACAACAGGCAGTTCCTCCTGCTCATTCTGCCCAGTGGTTCAAGCGGGTGCGCCTTGGCACCTTATCCAGGGTGCAGGAGGCTCGGCCCACCAGGCCCTGCACAAGTGCTGGGTAGTCAGTTGCCAAGTACCAGCAGGAGCCTGTGGAAGAAGACTCAGAGATGAACCGCATACAATTTTGGGCAACCCACTGACATGGCCAGACCTGGCAGCGGTCGCTGTACACCTCCTCTCCTGCCTGCCAACTAGTGTCCAGAGCAAGCAGGTGTTCTCACGTGCTGCCAATGTGGTAACACCCCATCACTCTCGGCTGGACCCTGGCTTGGTCAAGCAATTGGTCTTCCTCAAGGTCAAACTCCCCCTGCTGAGCCACCTCAAGCTGGAAGTTGAGCTGAGTGAGTGGTTGGCCCATGATATTGGTCACTCATGATGCTAAACATCTCTGGAACACCTGGCCAGGAGCAGTGGGGGGGGGGCGTGGGCACACACACACAAACACTAGGTTGGGTGGGAGTCGCATCGAGTGCAGCACTGTGTGAATGCGTTAGACTGACTGTAAATGTTTACGCAGGCAGATGTGCACTGCATGTGTAGATAGGTGTGGGGGGGTTGTTGTGGTTGCTGTGTAGATAGGTGTGTGGGAGGTTTATTCTGTGTAGATAGTTGTGTAAATAACTGTACAGGGGTGTGTGTGTGTGTGTAGATGTACACACACATATACATACATACACACACACACACACACACATATTTGTACAATACTGTATGTATATAGTTTTTCCCCATTTCTTTCCCATCAGTTTTAGCACACATGCACCAAACACACATGCAGAGCCAATGATGAGTCAGTACTCTGGTGCCACCACATGTCTGAGTCTAGCCTTGCTATGCGGGCTCTCAGCAAAGATGTGGTATCCCTGCCAGTCTGAGACAAATTTTCCTTTATTGTAGCATGCACAAAGAGAAGGAAAACATCTCAAGGTGCATTATTTTAAATTTTTTTATTAAATGTGGGTTTTAAAAATTGCTTTGCCTCTTTAACATTTGCGTAACTTGTTGGTTTTTGCTGCCTTGAGCAATTTTCCTAGGTTTGTGTGGCCGCAGGCTAATTGTTGTCCTTAGTGTTGTTTCCTTTCCCGCTGGTTTTCTTGGTTTGCAGTTGTCATGATGATATCAATCTCATGGTGTAGTGCAGGTCTGTCTCTCTACTGTAATTTTTTGGTTTGCACTTTGGTGTCTCTTTAGTTGCATCACTGACTCTTGGATTGCAGCCTCCTATGGTCTCAAAACCAGGTTAGGTGGTAGGTACCCATGGGTGGCCAACTACCACCCCAAACCCAAAGAAACCAGGCACTTGTGCAATCTTTAATGATTTTTAAAAGATCTTTCCATTATTTCTGCCATAAGGAACAATGGGGATTTGAGGCATACCAGCCCATTCCCCCGCCCCCAAAGTGGATTTGGGAGTAAGGCACGTTGGGCAACAACTCCTCACTCATACTCCAAGTCACTCATACTCCAAGTCAGATTGTTGTTTTTTAGGAATGTTTTCGTTTCTGTCCTGCTTGACAGTTCTCTCAGTAAATCCCTATGAAGAACTTATATAGCATCCAAGAATCCACTTCAAATTTGGATTCTTGAATGCTATATAAGTTCTTCACAGGGATTCACTGAGAGAACTGTCAAGCAGGACAGAAACTTTTAAAAATCCTTTTTTTTAGCAATAGCAATAGCAATAGCAATAGCACTTACATTTATATACCGCTCTATAGCCGAAGCTCTCTAAGTGGTTTACAATGATTTAGCATATTGCCCCCAACATTCTGGGTACTCATTTTACCGACCTCGGAAGGATGGAAGGCTTTTTAAAAGAAAAAACTACACCCCACAAGTTTGGGGTTTGAGTGGGGAGTTGTTGCCCAATGTGCCTTACCCCAAACCTGCTTTGGAACGCCTTTGCACCCCCTCCCCAAAGGGAAAAATGGGGCTGCCTCAAATCCGCATTATTCCTTGTAGTGGAAATGATGAAAATGGAAACATCTTTTAAATATCATTTTTTAAAAAAAAAATCATACAAGTGCCCAATTGCTTTGGGTTTGGATGGTAGTTGGCACCCATGGGTGCCTACCACTCAACCCAGTTTTGTGCCCCTCGGTGCTCTGCATAGGGAATAATGGGTCCGTTCGAGTCCCCATTATACCCTATGTAGAACTTTTCAGAACTTGTTCAAGTTGGATTTGAATTCGAACCAAACCAGGGTTCGAGCAAGGCCAAAACCAAACCTGGCTGCCCTGGTTCAAGTTTGGTTCAAATTCAAACCTAACCACTCGAGCTGATTTTGCACACACCTCTATCAGCTTCAGGGGGGTTCCAACAACCTCTTTGCTTTCAAAGAAAATTTCTTGCCTAGGGCAAGTCACCATTAGGAAGAGGAGTACAACTTCTTTTATCTCCACCACCTGGGGCACTTTTTATAAAATTTAACAAAAAATGCAGGTCTGTTAAATACATGCAAATAAATATAGAAAAATATTGTCCAGAGGGCACCCAATTATGTTCATTACTGTACAAAAGAGAAAAAGAGACAATGGCAATCTCATATCCCTGCTGAGGTGTATATCTTTGTAGCCCAGCAAATGCATTACAGTTTGTGTGCCACACTACCACCATCAACCCTTCTGCAGGTTGTTTTCCGAAAAACAACCCGCATGTCCTTAAGGATAACACAAATAGGCAGGTCCTTAAGGAAAGCCAATCAGTGCAGAGTAACGAATGAGTAGGATGTTGGGACTTGGACCAAGATGACTTGGGCTCAAATTCCACTTGGTCACAAAGCTCACTAGGGCAGTGTCCCCTCTAACAGGGATTCCCAGATGTTGTTAACTATCTCCCATAATCCCCAAGCAAAAGCCATTGCATCTGAGGATTCTGGGTGTTGTAGTCAACAACATTGGGGAATCCCTGTTAGAGGGAACACTGGTCAGTGGGTGGGGAAAGGGAGTCTGTCAAACCAGGACTTCCAGCAGTCAGCCTATGTCAGAGGGACCAAAGCAAGAGGCACAGGCTCATAGACAGGCTGGGATTGGATATCAAGTCAGACAGACAAGTGCAGAGGGAGAGACAAGAGAATGCTACATAGATACACTAAGCAACCAGTTGTGCTGAGCAACTGCACAGCCACATCTGGCCTCACCCTTTGCTCTTCTCAGTCTGATCAGGTATCAGACCCCAGCCCATCTATGACTATGTCACCTGCTTCAACCCCTTTGCTACTGTCTGTCCAACCGGGTATTTAAACTCAGCCCTATGATGGCTCCATATTGATTGATTGATTTCTATACCGCCCTTCCAAAAATGGCTCAGGGCAGTTAACACAGAGAAATAACAAACAAATAAGATGGAACCCTGTCCCCAAAGGGCTCACAATCTAAAAAGAAACACAAGATAAGACACCAGCAACAGTCACGGGAAGTACTGTGCTGGGGGTGGATGGGGCCAGTTACTCTCCTGCTGCTAAATAAAGAGAATCACCATGTTAAAAGGTGCCTCTTTGCCAAGTTAGCAGGGGTTTCTGCCCCTGGCCATTCACTACATGCCTACCTGTGCAAGACCCAGACTCTACCCTGGTCTGTCTCAGAACTGGACCAAAACTGATATGAAGTGACTTTAGACCAGGCATAATCTCTCAGCCTAACCAACTCCACAGGGATGTTGTTAGGATAAATAGGCTAGTCCCACGTTTTCAGAGTTCTTTGAAAGAACGGCAGGATACAAATGGGATAAATAAATATTAAAACTACATTGGAATGCTGTTCAGTGAAAACAATTACGGCCTGTATTTCAAGTCATAAAATAAAGGGAGGGATTGATGAAAAAAGCTACTTGTTATCTCTATGGCTGCATATAAAGCTGGCATGTTTTAAAAAATGTCAGACTTAATTAGATCTTAATGTAATGTGCAGATAGTCATTAGCAATACAGTGCATTTTTCTCAAGGAGACAAAGGCAAGAAGACAGCAGACATTTTAATTTTATTAACTTACTTTGGGGTCTGCACACTTGAACTTTAACCTTTCCACCATCTCTAGCAGGGCCACCTTCAAGTCGACACGTTCTCTGTTCTGAAAGACAGAGGGCAAAGGTCATTAGACAGCACTCTTTTGAACACTCTTAGTAAATACAACCAGGATTTCTTCAAGACAACCAGGGAAAGTGGAGGAGGAGCACTTTCCCGCACTTTTTATTAGGCAAGTTGCTATGAGCCCCTGAATACATTTACTCATTCTTTTGGGACTGAGGTTAAGCAAGCAGAGGGCTCAGGGAAGGAGAAAAGATGTATCTGCCAGGAGCACTGGGAAAACTACTGGAATGTAAATTAAATGCAATTGCACAGGCCAAGTCATTCACTGCTTTGTCACATGGCAAAGCTTCAAGCAGGCTTGAATCCTGCTAAATACTGAGTACCCTTCACCTCCTATTGAAGTCAATAACTCAGCTACTTAAAAGAGGTTCAGCACCCTTCAGCATAATGCCCTTGCTGAGGATATGCTGCGCAATGGTGACCTGGCTCTATGTTTCATTTATTTTCTGTAATTGGTAGCGGCTGCCCGATAATTTAATCCTGCACTTTTGTGCTTCCATTTGTAAGATGGAGCAAAAGGGAAGAACTAATTAAGGAAGCAATCAGGAGTTCACACTTCAAGGAAGACACAAAGATCTAGGCATTTGTGGTACCCCTGGAATATTTGTTTCTTTTGCCTGAACTATCCTCTCTCTCAAACTAAATCACAGCTTGTATTTGAGAAGGGCAGGAGAGACCTCAGTAATGAAACAAGTATCTGAGGGCGACACAGTTGAAGAGGTATTTTGTCTTTTTTTTCTGTCCTTGATAGGACCCATGGTCATGACAATACATTTTGACTGTCATTTTGCACTTCATTCCCAGTACTTGTCAACAGAAACAATATTTTAAAAAACTGACACCTCCTGAAATATATTATTGACCATATACTATACGTCTGTGAATTATTTTGCAATTGTTGCAGTAACCAGCCATTTGTTTGGTCACATCCCAGTCCCACAACTTAACAGCAACCATTGATCAAGCATAGAAGGGTCAGCTATATCCAATGAAACACATGACAACTTCAAATCCTTTGAACATCATGGTTCTGCCCTCTCCACGTTCAGTCATGGTCAGTTCACATATTCTTGTTCAACATCCTCCAACAATGATTCAGATAAACCCTCCAATACCCCTGTTCTCAGGACTGTGTTAGTAGGTCTTGCAAAACTAGTTGCCTCAAATGCTATGAAGAAACATTTAAATACTCCTCTATGTATTGTTAAACATGTATGGCATAATCAATACAAATTTAATAGAGACCATGTGCTCAACATTTCAGAAGATGCAAGAGTGAAAATTTAGTGGTTACACATGGAGGCTATTCTCATCTGCAGTGGAAAACCAGGCTAAGGGAGCCCAGCCCGGTTTCCTCAGCACGTGAAAACCGCCGGGAGCCATGCTGCTTCTTGGGTAGCCCGCCACTTAAACCAGGTTTCGGGCACAAGAGAGCCTGAAAAGCAGGTTAGGGGATCATGTGTCGCCACAGTGTGGCTCCGTGCCACAGAGACTCACGAGTAGCCCCCGACAAGGAGGCTTCAACAAGCCTCCTGGCGACGGAAAACTACCCAGAATGCCCCGTGCACTTGTGCGAGGCATTCTGTGAATTCCGGGGGCTGGGAGACCCCCAAACCCGCCGTCCCAACCAGCTCTGTGAAGGAGCTAGTAATTGTCTGGGCAGCTGATCCAGCCACCCAGGGAAGGCTCCCTGCTCATCTGTGGGAGAGCGGGTCAATCCCACTCTCCCTGCAAATCCCCTTTATGCTCTTCACACTGCCTGTGTGGAGAGCCTTATGAAGATGTAAAGAAAACAAATATTATTACATCAGTCCTAGATGAAAGGAGAGAAAATCTGAGGGCTAGACTGTTTCTACACTACAAACTGAAACTAATTAGAAGAATAAAATAACAGTTGATCTAATGTGTAGTGTTTAAAGTTGTGTGCTGGAAGATTCCCAGGTCAAATCTGACCTCAATCATGATTTTACTAGGTGGTTTTAGGCTATTCTGTTAATTGCCCAGAGACTAAAGTTTGGGTGGTATAAAAATTTGATAAAATTAAATTATATTTATTTATTTATTTATTTATTTAAATTTTATCTCATTGCCATATAGGAAAAATACTGAGCTACCTTCTGAGATATAGGCCTTGTTCAAATGTAACAAACCACTGTTTATTTTTATATACAGCAAACCACAAGCTTGCATGCTCACTCCTCCCTCTTGCTTGAGGGAAGGAGCCTAGAAGCAGAAGCTTCCAATTTGCAACCACCAACAGTTTGCTGCTTCAGCCAAATGCAGTAAACAGTAGTTTGTACTAACCATATTATGTTTTCAAGCTATGATCTGAAACTAGGATCAAACCTGGCTTCAGATCCTGATATGAAAGACAAACTACACTTTCCACATTCTACGTTTTCCAAACCAGGATCAACTGTAGCTTGATATCCTGGTTTGTTAACAAACAAGAAGCTAGAACAAACCACAATTCCCCCACTTCATATATGGAATTGTGGTTTGTTCTAAATTGAAAAACACAAGTTTTCACTTTACACACACACACACACACACACACACACACACGGGAGAGACAGCATGCAAGTTTGAAGTTGTCTTAAGCTTGTTCATATATCGCTACACCATGTTTAGACATTCACTTCAAGGCTGTTGAAGATTGAGTTAAAGCTGCCAGAGGGTAATAGGAACTGCTGAAGAGTGGTAATGTTAACTAATATTAATTAACCTAAGAGTTTATATAATATTAGTTTTAGATGACTTCAAAGGTTTATTTGGCTTTAAAGGTACTTGTTTAGGTATTAAGAAACTAAGTTTAAGGTTGGACATTTGCACAGTCAGAGATCAATTTTAAGATTGAACTGAGCTGAAAGGAAGAAAGGACTTTTTCCTCTTACTGATGTCACCTCAAAGTGATTGGCCACATGAGCATATCACATACAACACTAGGTTGGGCAGAATTGTGTGTCAATAACTTTCCTGTGTCTGCAAATCTATGAAGGTCTTATCTGAATAATATGCACAGCTGGCTTCCAGCCAGGTTTGTGAACTGGTGTTCCACTTCGAGATCATTGCAGCTTGAGGACTGCACACTGTAGTCAGACAAGATGCTCTAAATCAATATGCAGATTTGTGAAAGATATCCTTTTTAACAATTGCATAACAAGAAGCTTTATAAGAGGCTGTGTAAACATGCAGTGGAATGAAGTAGTAGAATCAATCGCACCATTTCAGACTGCAGGAGGATCAGATTTTTAACTGTCCCTTTAAGAAAAAATCCTCCCTACTAGTGTTGCCATATTCTGGCTCTCCAAATCCAGGTGCCTAATTTGCATATTATGTAAATTGGCTTGCAAATAATTTGCATGCAAAAATTAGTAGCTGCACTTTCCAGTTCACTAATATTTGCTCTGGATATCTACCAACAATTTGGGGAAGATATATTTGCCTGACCATTTTCCTTGACATATTAACAGCAGTAAATGAACAGAAAAAAATGCACAGCTTTTTCTAAGGCTGCTATTCTGTACAAACTTATTTAAGAGAAGGTCTGATTGAAACCAACGGTGCTTACTTCTAAGTAGGCACGCATCGAAAGTAAAGCCAAAAAAGTCTTTAAACGTTACAGTGCACAGGCTGGTAAGCAGGCAGGTAAGCAAGCTATCCTCTCAACTGCCTGAGATCCCCTGCTGATAACAAACAAGGCAACATTCCTCAGGGGATTCCTGTACTTGTGAAAGTGAAACCCAACCAGCTAGCCTCCTGTGCTCTTCCTCTCTTAATCCAAGTCCAGCAGTAGAGCAGAGTTGTGATTGCAAGTTTTGCTCCATAACTCCACTTCTACAAGGGCTAGAGCTTAGTTTTTTATTAATTATTATTATTATTTTAATGAAAGGTGAAATCCGGGTGAATCCAGGTGAGTTAAGCAATCTGGGTGAGATGCTTAAAATCCGGGTGATACCCGAAATTCCGGGGGGCATGGCAACAGTACTCCCTACAAATGTTAAATTAGCTTTGCACAGAGAGAACAGGGCTAGAACATTTCTCCCTGATACAGCAGTGTATTATTTACAGAAAGGTGATTTGTTTGTTTTAATGTGGACCAAAAAAAATGGTGTGCCCCCACATGCAATCTAAAATGGTACAATCTAATGTGCATGTCAATGAATAAGGCCTGATTTACACAGTTTTTATGTAGCACTATCCACTGGCACAGTGCATTTACAAAGGCTGAGAAACCAGGCCCCTGTTCCAAAGGGCACACAATTTAGAACTAGAAACATGAGAGACAGCAGAGGAAGGGAAGAAAAGTGGAAGTAAGGACAGACTAGAAGTGTGCTTATTGTAGACCTATCTATATCTTTCTACGCAGCCCTCTTTAAAGAAAAGGTAAAGTGTGCCCTCAAGTCGGTGTCGACTCCTGGCAACCACAGAGCCCTGCAGTTTTTCTTTGGTAGAATACAGGAGGGGTTTACCATTGCCATCTCCCGCACAATACGAGATGATGCCTTTCAGCATCTTCCTATATCACTGCTGCCCAATATAGGTGCTTCCCATAGTCTGGGAAACATACCAGCGGGGATTCGAACCAGCAACCTCATGCGTTCTAGGCAAGTCATTTCCCGCTGTGCCATTAAGTGGCTTATGCAGTCCTCTTTATGAGCCCCCAAACGAGCTTTGGAATGCTTCAGATGTTTATCCTATTTATGTCTTTAGCATGCTCTTGAGGAGGAAGGGAAAACAAGAGGAAATGGCAAGGCTTTGCAACAGAATAGAAAAGGTACCGGTTTTAGGGGACTATCTTGAACAAATTGCAAAAGAAATTATTTCTGTACCATCATGTTCAGAAAAGGCTACTCAATAAAATGACTTTTAAAAAAACCTATCCTGGAGCAAAATGACCTTTATGACATCATTGGATATAACTGTTTTTTACAAAACCTACAAACTGTTATAGTCAGAAAGCACTCTGGGAAGGTTTGCATTGCCCCCCCCCCCAAATGACAGACTTTTCCTCAAGCAATGGGCACTATATTTTGGCCACATTAATTTTCATCAGTGATCAGGGAAAGAAACAAAATGCCTATGTTTAATCAGTTTCTTTGGTGGAAGGGCTTTGACAATGGCAACTACTCAAAACACACTTTCAAAAAAAGTGTTGACACTTGAAATGTTTCCTAAATTTAGGCGGGGGGGATTAATTGGTTACATCATGGACGATACAGGTCTAAGATATGTATTTTGAGCACAAAGATGCTCCTAAGACACATATTTACTCAGCCAAAAGGCATTTTCAGTTTGAGGACACCTTATTGTGAAATTAACTGAGAATACAGAACAGAATCCACAGGACGTATGGTCATACTTATGAAAGTAGTGAGGACCACATTACTTTGAGGGATAAATAAAATGAGATGTGTTTTCAGTAAGGTGATATCAGAGACTGCATCTTCATTTATATTGTGGCCTGATCAAAAATTGCAAAGTATTTTTCATAACAGGAAGCAACTTTAATTAAATTCAGAACAGTAGGACTCTGAGACATATAATATAAAGCCCCACTCACCAACATGAAACTCCCAGACCAAATTATGAAAGATAGTAACATGCCATTTTTGTAGGTAGGTTCTACCGTGTTTCCCCGAAAATAAGACAGTGTCTTATATTAATTTTAGCCCCCAAAAATGCACTAGGGCAATTAGCGGTACATCAGAAATTACTGCTAGGTCTTACTTTCAGGGTAGGTCTTACTTTCGGGGAAACAGGGTAGATCTTGCCCAGACTACCAAACACCTCCCCCCGCTCAAAAAACAAAAACAGACCTCATTATATTACCAGAAATTGTAGGGAAACTATCTCACTGGAAAGTATGGGATACGGTTACTGCTAGAGATAGCATGAGTATTGGGGTTAGTGGTTGAACAAACCTTGGCAGTTTTCTCACATACTTTTACACACAGGGAGTCCAGATTTCATGGTACAGGACATGTCAAGCCTGTCTGTGTGTGCACACATGCCCACGTACACACACACACACACACACAAATAGGTGAGGCCCGACGCTGACTGGACAAAGTCATTTTGTGTAGATTACACTTCTAGGCAAGTTCAAGAAATTGAATGTATGTATTACAGCTTTTTTATTAATGTGTTTGCAAAAGGGAAGTAAAAGAACGGTTTGAAATGTGTAGGATTTCAACTTCAAATATTATTCATTTTATTATAGAATGACCATATATGGTAAAATTGAATCGTACATTTGAATCCAAGAAAGATCTGCTTTTCATGGGCAATATGTTGTTTTGGAATTATTAATTTGATTGAGTGTTAAACTGTTGAGAACAATAACCATTAAAATACAATCATTAATTCATAATGTCTGCTAAAACAACCAAAAATTATTTAAGTGTGCCCCCAAGCATATTTCAGTGTTTAAAATGGTACATTCAAAAGTGTTCCTAACAGAATTCAGGCAGGAGCGTTCATGCAAAATATGGTATCTGTAGGTAAAGGTAACTGTAGGGAATAGAAGAAGTAACATTGACAGGTCAGCAGGCCGTTGCAGGGGAAGGGAAATCAGAATCTTAATTGCTGTCTCCCCTTCTGGCTGTCTTGCCAGCTCTTTGAACTTGGAAAGCAATGCTAACCACCCTCAGAGCCTCATCTTGCTCTTTGTAATGCCAGGTCAGTCCAGAATAAACCTGAAATCATACATGATTTTGATTCTGGATGAAGGGGCCGATCTGGTATGTATTACAGAGACTGGTTGAGGGAGGCAGGTGGCCTGGTCTGGTCCCAGCTTCTTCCTCCAGGGTACTCTGTTGAGGAGCAGGGGAAGAGAAGTGGGCAGGGAGGTGGAGTGGCTGTGATCTACAAGAACAATATCTACCTTGCCAGGATCCCTGTTGAAGTGTCTGACCATTTAGAATGTATGTACCTAAGTCTGGGGACCTGGGATAGACTGAGACTTCTGTTGGTATACCGATGGCCCTGCTGCCCAACAGAGTCCCTAACTGAGCTGACGGACTTGGTCTCGGACTTGGCATTGGAGTCTCCCAGGCTTGTGGTGGTAGGGGATTTCAATGTTCACTTTCGGACCAATTTGTCCAGGGCGGCTCAGGAGTTCATAGCAGCCATGGCAACTATGAGCCTATCCCAAGTAGTCTCAAGACTGAAACATATTGCTGGTCACACGCTTGATCTGGTCTTTCACTCTGAACAAGGTGTTGTCCTGTGGTTGAGGACTCCTGCGATTTCCCCACTGTCATGGATGGACCACCATCTGGTTAAGGTTGGACTCACAACCACGTCCCACCTCCGCAAGGATGGGGGCCCATTAGATCCAATAGGATCTTGATCTAATAGGATTCCAAGAAGCCTTGAAGAGATTTAGTGTTGGCTTTGCTGGTGACCCTGTCAATAATCTGGTGGAGAATTTGAATAATCAGCTCACCAGGGCAGTGGACACGATCATTCCTTAGAGTCCTCTATGACCTGCTTCAAAACTGGCCCCTTGGTATACGGAAGAACTACGGGGGTTGAAATGGCGAGGTAGATGACTAGAGCACAAGTGGAGGAAGACTCAACTCGAATCCGACAGATTATTACATAGAGATCATTTGAAAATCTATGCTCAGGCGATACGTGCAGCAAAGAAGCGATTCTTTTCCTCCCGTATTGCGTCCACAAGTTCACATCCGGCGGAGTTGTTCAGGGTCATGAAGGGGCTAATGTGCACCCCTTCCCCCTTTAAGCAGTACTTAGAACCAACAATTATTTGCTGTAATGTTTTTAATGAGTTTTTTTGTGGACAAAATCTCTCGTATTCGGGCTGACTTGGATTCAAACTCCGCAATCGTTACAGAGTCTGATGCCAAGGTGTCCAGCAGCTCCTCTTATGTTATAACCCTGGATTAGTTTCAGTTCGTTACTCCTGAGGATGTAGACAGGTTGCTTGGAATCATGCGGTCTACCACCTGCCCTCTTGATCCTTGCCCGAAATGGTTTATACCAGTGTTTCTCAACCGGCGGTCCGCGGACCGGTGCCGGTCCGCGACGACTTGAGTGCCGGTCCTTGCCCTGACGAGTTAACACCCTCACCCCACCTGCGAACCTCTGTGTAGTTTTTTTAAAATCTTCTAATTCCAGCCGCTTGCCGCTTTACTTGCCGCTTGTCTTCCCTTGCCACGAACCTCCGTGCATATTTTTAAATTCCGATGCTGAGGGGATGGCTGGGGATGGCTGCTGGGTGGGGGATGAGCCAGTGGTCCTTCTACCCGCCCGCCCCACCCATGCCTGCTTTGAACCTCTGTGCTTAAAAAATTCCTGACATTCCAGCCGCCGCGCGGCCGAGGGGACGGCTATGGGGGGGGGAGCCCATGGTCTTTCCACCCACACACACCCCGGCGGCGGCGGCGGAGGATCCCAGAGCGACGCCGTGGCCTGCCATCCCGCCCGGCGTCGCTGCCCAACTGTGAGGGACGCCTGCAGGCGTTACTGCGCAGGCGTCCCTCACAGTTGGGAAGCAACGCCGGGCGGGATGGCAGGCCACGGCGTCGCTCTGGGATCCTCCGCCGCCGGGGTGTGTGTGGGTGGAAAGACCATGGGCTCCCCCCCCCCATAGCCGTCCCCTCGGCCGCGCGGCGGCTGGAATGTCAGGAATTTTTTAAGCACAGAGGTTCAAAGCAGGCATGGGTGGGGCGGGCGGGTAGAAGGACCACTGGCTCATCCCCCACCCAGCAGCCATCCCCAGCCATCCCCTCAGCATCGGAATTTAAAAATATGCACGGAGGTTCGCGGCAAGGGAAGACAAGCGGCAAGTAAAGCGGCAAGCGGCTAGAATTAGAAGATTTAAAAAAAACTACACAGAGGTTCGCAGGTGGGGTGAGGGTGTTAACTCGTCAGGGCAAGGTATAAATGGCTTTTATAAATAGCATTTAAATCGATTTCACTCCTGCCCAGTCCTATCAAGAAAACATGCTGTAGTGAAGTCATCAAAATATGACTTTTAACTGTCATTTTCAATGATAAGGTGATTTGGTGGTGCCACAATCACATTCCATATTCAAAAGTTAATATGTCTTGTGGGGGACCCACAAATCTCTACATGTGGCAATGTTTTATTTTACCTCATGAGGGTGAACTCACAAGAATGCTAAATTTCAGGAAAATGTAGCATTGTCTGTAGAAAATGTAGATGTCTGCATCCTAAGATTAGATCTGTTATTTCAAATGAATAAGTTAACTCCAGTCTCTCTGCAGTCCCCTGCCACATGCACCGCTCTTATCTACCCATTTTCTCTCTAGCCTTCTTTACCCCTCCTTCCTCAACTGCTCCCTCAGCTAAACATCCTTTCCTAGGCCTGTCAGTTCCCTTGTTGCCTACCCAGGCTCCTGCCTAATTTTGCTTTTTCTATGCCTCTTTACCTAGCTCCTTCTGCAAGATCTGAGCAGCTTATAGAGACTTTCTCTCTCTCCCTCAAGCCAAACCTCCCTATTCTCTTTCCATCTCTTTCTTTTCTAGCTCTTTCTCTTTCTCTCCCTCTCTCCCTTCAAGCCTGCTCCATCTCCTTTTCCTTTTTCTATCCCTCTGTGTCTCTCTCTCAAGCCAAGCCTGCCCTATTCTTTCCCTCTCTTGCTTCTCTCTTTCGTTTTTATAAAAGCCTGTGTGGTGAAGGATCAAAGCATAATCTTCTTATCAAAAATTAAGAGAAAAACTTCTCTAATCTTTTTCCTTAGAAGTGCTCTGTGTTAAGTGTGATGATTTGGCAGAGGTGGAAAGGAAGAACAATGCATTTTATTGTTATGTATTTTGTACAGATTGCATTGTATTTATTTTATTAGAATTTTTAATTCAATTTATTTTATTTTAATTTAAATTAATCTTGGCCAGAACTTCAAAAGTTAAATTTTGATTAAATTCATTTTAATTAATTTCACTTTAATTTGATTTAATTAATTGATTGATATTAAGTGTTACTGTAATCATCAGCACCCTAAAAATTGACCTTGGCCCCCATAAGCCAAGTCACAGTCAGTTTTGGTCCCCCAGGTCATTTGAATTGTGCATGCCTGTAGTATAGTACTAATAGATAAACTTGAAACCTCTTTACTAACTGCTGGTCTGGGAAACTGCACATGAAGAATGTAGCGGTCCTTGAAACTCTGCAGGAAGAATTTACCGGTCCTTGACTCCAAAAAGGTTGAGAAACACTGGTTTATACTATCTGGCAGGGAGGCTGTTATAGAGGGGCTGGCAGAGATTATAAATGCTTCTCGGAGGGCAAGCAGGATGCATCATTGTCTTAAGGAGGCAATCATTAGACCGCTTCTGAAGAAGCCTGCCTTGGATCCCTCAGAGTTAAATAATTACAGGCCTGTCTCCAACCTTCCATGGCTGGGAAGGTAAATGAGCATGTGGTGGCCTCCCAGCTCCAGGTGGTCTTAGAGGAAACCGATTATCTAGACCCATTTCAAACTGGCTTTCAGGCAGGCTATGGGGTGGAGATTGCCTTGGCCAGCCTGATGGATGATCTCTAATTGGGAATTGACAGAGGGAATGTGACTCTGTTGGTCCTTTTGGATCTCTAGGCAGCCTCCGATACTATTGGCCATAGTATTCTTCTGGTACGTCTGAGGGTATTGGGGGTGGGAGGCACTGCCTTGCAGTGGTTCCGCTCCTACCTCACAGGCAGGTTCCAGATGGTGTCCCTTGGAAACTGCTGTTCTTCAAAATCTGAACTTTTGTATGGTGTCCCTCAGGGCTCCGTATTGTCTCTGAAGTTTAACATCTACACGAAACCTCTGGGAGAGCTCAACAGGGGATTTGGTACAGGGTGTTATCAATATGCTGATGACACCCAAATCCGTTTCTCCATGTCAATATCCTCAGGAGAAGGCACAGCCTCCCTAAACGCCTGCCTAGAGGCAGTAATGGGCTGGATGAGGGATAACAAACTGAGGCTGAATCCAGATAAGACTGAGGTACTTATTGTGTGGGGTCAGAACTCAGGAGATGATTTTGATCTGCCTGTTCTAGATGGGGTCACGCTCCCACGAAGAAACAGGTACGTAGTCTGGGGGTACTTTTGGATCCAAACCTCTCCCTGGTGTCCCAGGTTGAGGCAGTAGCCAGAGGTGCTTTTAATCAGCTTCGGCTGATACGCCAGCTGTGTCTATTTCTTGAGATGAACAACCTCAAAACAATGGTACATATGCTGGTAACCTCTAGGCTGGATTACTGTAATGCACTCTATGTGGGGCTGCCTTTGTACATTGTCCGGAAACTGCTGTTGGTTCAGAACACGGCAGCCCGGTTGATCTCTGGGTCATCTAGGAGATACCATATTACTCCCGTGTTGAAGGAATTGCAATGGCTGCCAATACGTTTCCAGGCAAAATACAAGGTGCTGGTCATTACCTATAAAGCCCTAAACAGCTTAGGCCCTGGGTGTTTAAGAGAACGTCTTCTTCACTATGAGCCCCACTGCCTGCTAAGATCATCTAGAGAGGTTCACCTGCGGCTGTCACCAAAGCATCTGGCGGTTACTTGAGAGTGGGCCCTCTCCATTGCAACCCCTGGACTTTGGAATGTACTCCCTGTTGAAAGAAGAGCCTCCATATCTCTGGCAACTTTTAAGAAGGCACTGAAGACACATTTATTCACCCAGGCTTTTAATTAGATTTATAGTTTTAAATAATTTTAATACTGGGTTTTAAATCTTTTAAATGATTAATTGTTAATTGATTTAATGTGTTAAATGATTTTAATTGTAAACCACCCAGAGATGCAAGTTTTAATAAATAAATAAATAAATAAATAATTGGGAAGTATGATATTCAGGATTTCTTCAAACTACACAAAAATTATTTAAATTTTCTCCAAGTATATTCTGGTGTAAAAAGCAGTGAATTCAGCTAATTTCAGTGGCAGGATTGTGTAAGCAAAATTTGCTCTCTGTAGGTTATCAGAAAGTATAACTTTATTTCACACAGATTCTACAAAATATACAATAGGCACACACACACACACACCCCTGATAGCTGCTTTATGCCTTTTCATAAAGGCTGAATGAATGGAACTGTGGAAGATGCACCTTAACCCAGTTTCACAAATGCTACCTTTTTCCTGCCTCTGGTCAGAGTGATTTAAGTCAATGCAGATTCTAGCCCTATTCGTACATACACAGAGGTGTTCTTAGGACCAGGCTATGGGGATCGGGGCTGGTCCTCCTCTACTGGGGTGGCCTCCGAACACTCCCACCCCAGCAACTGTGTGTGCCACCCCAGCATCTGTGCATGCAGCACACCTAGCCTGCCTGTCAGCCAACAACAAAATGACAACAACAAGTAGTGCCACCACCGGTGGCCATATACACAGGACGCCGCCACAGTGTTACTTAGTGGGGGGGGCTCAGTGGGGGATGGAGCCGTGCCACTGTTAGTGGCCATGCTGTCTGTGTGCTCTGCCTCCTCCGCACCAAAACCCGAGTGAGACGGCCCCGCCAGGCCGCCTCTCACTGCTGGGGCGGCCATGTTCTTTGCTGCAAGCCGGGCAGTGAGAGGGGCCTCGGCACGGCAGAGAGGATTTCTGTTGCTACTTAGGGGTGGGCGGGCACTTCAGCTGGCTGTGCAAGCCCCGTGCACCCCAGCCTTTCCGCCTGCTTGCCTCTTGCACCGCCACTGTGCAGGCTGCTGCAGTTAAGAGCAGCCAACCACATGACAGCAATGCTGCATGTGCTACAAGGAGCCGAGGGAACAGCAGCAGAGGCAACTATGCTGGCGAGGGCAACGAAGAGCAAGAGCTCCAAGGGGAAGGGGCCGTCAGGGGCACTCCGCTCTCCACCAGACCAGTGACCACCCGCCAGGAACTGGGCAGCCACCACCAGTGAGCTGAGCGAGCAGCAGCCAACAAGTGGCGTCAAGTCATTAAACCGGTAAATAAATATTATTTATTTATTTGATTTTTATCCCTCCCTTCCAAAATGGGTCAGGGTGGTTTACAATTAAAAACAAAACCTTTAAAACCAATAACAATTAAAACATAAACTGTTTAGTTTCTGTAACAACTACTTGTTACTAGTTCTCCTTTTCTATTGGAAAAAGAGAACTAGTCACAGGTACCAAAACAATAGAGTTTCACATCTCTACACATGTACTGTTTTCAATATACAAATGCTGAATACACACACACAGGATGGGGGGTGATGTTACATTTGAATGGTCTGTTAGATGTCAGTAGAAACAGGCAATTGAGAGAGAGAGAGAGAATAATAAACTATTATTCCTTTGACAATTTAAAAGACACCAGAAGTTCAAAGAATCCTACCCAACCCGAAGTGTTTTTTTTACCAGAAGTTGTAGGTCTGTGGAACCCCCACTCCTCCAGTCTATTTTGATAAATAAACAAGTTGTTCTAGTCGGAACTAATCTGCATACTTTCTTTCACTATCCCTCCAACTGGACTAAATTTGGTCCAAATCAGTTAGGCAATTAACAAGTTAGCCCTCTTGCACCTCAAACATTCATGTGTCCACCATCTTGAATCAGGGTGTATGACATCATTACAAACTATGCCCTTTGTGTCCCTACACCTGTAGGAAATTTAGTTCAAATCAGTTAGGCATTCTACAAGTTCATCCAATTGCACCTCAGACGTTTATGTGTCTGCCATCTTGAATCGGGGTGGATAACATCACTACAAACTATGCCACTGAGGTGTCCCTACAACTGTACCCAATTTGGTTCATATTGTTCCAGGCATTGCAAAGTTGATAGGGACACACACATCCACCAGACAGAGATGGCAGGGTGATCTCATACGCCTACTGAAGTAGGCTAAAAACTTAAAGACCATCACTGAAACTCCCCTACAGTTCTGCATAAAGCTATGTTTTTCTAGGGATTACCCCCCAAAAAAACCTATAAGTGTTGGTGAGAAGACCTAAATTTAGACTTATCAACCATGCTGTTTGCTTGAGATGTACTGTAAGAGCAGACTATTGCAATACTTGACTTTTCCTTCATGACGTTTTCCTGCAGGGATACAAGGAAAGATACAAATTCACAAGGGGAACAGCAGGCCAGGAAAGCTTCACATCACTACATATTGCATATATTATATTAATTCTCGTAGACATGCCTCTGTGGGGATGCGTCCCGGCAACCCAGCAGATTGGCTGGGCGGTGGAGACGCCAGATTGGCTGGACTGGGCAGCGGTTGGCCGCGTAGGGAAGTAGCCGCTTGGGGAGGAAAGGAAGGAAAGCGGACAAGTGGAGAGGAGAACTGAAAGGACTGGGGCAGAAGGGAGGGGGGAAGCTGAGGAGAGAGAAAGTGGCGGAGCCTGGCTGGGCAGAGACAAACAGCTGGCCGCTTCGGAAGATGCTCTCTAGAGGGAAGGCCGTGCAGGAAGGAGCCAGCTGAACGCTTGGCCACCCGACACCAGGGA
Source organism: Hemicordylus capensis (assembly GCF_027244095.1). Classification (NCBI taxonomy): domain Eukaryota; kingdom Metazoa; phylum Chordata; class Lepidosauria; order Squamata; family Cordylidae; genus Hemicordylus; species Hemicordylus capensis. The sequence goes on from NC_069657.1 coordinate 95,647,915, forward strand.
CTGGAGGAAAGAGGAGGCGGCAACGGCCAGCAGGGAAAACACAAGCAAGCTAAAAAGCAGAGGCGGGGAACACGAATGAGAGAGAGAAAAAGAGAAAGGGGAAAATGGAGGAGGGAGAAAGCTGGGGCTGAAGGCTTGCTGGGGAGCGGACTGGGGCTGAAGGCTTGCTGGGGAGCGGACTGGGGCTGAAGGCTTGCTGGGGAGCGGACTGGGGCTGAAGGCTTGCTGGGGAGCGGACTGGGGCTGAAGGCTTGCTGGGGAGCGGACTGCCACACAGATGCTCTGTGCAGGATCAGCTAGTACATATGAAATCCCATAGGTCAATATTGTGCCACCAATTCAGTAAATATTCAGAAATTGGAATGTTTCTGAATTCAAAATTCAGATTACTTAGGCTGGTTGCTGGCCCACAGGCCAAGTCAGACTCCCAAGACAAGTGTATCTGGCCCAACAGATAACCACATTTTCATTAGTTATCAAGTTGAATTTAAAAAAAAAAAGAGTTGCACACAATCTCAATTATAAGGAAAAGCAGCCATAGAGAAAACAGACATGTGTATTTCATATTATTATATACTGCTCTTTCATGTACATTCTGAAAAGACAAAGGATAATTTCTAGTCTGCCTCCAGAGAGAATATTCAAAGAAAGTCAAATGCCTCTTATCATCTAAGTGAATATGCTCCTTTCATACAAAAGCCATTACTGCTAGCAGGGATGTGCATGGACCAAGGTTTTGTGCACTGGTTCGGTACCGAGACGGTTCAAATGAGGTCAGAACCAGTTTGGCGCCAAGGGGAGCGGGATCTTTTTTTCTTTTCTTTTTATAAAGAGAGCAGGTTCTTACCTGGTCTCTGCCGCCGCATGCAACTTCCTGCTGCAGCTGCTTGTCCCAAGTACCACACACGGCACCAGCACACACGCGGCATCCACACTTGCGCAGGTGCTATTTGTGTGGTCAGCATGGTATTGCTGACCACTGCTTTTATCCCTACTGGAAAAGGGGGGATTGATCGATTTCACAGCATAGTAATAGGACAGCTTTTTCTCCCCTTCCAGCACTGGGAGACTGAGTACAGTATTTTCTGCGCACACACATTTTGTAATGAAATGAGCAAGCCTTGGGAAATCTAACTCTGCAGTAACAGATTAATATAAATATAAGTTTTGCCCAAGAACTCCAAAAGAAGTTTTCCCATCTTAAAAAGCAGGAATAGGAGTCCCTGTCCTGAAATACAACTTTCCTATCTTCTCACACACTGACATGCAGTGGCCTGAACGACTGGGAATGTCTTATCCTGGGAAGCTATCAAGACAACCTGCTTGTGACAGAGAACCATGGACTGAAAAATAAAGGAAGCAGCCATATAACTATAAAGGCAACCCAAATGAACAAGTGCTTGGAACACCTCCCCTACAAAGCCAGGCTTTTAAAAGTTTCTTAAGAAAGAAAGACAACTAGGACTCCAATCCTATACACACTTACTTGGGATTATGCTTCTTTGAACACAGTGGAACTGACTTCCAAGGAAACATCCACAGGATTGCACAACCAAGGAGGACATGACAGAGGTTTATTAAAAAGTTACATACTGTGTGGAGAAAGTGGACATAAAGAAACTTTTCTTCCCTTCTAATAATTCTAGAATTTGTGGTCACCTAGGAAAATTGATTAATAGTAGATATAGGACAGACAAGTGAAAGCATTTTTTTAAAAAAAACAACATGAATTTATGGAATTTGCTGCCACAATATGTAGAAATGGTCGCTAGCTTATATTAAACAAATTAATGGAAAATAAATCTATCAGCATCTATTAGTCATGATGACTGTACACCTGCAGGATTCCCAACCTTGCTCACCAGATGTTGTTGGCCTACAACTTCCATCATCCACAGCCATGATGACCAAAGGCCACTGTAGTTGGAGATGATGGGAGTTGTAGCCTAACAACATCTGGAGACTCAAGTTGGGAACTTCTGTGCTACTGAATACCATTGCTGGTATTCAGTAATACCACTGCTGGTATTCAGTAACAGTGGGAGCAACAGTGTGAGAAACAGGATGTTAAGCTAAATGGACCTTTGGTCTGATCTAGAAGGGCCCTAATGTTCTTATCCCTTCATACCATCAGAAATGGCAAAACGAAGCAGTGAATGAGCTAGCAATACATTTGGTTGTCCAATATCAAATTTATGTATTTATTTATTGTTAAATTTGTATACCGCCTTTCATTAAAACAATCCCAAGGTGGTTCACACAGAAATTAAAAATGACTATTAAAATGACACAATTAAAATATTAAGCTACACACCCCACACCTCAGAAAATAAGGGAAAACATCCCTTCAGAAAAACTTCTGAGGTGTGAATTCTCATTCAATGATAGCAGATGAGATTTTTTTCAATTAAAGAACTCTCATGACCCCACTTTCACTTTTTCACACTCTCATTTACTATGAATATCAATCTAGCACACTGCACCTTATGAAGAAAAACCTCAGAAATTCACCAAAATCCAGCCCTCTGCCCAATCACTCTGAAATTGGGGACGGGTGGTAGCCTCCACCCATTAGATACTATCTACCAGCCCACCCCACTCTTTTGGGGCAGATCCACTTTCTGCCCCCAATCTGCCCCAAAGACACCAAAACTTCAAAAATTCCCAAAAAATCAGCCCTCTGCCCAATCCCCCTGAAATTGGGGTGGTAGCCTCCACCCATTAGGCACTACCACCCCACGCCACCCTTCTGGGGGCAGATACACTTTCTGCCCCCAAACTGCCCCAAAGACACAAAAACTTCAAAAATTCCCAAAAAAGCAGCCCTTTGTCCAATCCCCCTGAAATTGGGGTGGTAGCCTCCACCCATTAGGCACTACTACCCCACCCCACTATTTTTGCCCAGATCCCATTCTATGCCCCCAAACTGCCCCAAAGTCACTAAAACTTCAAAAAATCCCCCAAAATCAGTCATGAGCCGAATCACCCAAATTTTTCGGCCCCGAAATTCGGGTGATTCAGCTCGGCCCCGAAAAATATCGGGGGACATCTAGGGTGATTCGGTTCGGCCCCGAATCACCCGAAATTGCTCATTTCGGGCACAGATCGATCTGTGCCCGAAATATTTTGCACATCCCTAATTTAACATGCTTCCTAAAATCTGTGATGGAGACCAAGAAGCGAATAGCATTTCAGAGTCTGGGGGCAGCAATAGAGAAGGCCCTGTCCCGAAATGTGTTTCAAACCCAGGAAAAACAATAGGAAAAGAAAAATTGCAAATATCCAAAGCTAAGGTCATGAAACCAAAACTTCAGCCAGCTTTGTTCTTCACCGATGCTTGGTGTCTCAGGAAAGCAGATTTATGGTCAATTTCATCCTAGGCTGGTGCTCAAGCGACCTGGATGAAATTGACCCCAAATCTGCTCTCCTTTATGGGGTGTGTGGTCCTCATAATGTTGATAAAGTCCTGTAACTACTCCAGAGTAATTGATTGCACCCCCAATTTACATTATCTCCACCCACCCCTTTTAAGAGGAGTTTGTGAAAAGAACCATTGCTGTCATAATGCCTGCTTACTGGAGAGTCAGAATTGAGCACAGAACCACTCAAATGCCACTCTGTGCTTGGAAACGGGTATGATAAAGGTTGAGGTCAGAGTGTGCCTGTCCATTCTTAACTTCTGGCTTTAACTATCCCTCAGCCATCAGGGCTTGGCCCCTCTGACCCTATTGGTCAATGTTCAATCTTCCTGGAAAAGGGCTGTGTGGACTAAATTGTCGCTCTTGGGCTTTACATCTGCCCCCTATCCTACTGGCTATGGGCCATGACCGGCAAAAACAGTCATCAAACAGAGGATAATGGACACTGATGCCAGGCTGAACTAGGCAGGGTTCCATCCTTCCTGTCCTCAAAAAGGCTCAGATATTCTGCTTCCTCCACAGCGTACCTGTTGCAGCTAGAAATCCCAAGCCACAAAAGGGCTTATACCCTTGCCCGTTGTCATGCCCTTTCCTTCAGTACTGGAAGGGAAATTCAGAAAGATCCCAATTGCAGAGAGACTTTGTCCCTGTGACACTGGGGAGGTAGAATCCACAGAACATGTACTTTTTTGCCCCTTTGGGGGGGCATTTGGACTGTTTGTATTTCTGCTATTTCACAAGTACCCTGGCCGCTCAAACCATGACTATACCCGGTTGCTGCTCAAAGATGAAGATCCAGTCTTCATGTATAACACTGCCAAGGATCCATCAGGCCGTGACTGCCTGGCCATTTCCCTGCATCAACTCTACATAGTTTTAAACTGCTGTTTGTACTATATTTTTTAATGTTTTTAGTTAGATGTAACTACTGTTATATATTCTATTATAACCACTGCCTTTTGCATTTTATATATTCCACTTTTTATGTGCTTAGAATTTTTATAATTTTATAGCTACCCTCTCTTTTGAGGGTAGCAGCATTTTAGGATTATATTATAGCTTTATAGCATTAGCATAGAAATCTAAAATAACAGAGTTTTATGCAGGGGCATAGCTGTAATTGAGCGAAAGGGTTCAAAGAACACGGACCCCCAGCTCCTGAGGGCCCTCCAGTTCCACCCCTCCCTATTTTCTTTATTATCTCCCTCACTCTGGTGGGCCACCAGAGAGAGGGATGAACACGGGCCCCCTCTCCCCTAGCCATGCCCCTAGTTTTATGGTTTCATTTGTTTTAATCATGCCCTACTACTCTGTCTTATGCGGGTCTTGGACCGTAATAAAGATGCTTGATTGATCACAGAAGAACCCATTTTCTTTTTCCTCGAAGTAAGTATGCATTCAAACATTTTTATAGTCCCAGTTAAATATCCCTCTGGAAAAATGAGCCCCTGGTGGCGCAGTGGTAAAACTGCCGCCCTGTAACCAGAAGGTTACAAGTTCGATCCTGACCAGGGGCTCAAGGTTGACTCAGCCTTCCATCCTTCCGAGGTCGGTAAAATGAGTACCCAGAATGTTGGGGGCAATATGCTAAAATCATTGTAAACCGCTTAGAGAGCTCCGGCTATAGAGCGGTATATAAATGTAAGTGCTATTGCTATTGCTAAATACACAGCTCATCTGGGTACATGGTATGCCAATGCACTTGTTACATGGTCATCCATAGGCTGTTGCTCTAGAAAGCAGAGGCCTGTTTCTGAAGATCTGCTGTGGGCCAACAGAGCCTTTCCAGCAGGCTTCCTTCCCCACCCCTTTCCTTTGCCTCCACTCTGCTGGCGGGACAGGGGCTCCTCCGTTTACCAAGACATGCAGATAGCGAAACAGGCAAGCAGCAACTCAGGGGCTGGCCAATTCTAACATTCACAAAAACCACGAGGTCCTGCCGGGGAACATAGGAACATAGGAAGCTGCTATATACTGAGTCAGACCATAGGTCCATCTCGCTCAGTATTGTCTACACAGACTGGCAGCGGCTTCTCCAAGGCTGCAGGCAGGAATCTCTCTCAGCCCTATCTTGGAGATGCCAGGGAAGGAACTTGGAGCCTAGATGCTCTTCCCAGAGCGGCTCCATCCCCCTAAGGGGATATCTTACAGTGCTCACACTTCTAGTCTCCCTTTCATATGAAACCAGGGTGGATCCTGCTTAGCTTAAGGGGACAAGTCATGCTTGCTACCACAAGACCAGCTCTCTTCCCATTAAAGTATTGTCATCATAGGAACACAGAAAGCTGCCATATACTGAGTCAGACCATTGGTCTATCTAGCCCAGTATTGTCTTCACAGACTGGCAGTGACTTCTCCAAGGTTGCAGGCAGGAATCTGCATCAACTTTCCAGAGTAAGGGAGACTTTGACACTGAGGCACATGCAAACAAGCAATGCTGCCACGCGCATTTGTTCATAGGTTTGGCCCAGGAGGGAGAGGGGGGTGCTTTAAACTAGCTTAACACGGACACCGAGCGCTTGCCGTGGCAGACTGGATGCATCAAGACAGCGTGACGTGCTTCCAGACACAGCAAAATCGGTCAAGAAGACTCCCCCAGGATTGGCAAGAAACCTACCCACCTGGACCACGATTGCAAGGCTAAAGGTGCCCTAAAGAGCCGCGACGGGCGGGTGCCTTTGCCCGGGATACTCACCCTCTGGGCTTCGTAGGCGTCATTCAGGGTGATGATGTCATGCTTCTGGTGAGCGCCAGTGACGGCACACAACACGCAGATGATGGCCTCGTGCTCTTTACAGTACAAGCTGAGGTCTTCCCCGTGCTCGTCACACTTCTTCCGCTCCAGTTTTCGAGCCCCCTCCTCTTCTTCTTTGGGGACTCCGACCGGCACCTCCTGGCTCCCTGCCTGCCCGGGGCCTCCGGGAAGAGCGAAGTCGGTCATCCGGTGGGTCCTGTACTTTTGGCTGTGCTCCTCGGAATGGAGCTGGCAAAAGGCAAAGCCACAGTCCTCACAGACCTGCACGGCGCTCTGCGCTTCGTCAGGCTCGCAAGCATCGCAGGTGCCATCTTGGGGAACTTCGTCCCCAATCTCCCTCTCCGCAGAAGCCATTTCCAGCCTGGTCCAGAGAAGGCGCTGCTGTTTCCCTCCCGCTCCCTTCTGTGCTGCTTAGTGTGGCAGCTCCCCGCTCCTGAAGAACTCTTGCCTTTCCATGGGAATTTGCTGAGCAGCGGGTCTCACCCCAGATTATTCCCTTCTAAGCTCCTCTGCAACCGAGTCTCGCCCGCCCGCCCGCCCTCCACACCCCGGAACTGGCCTAGTTCTACTTTTCTTTGTCTCCTTACAAGCGTCCTGATTCCCTGGCTGAGCTGCCAGCACAGCTCGCTGTGAGTTGAGATCTAACACCGAAAGAGCCCTTTTATTTAACAACCCCTCAGATTCCAAGCGGTTCCCCTTTTTCTGCTGCAAAAGCAGTACTTTCAGTTTTGAAACACACAGGCCAGCCTGGTTTTGGTTTTTTTAACTTCCTGTATCATTTAAAGTGGCAATGCCTTTTTCTCTTCCGCATCCGTCCCCCTGTTCTTCAGCGTTGCAAACTCTGCAGCTCATGAGAATGATGAGCATCTGTAAAGCACGGTGGTTTGAGGGATTTCTTTATCTGGGATTCATTAAGGTCTCTTTTATATATTAAAGGGGGGGGGGATTTCCTCGTATGGTGAGGAAAAATGTGAGTGTGATCTAGTATCCCGTTTAAAAGCCAGGCCAGGCTTGTTCAATTGTTTATTGTGAGTGGAGCTCTGAGCCTAATAACTGGCCTGGCAATAATCAGCAAAATTCCTTTGAAGTCGGTAGAATGTTTTCTTTTCTCCCCCTGTTGTACAAAGGGAAGGCAGAGGGGGGAAAGTAATTGGGCTGATTCTCTTTCCTGGCTCTAGAAAATGTGTTGAAAACTAGGATTTGTCATTCCAATAAGGAAGCATTTTTAAAATACAGATTTATTTCAGACTTCAGGAATCTTAAACCCTCTTGCATCGAAGTAAAAACTGAACTCAACCTTACATGCAAATATGTTGAACAACCCCTGGCCCCATGGCCTGTGTTTTGCCAGAAAAAGAAGCTTCGAGGGGGGGCATTTGGGAGCCTAAGGAGCAGCAGTGGGGGTGGGTGCCTTCATCAGCTCATTGCTTCTTTGCTCCAAATGTCTCTTTCTCCTCACTCGCGGCATGAGGTTCCAACCAAGCACATATTTGCAAGGGCAAACATGTTTGGAAACCCACAAAGGGGAACAGCTGTGGATGGTGGGTGGAGAATGGGTTATTTAAAGTGTAGAGAGGGTCTGTTCTTGGCATAACTTCTTGTACAGGAGAGCTGGGATGGGTGTGCCCTGTTGATGGGCACTGCATTGGAAACAGTTGGCAGTCATTTGCCCGCCCACTCAGCTGTGACCTCTCGCTGCAGCCTGTGAATGCTTCTAAAGTACCACTGAACTTGATTGCCCAGTCAGTTCTCGACAAAATCTGGCATCAAGTTTAAGTCTAAAATGGCACAGTCTCTGCTCTGAAAGGTAGGTAGCAGTCTGTTAGGAAGAACTATGGGCCTTTTCTCACATCTATCTATACAATTAATTCCTGTAGAGGGGATGCGTGGAGATGTGGGAAACTCTGCCCCCGCTGCAGACATGACCAATGGCGGGCCCAGAGGGGGCAACCCATGCAAGGGCGGGAGGGAGGAGCGCGTGCCAGGAGCTGGTTGGGGCAGCGGGTGAAGCCCCACCGCCCTGGGGAGGAGGGTGAGAGGATGGCGGGAGGAGGACGGGCGGCGGGCAAAGCCCCACCGCCCCGAGGAGAAGGATGGTGAGGCGGAGGGAGGCAGCAGCGCCACCCTGAGGAGGAGGACGAGAGGACAATGGGCAGTGGGAGGAGGACGGGCGGCGGGCAAAGCCCTGCCACCCCAAGGAGGAAGACAGGGAGGCGGAGGGCAAGAGGACAGCAGGCGGCGGGAGGAGGATGAGTGGTGGGCGAAGCCCCACTGCCCCGAGGAGGACGGTGAGGCAGAGGGAGGGAGGCAGCGGGAGCGGGACAGCCTAGCCCTGGCCCACTGGGGTAAGATAGCGGGGATGGCTGGGCCCAACTAGAGGTGCAGATGCTCTATGCCCAGGTCCACTAGTTGTTTTTTAAATGTTTGTGTTGTGCCTCTGTAGACAGTGGTGATTTCAGCAGTGCCTGGAAACACCAAGAACATCCCTGGGTGGCCAGCTGGCTTCTGCTGGGTTGCTATTTCTTTTCCTTTTGTATGCACCATGAAATGACCCAACGACATGACAAAAAAGTTTTTTTTTAAAAAAAATACACACACCAGTACCACCAATGGTATACTTCCCCCTGAAGATAAATAGACTGATTCAGGGAATTACTTCAGGGAGGGGGGTTGATGTTAATTACAAGACTGAGCTATACTCTTTCAGAGGCTTAAGAATACATAGATGGTTAATAGGAATTATTATGGGGCGGGGGGAGGTTAAGTAGTAAGAAAACAAAGGAGAAGTCAGAATGAAATACAGTTATAAGATATAGTAGTGCCTGTATAGTGGAGGTAAGGTGTAAAACCTGCAATTCACCATTACAAGTCCTGAATATTTTATTTGTCATAAAATCCAAATCATCTGCCTAATCAACCTCAAATTTGGTAGCAACCCATGTTCAGCCAAGAATAGTCTTTTTTGTCTTTCTTGTCCTTAAACAGGATGAGAACCAATGGGCTGAAATTACAAGGAAGCAAGTTTAGACTAGACATCAGAAACAATTTCCTAATTGTGAGAGCTGTTTGATAGTGGAACAGTCTGCCTTGTGCAGTGGTAGGCTCTCCTTCACTGGAGGTTTTCCGATCAAGGCTGGACAGCCGTTTGTCAGGGATGCTGTAGCAGCTTTTTGCACTGAGCACAGGATTGGACTAGAAGGCCACAAAGGTCCCTTCCAGATCTAACATTTGATTATTCTCTTATTCAGATCTATCAAGGAAAACCACAAATAATTTTTTTAGAATTTTATTTGTGAGCGGGGGAGAAAAAAAGGTCCACTGATAACCTGACATTGATTTTCTGGGGGGAAATTGAATTGGAATTTTTTTTTGGAACAAAGTTCCCTTGCAATTTCCCTGCTCATTTGCATAAAATCTGCATTAATTTTCCCCCCTCAAAAAAAGTACAATAAAAAATTTCCCTGATGCCCCAGTTAGATTGTGATTTGATTTGGCATGCTCTTTGACTATTATTACAGGTTTTTAAAAACCACACAAAAAGCACCTCTATCATATTAATTTTCCTTCGTATCTCAAAGTTTGCCAAGTAGCCAAGTTGAAATTTTAGAAATGAACAATTTTTCCACAGAAAAATAAAGTATGGGGAAATATGGAAAGTGCTTAGGATGTGTCTGTATCCTCAAGTTATTTACTTTTGAAATCGCCATTATCAGAGTAATAAAGTCCTAGTACTTATCACAGCATATGTCAAATAGCCTGATTATCTCTTCCTAGCAGCAATCTTTTGCCTCAGTAAAGATGACTGCCGTATTTCTTGTACTGAGCCACGTGGACCAACAGAGCCACCATAGCAAGCTCAAATGTACATCTGTAGTCCTATTCAGACATTATTTTGTACAGTTGGCCCTCGTTATGCTCAGGGGCTCCGTTCTCTGCTACAGGCGATGTAAGAAGACTTCCATAAACAGAGGCTTTAGGCAGTGATTCTCAAACTTGGGTCCTCAGGTGTTATTGGACTTCAACTCCCATAATCCCCAACCAAGGGCCACTGAGGCTGGGGATTATGGGAGTTGAAGTCCAATAACACCTGAGGACCCAAGTTTGAGAATCCCTGCTTTAGAGGATAGGAGAGCAAAGGGTGTCATAGAAACAATGTATGGAATGTTCAGAACTCTTTTTTAAAAAAAAGAATGACAGGTGGTGACAGTTGGGAAGAGGGGAGTGTTGGGTAGGGAAAGAAGAAAGAGCTCAATGTGGGAGCTCCTGTATGAGACTGAGCAAGGGAGTTTGGGAGGAAATCTTGGGGATTTAGTGATCAGAGACTGTAGGAGACCAGTAGTGAACTGGGGCAGTACTTGGTAGGGATGTGCATGAACCGGCTCAAAGGTTCAACGGCGGGGGCAGGGTGGCTTTAAAAGCGGAGGGGTGCACTTACTCCCCCCCCCGCCCCACTGCGTTTCCTCTGCCGGTGCACGAGTCCTTAAGAGCCTGTTGGGGCGGCAGCATACCTCCCTGCCGCCCCGTGCCGCCCTTTACCGTATGTACCCGGAAGTAGGAACAGCGACTGAGCACATCACTCACGAACACGCACGTCGGGTGCATATGTGTGACATGCGCATGAGCGCTGCGCGTAGTCGCCGTTCCTACTTCTGGGTACATACAGTAAACAGCGACACGGGGCGGCAGGGAGGTACGCTGCTGCCCCTACGGGCTCCTAAGGACTCGCGTGCTGGCAGGGGAAACGTGGGGGGGGGTAAGTGCACCCACCCCCCGCCCTTAAAGCCACCCCCCCCCGCTGTCTAACCGGCCCCCACCAGTTCCGTGCACATCCCTAGTACTTGGTGCTGAAAGTCTGGGTTTGGGCACCAAAGTTCACAAATAAGATAATATACACCTGACTTGGCCATTTAGCAAACTTAAGGATTATATCTGACAAGAAGGTCTGTATTGTTCTTCACAACTGAACAAAATAGCAACATTGTGATGAAGTTTATGTGCCCTGCTTAGCAGAGATTCTATTATTTCAAACGAATAATAAACTTGTTCTTAGGTGTTTTACAATTCATGTGTTGTTTCTTCATGTGTACTGAACATTTATTCCTATCCTGCGCTCACAAGGCTATGTCGCTAAGAGGATATATTCACTAAGGGCAGAGTAACAAACCTCATCATATAGAGGCAGCATAAGATAAAGTCCAAACAAAAATGGGGAAACAACTCTAATACGTACTATGAACATGGTAATTCAACCAGTGAAAAATAAAAACAAACACTTCCTAGAATTTGGGGTGGGCTTGGGCAGAGACCTGACAACTGTTGATAACTAACTGTGCATATTGAGACATTGAGGCAATGGGAATTGGGGAATTAGGTTCCAGGAGGCTAAAAAAATGGCTAACAGCAGCAAAAAGAGAGAGAGAAGAAGAAAGAAGATAAAGTGCCATACTGTGCTCTGTGGGTCTCCTGCTGTCCTCCAATGGCCCCCAGAACCCCCAATTTTAGTGCTTTTCCATGAAAAACTGTGGGAATTTATTTTATTTTATTACAAAAGAACCATACAATGGCTCCTTTCAGCAAAATGGGGGCCGGGAATTACCTCGGAGGTCATTTCTGGCCACCTAGAAACCACAGATAGCTGAATTTAAACGCTTTTTAAAAACCCCGGATAACGAGGCCAGGTGCACATGGCCCAACCGCAGATACATGGAACTGCAGGTGTTGGGACAAGGACGATGTCTGTACACAGGTTCATGTTTTTGTGTGAATTAATACATCTGCATTCATGTTCAAAGAACCTGAATACAGGTCCCTCAGATACATGGTACAGATGCAGAATAACTGTACCTGCATTCAGCATAACAGGCACAGTTCAACATAACCATCTTATCTTGCATTTTCTACATTTTGCAGGGCATGAGTGTAAATTGTAAGCACCTTAAGTCTCATCTGAATGATTTTTTTAAAATATTCTAATATCTATATAATTTCCTGCTTCTCTCCCTTGCTGAGCATCTGGTGGAACAGACAGAAACATATTGCTACTCCCTGGCTGTAGGAGCCCTCACAACTGAGCACTGACAGGCTGTTGTGGGCACAGAGAGAAAGGAAAAGAATGCCCATGCACTACCAAGCTAAAGTTGCCTCAGGAGTGTGTGTCATTCATGGGCCCTTGCTGCTTGTTTGGCCTGTTGTGGAAGCTTGGTAAACACTGTCCAATATAATGATGGGCCCTTGGCTTGTAAACTATACCAAAACAAAGAAACCCACACCATCTTTCTCATGCCCTTATCCCTGTTGCAGTCTTTATCTAGCCCTTCACTGAAAGCTCTTCCTTACTGTACTGCTTGCACTGCAGGCGCTGTGGGATTGATCCTTTATAAAAGGTTTACAAGATGCTTCCCCTCTTGGGTGTTAGTGCAGGCCTCTGCCGTTCCTAAGGAGTCCTCTGTTTGAACTCTTTGGCTGACAGATGTTTTTGTGGTACCTAAATGTAAAAAAATGTGTTGTCTGTATTGCCGGAAATAACATGTTTTAAAGTTGAACAAAGGAGGATAACAGATTTCTCAGGGTATGGTTGCCAGATGAAAATGTTTTTTAAAAAGAAGAAGAAGAAGAAGAGAAAGAAGAAGCTAGCTGAAACCTCTGCATCGTTTGCTCGGTGGAGCTACAGTGTTCTGAAATGCAGGAGGTCTGTTATGCTGGGTCTGTGATGTTCTAAAATAATGGAATATTTTCAGTTAAGGCACTCTTGTAAGTGTTTGTTAGCAATGAATGACTTAGGATATTTGCTGTTTTCTCTGTGTTTGGGCTTACATTTCTATCCTGAGGCTTGTGAACACAGACAAAGTAATCCATCTGATTATTTCACAATATCATTTCCAAAAGATATGGCAATGTTATGATCCTTATGGACACATAACTAAGCACCTGCACGCAAGAGGAAGGTACCACCACATTCAGGGTAACCCACAAATATGTCAATTTCACAAAAATCTGGAAGGGGAAGGGAACAACAAAAGCTGGCCAAACTGCCCATTGTAACTCAATGGAGCGGAATATTCGCTGACTCAAGGACACTTAACAGGTAGGCGGAGCTAAGGGAGCTCAGTGGCAAGGAGGGCTTGAACAAAAAGCGTGGGAATTAATTAGCTTGAACAATACTCCCTCAATGCAGTCACAGCTCCTGCTTCTGAGGGGGAATGGTGCCTGTAATATTTGTCATGCTCACGCACATGCTCAGGTAACGCATGCACAGCAGGGATATACTGCAACAATTTGTTGCAGGTCCATACTTGTTACCTCTTAATAAGAAGGTTGTTCTATTGCATACCATGTGCTGAGTGAATGCTAGGAATGGAAGTGGGATCATGCCTACTGCTTCCAGCCTTCACGTGTTCAGCCAAAAGTGAGAACAGGTTCTGTGTGCCTACAATAGCATATGCGATCCAGAACTGTGACACAATCAGATGGTGCATACAAAGCTTACATATGTTCAGCTGAAAGTGTGTGGACCCTGTTCTCACCAGTGGAATGTGTAGAATGAGGAGCAGGGCCAGCAAGCATGATCTCACAACCCTTTCATGTGCTCACTCGGCACGTGATAGGAAGGTGAGAAGAACAGAGCTAAGGTTTTCAAGTTCAGACTCAGGGGCATAGCTATAATTGAGCGAAAGGGTTCAAAGAACACAGGCCCCCAGCTCCTGAGGGCCCTCCACTCCACCCCTCCCTATTTTATTCATTATTTCCCTCACTCTGGGGGGCCGCCAGAGAGAGGGATGAACACGAGCCCCCTCTCCTCTAGCTACGCCCCTGTTCAGACTCTAACCCAACTATTGTGTCTAAAAGAACTGCCAGGAAGAAGTTCACCATTGTAGCTGTCCCCATCATAGTGCTGTGGTGATGGGAGGAGTTGCACCTGCTGGAGTTCTCCTTTTTATGCAACTAGGGCTGTCTACTTTTTATTTTGGAAATACTGGGTGGGGCTTCTGCCAAGGTAGATCTAACCAGTGAAGAGTCAAGGCAGAATTAGGATTTAATCAGTTTCTCTGACTCCAAAATGGAAGTTAGTTATACTAAGCAGACCAGTAAAATTCTGATTGGTTGGCAACTAGCATGATTATTTAAAAATCTAGGAGTCCTCTGCATCATTTAATCCTGCTTATCTGGAGGTGCTTTCCTTCTTGACTATTCCCTGAATGTCAACTCATAAAGTAGAATGCAGTGGGAGGGAAGCATCTATTGGCGGATCAAAGAGTAGTGGGTGAACTTCCCTCTGCACTCCCTCTTATACATGTCTGTACATGTAGACAGACTTAGTCAGTGACAGGAAGTGTGACATCAAGAATCTGAAGATATTGTCCTGTGTATAAACACTGTTCTGCCAGTCAAAATGCAAATGAGATCATATACTCTGAACACACCAGGTAGGAGACAAAACAGAAAAAGGCACGACATACATTTTACTACTTTTTACTTATTTTACCTGTGAACAAAAATGTCCATCATTCTGCTACTTTTCTTTTAGTATGATTTAATGCTACAGAATGAGAAACACTATGTGAGCCTGCTCAAGCTGCAGAATGTAAACTTGAAACTTTTCAAAGCTGTCTCCAGACACGTTGATGTAACTGAAATTAGAATCCTTTCTGCATACCGAACACTGAGTGATCAAGATATCAGCAGGATTCTCTTATGCTTTTAGCGTATTTCCATGCATCGCCCAGTTGGCCAAGCTGGGGGTGTAATGGTGGGGAGCTTTCACAGCTGACACTTGTAATATGAAAAATCAAAATGCAGAGGGTACGATCTTGCCTCCCCCTCGCACATTTACGGAGCACGTGGGTCTGTGAATAGCCCTTCTGTTACATGACTATCTTAAGGCCATTTAATTTCCATGGGACTTATATGTGATTAACTTTCTTTGGACCAGAGCCATCAGCTAGAGTGCTGAGCTTCTTTGCAATCCTTTTTGTATGTCTTCTATATAGCATGCTGTAGAAATAGGCAGGCCATGCCCCTTTTATTCAGTCCTTGGCTCTAGAACTTTTAAGGGGGTGGGGAGGGATGCTTGCATAAGGTCCTAGACTCAATCTATGTTTTTGTTGTTGCTGCTGTTTGTTTAAGGATCCCAGGTGGCTGGGGAAAATACCTTAAGACTTTGAAGAGCTACCACTAGTCAGACCTTCTGGGCTACATGAATGTGGCCTGACTGTATAAAAAGTCAGTTCAATGGAATAATGACATGATGCTCAAGTTGTGGCAGTCCAGATGTCAGGATAAATTGAATTCCACAATTGAAATGCAATGGTTTGTTTTTCCTTCATAAGGCAGTTGTAGCCGGGTAGTGTGATCTAGACTGGGGCTGCAGTGTAGCAGCGGAAAGGAATGTAACTACAGGTATTTGACCCCAAACAGATTCCCTGCCTTGAATTGCTCTGCCCTAAAAGCTGATGTCTGCACTGTTAGGGAAAACTTGTGGGTATCCAAAATGTTCCATAATAGGGCAAAGAGCTTTGGGGAATTCAAATCAGGGAGTGAGCACAAAGACAATTTATTGAGGAAAGTTGTGAAATGTTTTATTTATCTTTGTCCCACTCTTGCTCCAAGGAACTTAGGGTGGCATATATGTCAGTTTCCACCACCCCCACCCCGCAACACTGTCATGATATCTGATGTCCATTAACTGAGAATATTATGAAGAGGGGACAGGTCTGCATTTTCATCAACAGTCATTTCATTAGAACCTTTTGCCTAAGGACTTAAGTTTCCCCCCAGAAACAGTAAGTTAGACAAACTATATCCTTGGCATCCCTATGGCAAATATTTCTGCAAAATGGATTTTACTTAAACACTGCCTCCTCACCTCCACTGATAACCTTTTAGTAAGTTAAGCGAGTTCTTCCTTTTATTTTAAAATTACTACAATTTCCAGTTTGTGGGATTAATCACAAAGCCATTTTCTTTCTCTGCCATAGTAATGCAAAGAGTAAATTCAAGAAGGGGAGTGGAGATTTTGTTTTTAATATAGAGACTATAATGCAGATAACTTTTCATGCAATACGTGCAGTGAGATATGACCAGTTTCATTTTGGTGGGCAGGCCCCTGAGATCACCTAATCCGATTTCCTGCTGTTCCCATATTAACTGATATCTTATCTTATTAGAGTGCACTGCAGCAAAATGTAATGTCCCCTTCTTGAATAAATCCATTTCCAAAATGTTATGAATGAAAGAGTCACAGCTGTTGCTAATGTTCCATGTCCATTGAAGAAGTAACCCTCCAGAGTTGTCAAAGGAAGGGTTTGATTTAACTCCTAAACAGACTATCCTGCTACCTGACAATAATCTAAATAGGTTGTTTTGCAAGATGGGTTGAATTATTTACATATCCTTATTGCTCCTTTTATGCACAGGCACAAACACAAAAAGAACAGCACAAGTACAAATCCACCCTAGAAGCTCTGTTGTTATTTGGGATGAAACCATTTCTTAATCATCATTTTGATTAATTATTGCTGCAAATTGCTTTGTTGTAAACAGTAGTATCTACTAAGAATTTCAACCATCCATATTTATAAACCTTTATTATTTAGCAAAGCTCATTCTCATAAAATGGATTATTGTTCTTGTATATCCTTATGACATACCCTCAAATAAGTTTGCCACTTGTCAGGCGCGTTAAGCAAACATCTGAGAATGAAAATGCGTCTTCAGCAATTTGTGATAAAAAGCATAGATTCTTGTCTGGAGTATTTATAGACTAGGCCAGTGATTTCCAAATTTTATCCATCCACGATGACCTCAAGTTCTCTTTCCAGGTTAATGAACTGGCAGCTCAGACCCCATCAGTGGATATGGGCAGTAGGGCTTTTTGCCCCAATGTGCATCATCTTATTTACATTGAACCACATTTGCCATTTTGTTGCTTCTTCTTCTGTATGTTCAAGAATCATATCTTTAACTATACTTTCTAGTTTACGTGGGATTAAAGTTAAGCTAATTGACTTTAATTGCCTGAATGCCCTCTGAATCCCATTTTTTTTAAAAGAAGGTGTTACATTGGCTACTTTCCAGTCCTCTGGCACACAGCCTGATTTTAGGAACAGCATTTTCACATTTGAGTTCTTTAAGAAGTCTCGAGCGGATGACATCTAGCCCTGGATTTGTTAATCTTTAATATTTCAAGACATCTTTTGAACATCATTGGAGCATAGGAAGCTGCCATATACCAAGTCAGACCATTGGTCCATCTGGCTCAGTATTATCTACACAGACTGGCAGCACCTTCTCCAAGGCTGCAGACAGGAGTATCTCTCAGCCCTATCTCTGAGATGCCAGTGAAGGAACTGGGAACCTTCTTCAAGCAAGCTTGCAGATGCTCTTCCCAGAGTGGCCCATCCCCTAGACAGGGCTGCTCAACTTTGGCCCCCTGCAGATGTTGGCCTACAACTCCCATAATCCCTGGCTATTGGCCACTGTGGTTGGGGATTATGGCAGTTGTAGTCCAAAATCAGCTCTGGGGCCAAAGTTGAGCAGGCCTACGGGGAATATCGTACAGTGTTCACACATGTAGTGTCTCATTCAAATACAAACCAGGGTGGACCCTCCTTAGCAAAGGGGACAATTCACCCTTGCTACAACAAGACCAGCTCTCCCTAATTGTCCCTTGTCACCTCTATTTGACTTTAGGCTCCCTCCCTGAGAACCTCAGTACAGGCATAGGTATTTGCCTTATATCTTCTATAGTGAAGACAGATGCAAAGAACTCATTCAGCTTCTCTAGAATCTCCATATCCTAACTTTCGCTCCCTTGTCATCTAATCACTCAACTGCCTTTTTGACAGGTTTTCTGCTTCTGATGTATTTAAAGGAGTTTGTATTATTCTCCTTGATGTTTTTAGCCATTTGTTCTTCAAACACTTTTTTCACATCCTTTATTGTCTCCTTACATTTCCTTTGCCATTGTTTGTGATTCTTTTTGTTCTCATTTAGGCCGGACTTGCTTGAAGGAATTCTTGCCTATTAGTTTTTCCTTGATTCTACTCATTAGCCATGCTGATGGTGTCTGGACTTAGTGGTATCTTTTGCTTCTTTTTGGTATACATTCTAGCTGAGCTTCTATTATTGTGGTTTTAAATAATCTCCATGTGTTCTGGAGTGATTTAAACTTTCTGGCTTTAACTTTCAGCTTCCCTTTCACTAATCCTCTTATTATTATTATTTTTAGAAGTTTTATCTTCTGAAGTTAAAAGGGTATGTGTTCGACTTCTTTGGCAATTCTCATGTCTGTTGACGCTCTTGAAGAATTCTAAAAGGCAAGAGAGAGAAGACTTATATTTGTAGAAGCCATGCTGAGTTTCCTTCAGCAAGGCTAATTCTTTTTTCTTTTTAAAAATTTATTAGAACTTTACAAAAATTTACAGCAGCATTAAATGAGAATATATAAGAATAAGAAAATATATTAGAAATAATGTTAAGAAATCATAATTGAGAATAATTTCTGAATATTATCATTTCGAATATATTTCCATAACTAAGAATCTTGACATCTTGTCAAGATGGCGATGTAACCAGTTGCACTTCAGCATGCTCCAAAACCTCCTGCCTGATTTCCTGTTTAATCTCGACAACAGGGGAGACTTGCTCATTAAACAGGTGATTATTTCTTATTCTTCATATTTAGAAAGGTAACAAAGGGCTCAGATGGTATCTTTTGAGAAGCAAGTTAAGGATTTATTAACCTTATATGCATTACACCCTTCTCCTGAGTCTCATAGAACCTTGCTTACAGCTAAATATGAACTTAATAAGTAATATTCCTTCGAAACTCAATTTTTGTTGAATTGTACTAAACAAATATATTGAGAAAGGGAAGGCAGAATCTAGTAAACATTTGGCTTCTAGATGGAAGCAGATTGTATTGTATTTATTTATTTACGGTCTTTGACCAAATAGTACAATACATTTACATGAAAAACTAAAACACACTTTCAACAAATATAAAACATTAAAATATAAAACCTATTAATCATTTATAGTGGAGTACTTATATATATATTATAGCTCCTCCAAAGCCTCAAGAACTCTATTTCTTTGAGGGCCGTAATCTTAATGCCACATAACAAAACTTAGCTACTGCGGCCGAGATTGCTGTATCCTTGTCATTTAATAGAAACGTTAATAGAATCGTTAGAAATGATTAAACAGTGAAACATTGTCACTTCTATCCAGCATTCTCAAGGCAATGTCTGTACAGATCCTGAATTTATAAATCAGCAGGTTTTTTTAGTTTTATTCCAAGCTGTATAGTAGCAATATATTTAATATTGATGTAGACATAAATAGTTTCCTGCAACAGGTACACCTTCCCCAATTAAAACACAATCAGATCAGCCTTTCAGCTGCACCTCTTTAGGAAATGACTACAATGAAATCAATGAAATCTGGAAGGTCCAGGGGCCTGATGTATTTTCTGTGGAGTTTTACAATAAATATATTAGATTCCTGGCTCCTATTGTATTGGAGGTTTATAATGATGCTTTTGTTAGTATGTATTTCCCTCCTTCTTTCAACAAAGCTTACATAACTGTTATCCTTAAGCCCGGTAAAGATCCTGGTTTATGCACTAGCTATAGACCTATTTATCTATTAAATGTAGATGCTAAGATATTGACAGCTATGCTGGTACATAGATTGCAGTGCTCCCTACCATTATTCATCCAGTGTCAGATGGGGTTTATATCTAGCCGACAAGGATCAGATAATATTAGATTGTTGATTGATATATTAGCCTTATCCTCAGAGAATCAAGAACCAGCCACTATAAGTTTCTTTAGATGCAGAGAAGACATTTGACATGGCCCATCTGAGGTTCTTGAAATATGTTTTGATTAAATTTGGATTTCCCCCAAGCTTTTTGACTTGGGTTACTATGCTATACATGGCTCCTTATTCACAGGTCATCATCCATGGGCTATTGTCCCCTTCAGTTAGGCTAGAACAGGGCACAAGTCAAGTATGTCCTCTTCAGTGTTCCCTCTGAGATGTGCGCACATGCACATGCTCACAAGGGTTTTTTTAATGTCTTCTCAGTTAATTTTGTTTATCATTTTATTTACTTAAAATATTTCTGTACCGCCCAAAACCTGCATCTCTGGGCAAGTTTTAGATGCTGCTCAGGTTAAATCAGTAAGGCATCACTCTGAATGCATTTGTGCACACACTGCCTTGATACTGCCACCCAGAACAAAACTCATTCTTCACACAGATGAAACAGAGCACACTGGTCCTCTTATTTCCTCTTTTTTTTCAATATGGTTTGGAATCCCTGGCTTGTGTTATTAGAAACTCGGACAATATAAAGGGGATTACACTGCGTGGGGTTGAGCACACGGTATATATGGTGATATATACCGTGTGTGTATATATATGGTGAATTTTGGGTTTAGACATGGTTTTGATCCTTTCCAGCATGAAAACTTACATTGTGGGAGAATCCCTGTTTGAAAATTGCTCATAAATCTTGTTATTGGGCTAACTGGCCATCCCAAAACATCATCTCTTCTGAAGGTATTTTAAAATCTTTTGACATTCTGAGAGCTGAGTTTGATC
The DNA here is from genome assembly GCF_027244095.1 of Hemicordylus capensis. NCBI lineage: Eukaryota > Metazoa > Chordata > Lepidosauria > Squamata > Cordylidae > Hemicordylus > Hemicordylus capensis. The sequence goes on from NC_069657.1 coordinate 95,668,699, forward strand.
TTTAAATTCTAGCGGGCAGTTTATTTAGCTAAAACATTTACTATCTCGGCTTTTTGGTCCTGATATGATTGCAAATTCTGAAACTTCACTTCCGTTATAGAACATCTATTTGATTCACCTAGGCCTGTAACCTTGCTCTATAAGAAGTTTAAAGACATAAGTTTGATATTTATTATATCCAAGATTTTTGGAACAATGATCTTGAAGACTATATCTTGTTAAATCAATGGTGGGTTGCTTTGAAGGCAGTGAAACATGTCTCTTTAGATCTCAAAATGTGGCTAATACAGCAGAAACATTTATTCCATGTTTATTGTTTAACAAGGGATAGCTGCAGACTTCTAGAAGTTGGATATGTAATCTGTACGAGAGTACACTTACGCATATGGTTTGGTCCTGTCCAGTTATTGAGCCATTTTGGCTTGAAATTCATAAAGTTCTTAACATGACATTACAGCTATCATTGGCTGTCAAGGATGTTCCATGTTTTGTTGTGGTACATCCCCGGCAATGGAATCTAGCATTGCATCAAGTATTGTGGATTCTTCATGCTTGGGTAGGCCATCAAAAGGATTATAATACAACCCTGAAAAGACAAATTTACTCCTGAACTACTACTTTGGATAACTGACATGAGTTCCTTGTCAGCATTTATTATTTATTAAATTTATATACCACCGGACTCCGAGGGTCTAGGCTAGAGTTCTGAAGCTCTGGTATTTGAACTGTCCTCCCCACCCCACCCCCGCCGACAGCAAGGTAAAGAAGAGGAATTTCCAGCTATTTGGTCAGATTATTTTAATGTTTATGCTTTGAGACAAGATATATATCCTTAAAGAAGCCCCACCACCACCACCGTTTGCCTTTTTCCTCCTGTGTTGGTTGTATCTTATGTTTAAGTGTTTTTTTCTTTTTCTTCTTCAGTTATACTCACATATTTTATCAGTATCCTCAATCATGTTTTATGCATTATTGTTGTAATCTTATTGAAATTAAAAAAAAGAAAAAGAAATCATAATTAAAAAGAAAAACACTGTGAAGCAATACAATCCAATAGCCAATAAACCTTCCCAAATCTACCTTAGATGTCTACATCTCAGTTGTCTTGCAACATACAGCACATAGCAATAGTAATAGCAATAGCACTTACATTTATATACCACTCTATAGCCGGAGCTCTCTAAGCGGTTTACAATGATTTAGCATATTGCCCCCAACATTCTGGGTACTCATTTTACCGACCTCGGAAGGATGGAAGGCTGAGTCAACCTTGAGCCCCTGGTCAGGATCGAACCTGTAACCTTCTGGTTACAGGGCGGCAGTTTTACCACTGCGCCACCAGGGGCTCATGAATGTATTATCTCATGTCCAATGCCTGAAAGGGGTGGATATTATCTGATGCATTCTTATTCCACTATGCTGTGAATAAACTCCAATTATTTTATTTATTTATTTTGTTCTGCAAATTTATTGACCGCCTGACTCCCTTAGACTCAAGGCAGTTTACATAAATTAAAACAACAACAAAGAGAGAAGAAGGGAGGAGAAGAAAAAAAGAAAAAGAACGCCCCCCCACACACACACATACCACATTAAAAACTTTAAAAAACCAGAAACCCCACCCCATTAAAAACTAAAAGCCTGGCAAAAAAGCTTCTTAAAGGACAGAAGGGAGTGGGCATTACAAATCTCAGGAGGCAGAGTGTTCCATAAGGAGGGGGCTGCAACAGAAAACACCCTCCCACAAGCCTGTGCCCTACGTACCTCCCCTGGGCCTGGAACTCTGAGAATACCCACCTGAGACGACTTCACAGGGCAAGCCGAAGTTGGACAAGAGAGGCAGTCCTGAAGGTATACAGGTGCCAAACCCTAAAGGGTTTTATAGTTGGTAACCGGCACCTTGAACTGGACCCGGAAATGAACTGTCAGTCAATGCAGCGACCTCAGCAAAGGTGAAACATGATAATATTTTCTGCTGTCCATAAGCAGCCGGGCCACGGCATTAGGGGTGTGCACGGAACCGCAGAGCTGTGGTCCAGCATTGGGGGGGGGTCCTTTAAGGGTGGGGGAGGGTTTACTTACCCCTCCCGCCGCTTTCCCCCCTCCAGCGCATGTATTCCACTTAGTAATTGGGGCGGCAGGATAGCTCCCTGACGCCCCTTCTCCCACTTGAGCTCAAAAGGCTGCACGGAGCTTTTTGCGCACGCACACGTCGCGTGCGAGCTTCACGTCTCCCCGTGAAGTCTCTCAAGTGAGAGAAGGGGCGGCAAGGAGCTATCCTGCCGCCCCAATTACTACATGGAATACGCACGCTGGAGGGGGGAAAGCGGTGGGAGGGGTAAGTAGACCATCCCCCGCCCTTAAAGGAACCCTCCCACCCAAACCGGCCAGGTCCTGACCGGTCCAGACCAGTCTGGAGGCCTTTAGAATGGCCTCCCAACCGGTCCAGGCCCATCCCTACACGGCATTTTGGGCCAGCTGAAGCTTCTGAGTTGTTTTCAAAGGCAACCCCAAGTAGAGCACATTGCAGCAGTCCAACTGAGAGGTGAGGAGGGCGTGAGTTACGGTTGCCAGGCCCTGCTGGTTGATGTAAGGCCGCAGTTGGTGCACCAGACGAAGCTGGGCAAAGGCTCCCCTGGTCATGGCTTCCACCTGCTGTTGCAGCAGGAGCTGTGAGTCCAGGATGACATGCAAATCGCAAGCCTGCTCTTTCAAGGGGAGCGCAACCCCATCAAGGAAAACATTCGAAACTGGAACCTGGCCAGATCAAGAACTGAACAAGAGCAACTCTGTCTTGGAGGGATTAAGCCTGAGCGTGTTTTAGCCCATCCAAACCCTTGCAGCCTCCAGATACTGGGTCAATACATTCACTGCATCCCCGGATCAGCCCGGAGTGGTGATGTACAATTAGGTATCATCAGCATACTGAAGATACCTTGCCCTAAACCGGGAGATGACCTCACCCAGAGGCTTCATATAGATGTTTAAAAGCATGGAGCGTGGACTGAGCCCTGTGGCACTCTGCAAGAGAGAGGCCAAGGACTGGAGCACTCACCTCCAATGCAAACTCTGAACCCATCCACTAAGCTGGATGAGCCATTTTGGAAGGGCGGTATAAAAATCAAACAAACAAACAGATAAATAAGGTAGGAATGGAATTATGACCAAACCTGTCTTCTACCCAGACATCTTCTCACCATTATTATAGTTAGTCAGCTTCATGCAAACCACAGTGTTCCAGGCTTTAATAATCCAAACTTGCCAAGTAAGTGAGGAGGGGTTTTCCAGTTCTTACTGATTAATCTAGCAGCAGTTAAAAGATATAGAACCATTTCCCTATGGCAAAAGTTGACAATTGCTAGGTACATTTTAAAATTCTGACAATTGCTGACATTTCCACAGTTGATATCCACAATCTGCATTTTATTGTGTGTACAAATAGGCCCCTCTTGCCATTGGAAGTTGTGGAAAGCAACTTTTGAACATATGGTTTTAATGTTAAATAAATTCAGTCATACTTATGTCCTCTATATTTTTTTATTAACTTTTAAAGGTAAAAATGAATTATGAACTAACAGTTTAAACAAGTGTTTAATTCATTGCTAGAGACCTTTCAGCCCTGGTCCTGAATTTTTTTTCACCTCAAGAGTGATGGGGTCATTCCTTTAGAATAAGTAGCTAATTTGTTCAGTCTTGCTCTATGTCTCATTGGAGTTGATATAAGAATTCCATCCACCCAACTCAGCAAAGTATTGATTGAATTCCTTTGATTTTTTTAAGGGCTCTGAGCTGAGATTTTCACCTTCATGTGATAATTCATTTAACTGTAACTTGCATGGAACTGAAGCTTGTGTTTCCAGTAGTAACATTCAAGAGCAAGCAATAATCATGCAGCCATTGGGAAACTATAATTTGAAATGAGATGAACCCCATTTTGGTGCAAGTCTGCTGAGGTGATATCATGTTCTTGTTAATCATTTCAGAGACCCTCAGTCCAATATAATTTTGAGAGCAAAATAATTTTCCCATGCAAGTATACCACTGCTAAAACTGCAAAAATACATATAATACACAATAAGAAATTAAGTAACAGGAAATGATTTTAAAAATATCTGTTCATGTCAGGGATATGCTTGTTTTTAACCATTTAACAAATAGTTTATTTTATTTTATTTGTCAAATTTGTAGACCGCCCCATACTTCTGTCCCTGGGTGGTTTACAGCAACATAAAATAAATTAAGAAAAAAGAAAAACCTTAAAGCAATTTAAACCACAATCAAGTTTAAAAGCTTGTATGAAAAAATAAGTCCTTAAGGACCTTTGTTGTCAGAGATGGGGAGGCTCTTATTTCAGCAGGGAGTGCATTCCACAGTCTCAGGGCAGCAACAGAGAAGGCCTGTCTGGTGGCAACTGCAGACAAACCCTCTCTGGATTATCTCAATGGGCGATGGGGCTCATGGCACAGAAGATATTATCAAATACCCAGGGCCTAAATTTGTACAGCTTACATTTTTTAAATTTATTTAACATATTTTTATACTGCCCAAAACCTCTGTCTCTGGGCGCTTTACAATAAAACTAAATAAATGACAGCAGAAAAAGTTAAAACATTACAATGATTTAAAATTTTAAAACAATGTTTTAAAAGAATGTTAAAACTATTAAAACAGTATTTAATTAAAAGCCTGGGTGAACAGAAGCATCTTTAAAGATTTGAAAATTGTCAGAGATGGGGAGGCTCTTATTTCAGCAGGAAGCGCATTCCAAAACTTTGGGGGAGCAGCAGAGAAGGCCCATCCCTGAGTAGCCACCAGACGAGCCAGTGGCAACGGCTGACGGACCTCTCCTGATTATTTCAATGGGCAGTGGGGTTCATGACAAAGAACATGTGCTCTTAAATACCCAATGCCCAAGCTGTTTAGGGCTTTATAGGTTATAACCAGCACCTTGCATTTTGCCTGGAAATTTATCAGCAGCCAGTGTAGCTCTTTCAATACAGGAGTAATATGGTCTCTCCAAGATGACCCAGAGACCAATCTGGCTGTCGCATTCTGGACCAGCTGTTGTTAACAGACTATATACAAAGGCAGCCCCACATTGAGCACATTGCAGTAATCCAGTCTGGAGGTAACCAGCATATGTACCACTGTTCTGAGGTCATTTATCTTAAGAAACAGATGCATCTGGCATATCATCCAAAGCTTATAGAAGGCACCTCTGGTGCACTGCCTCGACCTGGGACACCAGGGAAAGGCTGGGATCCAGAAGCACCCCAAGACTATGTACCTGTTCCGGGGAAGTGTGACCCACCCAGAACAGGCAGCTCAAACTCATCTCCTGAGTTTCTGCCCCGCACAATGAGTACCTCAGTCCTATCTGGATTCAGCCTCAGTTTTTTATCCCTCATCCAGCCCATCACTGCCTCCAGGCAGGTGTTTAGGGAGGTCCTGCCCTCTCCTGATGATATTGACATGGAGAAATAGATTTGGGTGTCATCAGCATACTGATAACATCCTTCACCAAATCTCCTGATGATGTCTCCCAGAGGTTTCATGTAGATGTTAAACAACATCGGAGACAATACAGAGCCCTGAGGGACACCATACAAAAGTTCAGATTTTGAAGAACAATAGTCTCCAAGGGACACCATATAGAACCTGCCCCAAAGGTAGGAGTGGAACCACTGCAAAGCAGTGCCCCCCCCACCTCCTCAGACGCTCCAGAAGGATACTATGGTCGATAGTATCGAAAGCCACCAAGAGGTCCATCCTGCCCTCCCTCAGCAAAGCATTTATGATATCTACCAGACCTTCTACAATAACTCCCCTGCCAAACATCCTCAGGAGTCACAAACTGGAACTGATCCAACCTAACCACACAAGAGGAGTCGCTGGGCACCTCCACATCAGACACTGAAGTAATTGTGGAGACTGATTCTAAGTCGGCCCAAATATGAGATATTTTTCCACAAAGAATTTATTAAGTACTTCACATCGGGTAATCGATGGTTCCAGATTCTGATTCAAGAGAGGAGGGGCACATACTAGCCCTCTCACAACCCTGAACAGCTCCACTGGACATGAACTTGTGAATGCAATACAGGCAGAAAATCACTTCTATGCTGTATGTATTGCCTGAGCATAGATCTTCAAATGTGCTCTATGTTGCAATCTGTCAGATTTGAGTCAAGTCTTTCTCCACTTGCATTCCAGTCATATACCTCACCACTTCAGCCATTTCCACTGATGCAGGGCTGGTGTGGTGGGGTGGGAAGGGACAGGACAGGACTTCCACCCAGCCTTTCGACAGTTCTACATGAGTATAGCTTTTTAAATATGTCTGAATAGGGATACTGTCTCTCAGAATTGTAAATTCAACAGTGGGTACTGTCATGGTCTGTGCCACACATTCAAAGATTGTCTAAGTTGAAGTGCTTGATGGTGTTATGGGGAGGAATTGGTTCAGACTTTGGGATCCTTTCAAATGGTTGTAAAAAATGTCCTGGTTAAACAGAATGCTTCGTGGCTGTCCTCTTAATTCAGCATCCAAGCAAAGATCTACCAGTTGCCATCTCCTTGGCTGGTGAACCCACAGAATTGTCACACAGCTGCATGTATGCAGCCCATTTGTGTGCATAAGGACATGTGGACTTGGGCACTAATGCAACAATGACATCAAAAGAGAAGCATGCCTCATAAAACCCTCCAGCCAAGGAAGCAGACAGGAAGGGGAAGAGCAGCTGTGGCCAGAATTTCTTCTTTGTTCCTGCTGTCTGTTCTATGGTTAGCATAACATCATAATTTTTCTGGCTGCAAGACTCAGTTCATGTTGCTAGTAGGAAAGTATCTCTCAAAATTCAGTAATCACGAGCTGCTTGGACAAATACCACAGATTAGAATTGACAAGCAAGATGACACCAAGACTGATGACTATAAAATGCACAAAACATTGCTTAGAATTTCCACAGCATTGTAAACCCCTAGTTAGTTCTGATGATACCCTTGTGATATGCAGTTTGCAGATGGAGAAACTGGGGCAAACATGGTGAGGCTGTTCTTGCAAGCAGCCAAGTTCAGGCTTAAATCGCCAAGCCTGGGCTTGGCTGCCCGTGAGAACCGGGATCGCAACAGTGCTGTGGTGCTAAACCCATTGCTGAAGCCAAACTCTTAACCTATATTAAGGGCACAAATGCACCCTTAACCCGTCTCCTGGGTTCATGTGTCAGCGTGACCTGCTTGCAGCTCACGCTGACACAGAGACAGGCACCTGGAGCATCTGTCCCCGGGGTGGGGGAGATCCCACAGTGCACTGCGGGGTTCTCAGAGGCCAGGACAATGAGTCCTGGGTCAGCCACTGTTTACCTGTGCTGCTCCCGGCAGCACTGGTTGTGTGGGTGCGTGGCTTGTGTGCCACAGGGGTTCAGAGAAGGCAGCTGGGGGAAAGTAGGTTGAACCCTGCCCTCCTGCGCACGTGTGCGGCAGAGTTGCCAGAACCTAAGGGGTATACTCGTGGGTCAAATGGGCCGTAAGCCAGAATTTGGCCTTTTGTAAGCCAAATCTGGCCACCTAGGTGTGCGGTCGTGTGTATAGCCCCATTGAATGACTTGTCCAAGGCCAATCCAGCAGACTGTACATTAATATTCAGTAGTACATTCTGGCTCTTAGATACAAATTATTTTTTAATCATTATTATTTTTACATTTATATCCCACTCATCCTCCGAGGAACCCAGAGCAGTGAACGTGGTTATGTTTCTCCTCACAAAATGCCCTGTATGGTAGGAAAGCTGAGAGCTACATGACTGGCCAAGAGTCACCCACTGAGTTTCATGGAATCATCATACTGATGATTCATGGCCTGATCATCATGAGAATGAACCACATTATAGTGCCTCCTTGTGGAGAAACAGATGCATAGATAAACAGAAACTACCCTTACCTTGGTGGTGAGTGTAGTAGTGGGACAAAATAAAAACCCACATCTGTTGCCATGATAATGGAAGGAGAGCTCAAAAGAGTGGTAGAGGGGCCACCTTGCCACAGACCCCTTTCAGACCTGGAGCTGGCCCTTGTGAGAAGGGATCCTTAGTGATAGCATTATAGACACTGGCTGACATCCAGACTAAATTACTCAATATTGCTACTCAGGACTACATAATTGTAATAGGACTTCCCACAAGTAATTTAGTTAGGATGTCACCACTAAGATCAATGATGCACATATTGCGTAGCATTATGTGCGCATTTCCAATCAGCCCACATCATTACAAGCATCAAAGGAAGCGCTGGCAGTCTTGCACAACAGTGCAAGTGTGTGAATACTTAAAGTTGCATACCAACCATTTGGGAGTAGAACTAAATGTACTCATGCAACAACTATACACAGCATACTCCAAGTTACAATGGTCCTACAAACTGGAGAAAGAGATGCATTTTCCTAATAAATATATATTATGGGTTAAGTGCTCAGAAACTTGATCATCTCAGAACACAGATGATCATATTTCCCAGCGCTTAACTCGCAATATATAGTCATTAGGAAAATATGTCCTCCCCCCACCAACTAGTGAGACCATTGTGATTTGGGCTACTTATTTGGGGGAAGACATGCATTCCACACATCAGATGAATAACACGTGTGTGTTTGTTCCTTGGTAAATTGATCCTCTGAAGCAGCCCTTAAACATCATCAACAGCATAAGTATTGATCATATTTTACCATATCTTTGCCTGATGAGAAAATGTCATTCAGCGCTAGTGAATGGCTTTTATATCTGTGTATCTTTCATACATCAGAAATGGATTCCCCAGAAATATGTGTATATAAGCTTTAATGCTGTCAATTTTCGAAACTAGCCTGACCATTAAGTAAAGTAATCACAGACCACAGATTTTGAATACCATTGTCAGCAAAATCTCAATTTTATTTAATGCTTATTTGTTGAAATTATGAATTATATACATAATTGAACTGTCATGAATTATGACCATCTAGTACGTGAGGCTTATTTTCTGTATTTATAGGAAAATTCAAGAAGTTAAATATATGTTATAGATTTTTATTAATGTACTTGCAAAAAGGAAGTAGAATAACAGTTTAAAATTTGTAGGATTTAACTTCAAACATTATTCATTTTATTGACCAACGACTATGTATGATAAATTTGATTCAGTACATTTGAATCTGAGAAAGATCTTGGGCATGATGTTGTTTTGGAATTATTGATCTGATTATTGAGTGTTAAAAATCTGTTGTGAACATTCACAAAATACAGTTATATTCAGAATTTCTTCTTAAAAATATGAAAAAAAAAAGATATTTAAACCTTACTCCCAAAGTATTCCAATGTAAAATGTAGTGCATTCAGCCAATTACAGTGGCAGGATTGTTCATGAAAAATTTGGTATCTGTTTGATATCATTGGGAAGTGTGGTTTTATTTTGAACCAACCAACCACCCAACAAATTTATTTGTTATTTCTCTGTGTAAACCACCCTGAGTCATTTTTGGAAGGGCGGTATAGAAATCGAATGAATGAATGAATGAACGAATGAGGATTTTCTGTTACAAGCATCAAAATGCCCAGGGATGTCACAATCTATTTGCAGTGCTTCCAGAGTCATTTTAAAAATAAGCAACATGTCTCTGCTGCTTTCAGATCTTCACGACATTGACTTCTAATACATTCAAAGAAATGAGGAGAATTTTTCAATCAAAAGGCGAACTTCAGGGGACCTGGTCAAAGATCAACTGCCCACAAAGGTGACACCAGTCCTTCATATATATAGTGTTGTGTTATCACAGTGATTTAACACACCATGAATAATGTGGCAAATGGCCTGAAGGGGGATCGCTCTGAGGGAGATAAAACTATCAAATTTTTAGGGCTGTGCTTTGAAAGAGATGGAGCGTAAGAACAAAAAAGCAGCTGAAGCAGAAGCAAGAACTGACACGTCGATGCTTTCAAGATTCATTCCACTGCTCTGCCAAATTTCTGTACATTAAGTGCACCTTAATTCTGCTATTCTCCAAAATTAGAACATATAGTCCTTTCAGCATTACTAAGACCTATAAGAAAACATTCTTCACATTGAGCATGAGAAGATTTGGATAGTGGTAACAGTGTGTGTGTTCAGTACAGGGATGCAGATCCCCCTTGAGCATTTGAGGAGTCCCCCCCCCTTATTTTACTGAACTATGCACCTTCAAAACTAAAAACTCATATCTCCCTGCAAAAAATGGATTACTGTGAGGAATTGCTCCTCAAACTTTCCCTCTGTGTGCAGCCCTCATCCAGTAGCACCATGCTCCCTGGTGTACCTGAAGAGCTTTTCGTTAGATAAATTACAACAGGAACAATGTGTGTGGATAGACTAATCAAGGGTTAAATGTCATGCTTCTTAATGACAGATTTCCAAAATAATGTGTAGCAATTTTTCCATGCTTTTTCTTTAGAAAGGAGACACAGCTGATGGTTGATCACAGAATATCTTCTCCTAAATCTGAACATGGATTCCTCTGCAGAGTTGTTATAGAAAATAAGTGAAATTAATTTCATAAATTTAGGTAATTACATAAAATCCTGCTTGATTGGTTGCTGCATTTTATCTACCTCTATCAGTAACGTAATAATGAGTTGAGTCTCATGATCAGTGAGACTTGCTTTAAGGGGGTTTGTTTGTTTGTTTGTTTAACATATTTTTATACTGCCCAAACTCATGTTTCTGGGCGGTTTACAACAAAATAAAAACACAAGGTAAAACATTAGTTAAAAACAACACAAATAAGAAATTTAAAACACAACAATTTTTAAAAAATTAAAATATTCTAAAACAACATTAAAACAATTTTAAAAATATTAATTAAATGCCTGGGTGAACAGATGCGTCTTTAAAGACTTTTTAAAAACTGTCTGAGATGGAGAGGCTCTTATTTCACTAAATAGCTCATTCCAAAGCCTTGGGACAGCAACGGAGAAGGCCAGTCCCTGAGTAGCCACCAGACGAGCCGATGGCAAATGCAGACGGACCTCTCCTGATGATCTCAGTGGGCGGTGGGATTCATGACAAAGAAGATGTTCTCTTAAATACCCAGGTCCCAAGCTGTTTAGGACTTTATAGGTTATAACCAACACCTTGTATTTTTCCCGGAAACATATCGGCAGCCAATGTAGCTTCTTCAATACGGGAGTAATATGGTCTCTCCCTGGGTGGCTGGATTGGCCGCCCACATGACTGCTGGCTCCGTCACGGAGCCAGTGATAGCTGCGGGGATCGGGGGCCATGTGGCCCCCGGAAATTCCAGGATGTCCTGCGCAAGTGCGTGGGGCATCCTGGAGAGACCCCCAAGCCCAGGAGGCTGCTTGCACGCTGCAGCGACACATGAACAAAACACTGAGGCTAACAGAGCACTCGCTCCTTTAACCTCGGCTAAGGGGGGTACTTTGGAGGTTTGCTCCCAGGAGCCGTGCAGCTTCCGTTACAGCCCACAATTGCCAGAAAGTAGGCTAGGCTCCCTTAGCCCGCTTTTTGGTGATTGTGAGAATCGCCTCTATGCATAACAGTATACAATGCTATGTGCTAGCAAAATCCATCATTTTTTGTAAAAGAGAGAGAGAGAGAGAGAGAGAGAGAGAGAGAGAGAGAGAGAGAGAGAGAGAGAGAGAGCTTTGCCAGTGCTCTTTTTTTTTTTTTTGGTAAGTTTGCTGTCCTCTGTCCAGCTTGAAAAGAGTGAGCTTCATCTTTAAAAGCCATTTCCCATTACCCTTGACTAATTTGTTCCTTAATGCTGCATAATACTCAAGATGGCTTGGTTGAAATCTACCTGTGTAAGGGGGTCGATAGGCTCTGGGAAGCGGGGTGGCTGCATCCATGGTAACCCATATTTTGCATGCTGTTTTTACTCAGAACAAAGGAAAATTTAAACAGTTGATGTGAAATGACTTTGGATTTCAAGAACAGTAGAAAGAAGGGAGGTGAACAGAGTAGATAAAAGTGGAGAAAAGAGATGTCATACAAAATTTTTACTATGAGGCACTCAAGTAGTATCAATAAAACAAACTTTATGGTTTGTGAGAAACATATAAATGTGGGGGCTGCAGCAGCTTTTATTATGGAAAGCTTAAAGCCAACTATAATGTAATCCACACAAATAAGTAAACAAACAGACTTCTTTACCAAAATAAGGGGCAAAAATTTACCTGCTAGTGCAGGATCAAGTAAGGAACTTGACATTATGAATAGGAGATTTCCTTGGTGCTTACATGCCACCCAAGGCATCTTATTCATAGTATGCACTGGTGCATGACAGATAATTATTCAAAGGCAGATACAATAAGGAATGAATCCAAGTGGCAGGAACTGGAAAGCAGCTATGCAACTTAATCCTACTCAAGTTTGTCCCACTGAGTTCAGTGAGGCCTACAGCCAAGTAAGTGTACTCTGGTGTAGAATTGTTGGGTGGTGAAAAAATTGTCCAGTGGACCTGCAAAATTTCCTCCCCTGAAGCTTTTGGGAAAGTGTACATCAAAATAAGTCAGGGCTGAGAGAGTTCTCCTTTTGCAGCAGAGAACTCAACCAATCTATATGAGACCAGTATAGTGTAGGGATTAAGCAAACGTGAGAGCCTTGGGTTCAAATTTGACCTTGGCCATGAACTCACTGGATGGTCCTAGACAAGCTGATTTATCTCATCCCCCTCCTATTTGGAGGAGGGACAATTCTTATCTGTCTACTATATTCTGCAGTCTTTTCTCAACTGCGATGCCCCTAACCCCCTGTTTGCCATTGCTTTCAGTGGCTCTCCAACCACTAGGGTTTCCAGGAATTGAATACTCACAGTTGGCGAGGGCTGACTGTATCTCTTGTTACCCAATAGCTTCTCAAAGAGCAGAAATATAAAGCTGAGAGAGATCAGCAGAGAATAAGAAGCCCTTACTGCTTCCAGAGCCATGGAATTGCTGCTAGTCAAATAATGAAGGCTGCAATTAAATAACCTTTGCTGTTTGATGATCCATTCAGGCCTTACCTTCTTGTAATTACTTAATTTCCTTAAATTTATGCTCTAATAAAGGATTTTCTTTTTTAAATTACCATTTGAAGTCCTATATATTATCACAATTAAATTACAGAACACCATAAATGCATGTTATATGAGAAATAATATACCTAATTTTTTATTGCTTTGTCCTCCTAATAGCAATTTACACCTTTGCAAAAGGTAAGCATTCTGATTGGTTAGGATTTTATAAACTTTATACATTGGCACAAATGGCTGTGGAGAGTATGCTTGAAGAAAATATGCTGTTTGTGTATGGAAGGAGCAGGAGGCTGCTTGTAGTGCCTAAATAAGAAACAATGGGGTGATTCTCATGACCAACAAAAATCGGGCTAGGAAAGCCTAGCCCGATTTTTGTTGGTCATAAGAACCACCGGGCTCACAGCCAAGCCTGGTGGTTCTTGAGTGGCTAACCAGCTCGAGACCCCTTGCTAAAAAGCAGGTTTGCGGAGTGAGCACTCCAGCAAACCTGCTTTTTAGGCTCGTGAGTAGCCGCGGCACAGCTTCGCGCCACACCTACTCACGAATAGACCCCCGAACGGGAGGCGAAAAGCCGCCTCCCGGCTCAGGGGTCTCCCCAGTATGCCCTGTGCACTCGCGCAGGGCATACTGGGGCTTGCGGGGGCCGCGTGGCCCCCGCTCCCCCACCCCCCACTGGCTCCGTCATGGAGCCGGCCCTCATGTGGGCAGCCGATCCAGCTGCCCAGGGCTCCCTGCCCGCTTGTCTGTGGGGACAGCGGGCTTAGCCTGCTCTCCCCGCAGTTTTAGCAAAAGCGGGTCTCACGGATCATGAGAACCGCCTCTACATGTCCTTAAAAGTCCAACTCCTTCCTCATGCCTTGGCTGGTCCTTGTAAAATATACACTATTTACAGTATATACAGGTGAAGCTAGTTATTACAAAGTAGTCAGCTCCAAACTGGGGATTTTTTGTGAACAATTCATTGTGCTTTCATACTCATAAAAACTCAAATAAGGGTGTTTTGTTCCCCGGGGGAGGGGGAAAATCTTACCTTAGAAAACACAGGCCTGATTCAAGTGGACTAAGAAATCATGGTTACCCTTCACAAGAATGAGCCTTAGGCTTGTACATTTACCCTCCTGTCTCCTCCTTTGTGCAGAATTGAAAGCTTCTACATTCCATTTCTAATAAACCACAGTTCCCTGTTGCATCCACACTTGAGGAACCATGGTTTGTTCAGATCACAGGTAAAACAAATCAAGATCAATGGGATTCAGATCCTGGTTTGTCCTAACTGTGGCTTGCAGCCATAATTCTCTGAGTTGGTATGTAGTAGAGAATTTTTAATGAAACTGCCCAGGTTGATTGGTGGACACCCCTAAATCTCGGTTCAGGCTTGCATGGGGAAATTAGCTCAGAAAGGACAGTTTTATGTTGGATTGCACAAAATTGTGGACTCAGGAAATGACTGGACTGAGGCAAGATTTAAGTTTCAAAATCAAAAGGTATTTATTGTAGGGAGGGGTACAGTGGAAAGAAATGTGTGGTTAAAGCATAAAAATATGTTTAACTGCAATGAGGCATTTTAGCTTATTGTGTAAATTCCCAGGCGGGCAAGAGAAAGAAGCTTCTTTTTTAGAGAGGGAGGTGGTTGGATTTAAGAAAGGGGGGTAGAGATAGAGTTGGGCCCAGTGAGGGGGAAATGTTCATATCACCTCATCTAGATGAAGGGATCTCAAGGCTCCTGGAACCTATGAGGGACCTCGTTCCTCTGGGACAGCTGGGGCAAAGGCTGGTGCAAGTAGGTTGGAGGGATTAGTTGACAGAGATGAATCCATGAGGGTGCTTCCTCTGTGGGACCAGCTTCCTATGTTAGTGATGAAGATGGGGCAGATCAGGCTGGACAAGAAAGCCAATCTGAAGCGTGGTACGAAGAACTGAACACATTCTTGAATGGTGGCCTGTGAACAGTAAACCACTGGTGACTCCAAAAAGTGGATACACAAAGAGCACATTGGATCATGAAATTGGGGTGGGTTGGGGTTATACCCCAAAACATATCCTGGGGGCACATTCCAGTTGACCTTTTTTCTTGGAATAGGTGTGTGGTATGGAATCGGCAAAGATGCCATTGTTACTAATCTCTCTTCCTGAGTGTAACAATGTGGGAATTGCTGAGGCATGCCAAGGCTTAGAGTCTACTTAGAATATCCCAGCATTGGGGAAGGTGTGCATCTGCTCCCCTTTCCTATTTGCTTGTTAGTAGTCAAATCTAGGGGCGACTGGCCCACTGACAACTAAGTGACCTGTCCCCATGTGCCATAGACAGAGAACTCGCAATGCTGTGAGGCTCCTGAGCATGTCAAGAGTGAGATCTCCAAGCCTGAAGACTCAAACACAAATGAGGGGGCTCCTGGGAGCTGGAAAAAAAGCATTGCTAGCAACATTATGCTGGTTTATTACAAACCAAAAGTGGAAGCTTTCAATTACGCATGAAGGAAGACAGGTGTCTTGAGCAGATAGGCTCAAAGAACCCTGGCCCTCCAGCTCCACCACTCCCTATTTTCTTCATTAGCTCCCTCACTCTGCTGGGTCACCAGGGAGAGGAGTGGACACGAGCCTGCTCTGCTGCGGCCCTGAAAGAAGAGGAGAAATGAGGATAGTGATGTATCCAAGGCTTGCATCTACACATTATCATAGCAGAAAACCAGTTTCCCATTATATTTGAACTAAGCAACTGTGACCACAATCTAACTAAAGATAGTTGGCTGACATACTGCGCAACGTTACACAGATGGTGTAATGTAACATTTCCGCAGCTGTGCTAGAGCGCTGTTGCACAAGTGTAAAATTTGTGCAAGCAGAGTTGTGTGACAGTGAAGCTGTTCTAGATAATGGCTTCACTGTTGCGCAACTCTATTTGCATAACTTTTGCACTGTGCAATAATACTCTTGTTCAAATGCATGAACATTCCATTCCATCACATGCATAACACTGCATAGTATGTCAGCCAGTTCTGATTAAGGCTCATGAATATGACAAGCTAGTAGTGACTAATGTTCTTTTGCTTCCAGTGGGACAGGCTAATATCCTAGTTGTATGGATATTGATTTGGAAGTCACACTGAATTCAGCAGGTCCAAGACCTTGTGTGTTTCCCTGAGCTCCTTTCAGGCAGTGGAATAAACATATAATAAGTAAAGTAATTTTAGCTGGATTAGTGCCAGTTCTAGCTGTCTGATTCAAATACCTTTCTTCAGTTTTAATGGCAGGAAAGAAAGTTTAGATTCCTTCCAGGTTTCAGGGGACTGCTGCTGCTAGATCTCAAGCCAGTGCATCCACTGCTATGTGGAATATTTCGCTTTTGACATGTCACTATAAATACTGTTTTTCAGGTGTTCCATTGCACAATCAATGCTAAAGTTAGGTCTACACCTATGCTTGCTAGTAGATGCACACACCTATCATACTGTGTGGGTTGTCTACTGAGACTCAAATAGGCAAAGCTTTTCCTGTGGCCATATTGTGTAAGTAGTTCTCAGTAATTACCCTCAATAACCTGTAATTTTGCTCACCAACACAAACCTCCTTAGTGTGGGTTGAGCTCTGGACTGTAAGCTGGCAATTTTACTGTTTGTCATGAGTGCAGAGCAGAATGGGCAAGGGAAGAAAACAACTTTCTGAAGCTGATATATTGGTAAATCAGATATGTTCCCCATTTTCATTAGCACAGTAATGTTCCTCTTTGTATGACTTTGGTCAAACCTTACTTCAGCTTATTCAAAGCCCTGTTAGGTTCATGGATAAAAGATGCACTGTTATCTTAGCAGAAATCACTCTCTTATTATTTCTCTATTGAAATCCAAGAATGATGTGTTAGTTATCTATAGTCTATATCCCTATCCTTTTCCAAGAATGCTGTGCTGCTGTTCATAAATCCAATAAAATTTGTGAGCACAAAAAAGATGTGAAAAGATTAATAGATATTGCCACAGCTAAAGGAACACAAGGATCCATCTGGGAAATGTGTATTTATTCTAATATTATCTTAATGGAAACAATGAAATGCTGATGAACTTTCTGCTCTACCTGCTTGTTGTGTTCAATGAGCAAATTTCCTCCCATGCCGAAAATAAATTCTCCGGACGATAGTGAACATACTGATACTTGTTGTTAACTGAAAGAAACTTATGATCACCATTAAAATGCCAGCAGGTTGAGAAATAACAGTGAAGTAAATACTTATTTGCATTTGCACCGTAAAATACCCCTGTTAATTTGGCCAAGAGGCACCTTTTAACACGGTGATTCTCTTTATTTAGCAGGGGGAGAATAACTGGCCCTATCCACCTCCAGCACAGTACCTCCAATTACTGTCACTGGTGTCTATCTTAAGTTTCTTTTTAGATTGTGAGCCCTTTGGGGACAGGGATCCATCTTATTTGTTTGTTATTTCTCTGTGTAAACTGCCCTGAGCCATTTTTGGAAGGGCAGTATAGAAATCAGATAGATAGATAGATAGATAGATAGATAGATAGATAGATAGATAGATAGATAGATAGATTCTCTATATATTACCATGGCTGGTGTATAAGAAGAGTTTTTGGAGCTCCAGAGGTATAGTGGGACTGTGCTAGAGGAAATACTGAGGCAAAGGAGATGGTGCATGGATATGAATGGGGTGGGGCTGCTTGTGGAATAGGACAGAGCTGCCTTGTTCTGTTTTTCCTAACGAAAGCTCTGCTGACACTTTGAGCCCGTTCTAATGTGCAGTGAGAACGAGCTACCCATTTTGTAGGGAGGAAGCCCAAAAGCGCTTACCTCCCCGCAGACTATCTTTCTCCCATCCCTGGGCAGGCAGATTGCTCACCCAGACGAGCACTCACTCCTGCCGGTAGCTCCAAGGTCGGGGTCCTGGGGTGTGCCACCCCGAGTCACTCTGCCCCCCAGAGCTCCCATAATGCAACATGTTAGTATGCAATGCATTGTGAGGATCCCCCCCCCCACAAGTCTGCCAGCCACGGCTACAAGCAGCCACAGCAGACACACGATCAAATAAACGGGTTTAGGAGAGCACTCACTCTCCTAATCCCATTTCAAAGGGAGGCTCCGTTGGTGCGTTTGCCGCCATGGTGCCGCTGGAATCAGGCCCGATCCCAACACTTCACATGCTGGGATCCCTTAGCCCAGTTTTGCACGTGTGTGAGAGAATAGCCTCATTATGTTCAACACCGAAGCCTCCTTCAGACGTTCTAAGTGTAAGTAGCATTCATGCTTACAACTGCAAAAGCAAGAATGAAGTCCTGCCTCACCGCTGTCACTCACCTTCTGGAGGTGCCATTTGTCTGAAGGCCTACGGCGTTTCACTGGCAATCCTGTGAGCAGCAACTGCTCATGGAATCGCTGGTGAACACACTTATGGTATGTCTTTTTCCAAACAGTGCTGTAAGCATGTGTGCCCACTGCCCAGTGGGAGGAGGTGAGTGACAGCGGTGTGGTGAGACATCCTCCTCACTTTTGCAGTTGTAAATGTGAGTGCCGCTTGTGCTTATAATGTCTGAAGAGGACTTGTATGAGTGTCCAGTGTACACAAGTGCAGATCTTGTGTTCATGGGTTCAGTTATTCACTCATTATATTTAACTCAAGCACAGGACTACACTTCATATCTGCAGCATGCATTTGAGGGTCCTGCATCCAGGCTCACTTTGAAAAGGAACACAGGTACAGTCATTCACACAAAGCCATGTGCAAGTGTACAGACATCTGTACACTTCTACAACATAATATCTGGATTGGGTTTGAACCTGTATGTGCAACTGCACTCCAGTGACCTTTTTAAAGAAGAGGAAAGCTACTTTAGGAGTGGCCAATTGGGAATGAAGGAGGAGGGAGAGGGCTGTTCAACCCTTTCTCCCACCGACAACTTTCTGACTGCAATACTCCTCCAAATCAGTTTTCCCTCTGTCAATTCCAAATGTATGTTTGTGAAGGTGAAAAGCATTTTGGAATGCTGTGAAGAAGGGAAGCAGCTTGAGGGGTTTGGAGCAAAAAAGCAGCAAGCAGGGGAAGGACTGAGCTCCCTTTGCCCTCTGCTCCTAACTGGTTTCTTTCTGAAGCTGTCCCCTTCTCTGTTTCATTTTTTTTTAGGCAACAAGATTTTTTCTGCTATAAATTACTCCCTTCCAAAGGGCTCCTTGTATTTACATGTAACATTTGTTATGACCTGAGGCAAACTGTTGGTCCATGTCCATCTAGCAGAGAATTGCCCCTTTTGATTAGCAGTAGTTCTCCAAAGTATGTGGCAGAAGTCTTTCTCAACCCTGCTGCTACCTGAAATCTTTTTAACCAGAGATGTCAGAGACCCAGCCTGGGATGACTGAGCTATGGGCTGCTCCATTGCTAAAGAACAGAAGGGGCATTAGGGAAAGGAAGTGAATGAATAACCATAAGGAGTATTTGGATCTCTGAAGGAAGGAATTCCCCATTGGCAGTGGTTTATTTCCAAAACCACAGGTGCCAGGGCTCAAACAGGGCTCAATATTAATTCACAGTCCTTAACATTAAAACCTTGCCCCATGGTCCCAGATATTTGGGTCAGGATAGGACTTCTTATTGGTTATAGAAATTAATTTCTATAATTTTTATAGAAATTATATATCACCCCTACTAACTGAGCAAAGAGACACCTTTTAAAGTGGTGATTCTCTTTTATTTAGCAGGGGTAGAGCAACTGGCCCTATCCAACCCCAGCACAGCATGCTTCCAGTGGCTGTTGCTGGTATCTGCCTTAGGTTTCTTTTTAGAATGTGAGCCCTTTGGGGACAGGAGACCATCTTATTTATGTATTTATTTTTCTGTATAAACTGCTTTGAGAACTTTGCTTGAAGAGTGGTATATAAAAAGAGGCGGAAGAGGAAGGAGAAGGAGAAGAGGAATTTTGTAAAAGGTGTTGTGAACCAAGCCTGATTTGTATACTAGGTATGCTCTGGGGCTAGCATAGGAAATTAGGCTTGTTTCACCAGTGGTACAAAGCGACCAGTTCTTTATACAGTGACAATGTATAGTCTGGGTTTGAAGGTAGAAAGAAACCAAACACTCTCACATAATTCAATGGGCTTTATTGAGCATCAGAGTTTGTCAGAGCAATAGCATCAATCTAACTGAGCAGACAACAAAACAATCAATCATAGCTACTAGTAATAGCAAAGCAGTGCTCTAACCATCATCTGTGTATGGATGCCTGTCATCTCCATAATTACTTTGAACTGGCAAGAGATAGAGAAACTGGAAAGGAGAAGGGAGAGGGAGTTGCTTGGAAGGGGGAATGGCAGAGCGCCAGGGTTTGGTAAGGGGAAGGGAAGTTGGAGGCAAAGGCTAGTTCTTGAAAGAGGCATTTTACCAGATCTTGTCATTGTTGGAAGTGAAAGACTTTGGGCTGTCTCATGTCTCAATGACAGAGGAGGACAGACTAGTGAGTCAGAGGGCTAGAGAGGTCAAGAGACATTGGTCATCCCTTCTCTACTGCTCTGACACTATCCCTTTGATATGTAGATTGCTAATCTTAGGGACTTACTTCCTTCCAGCCACTTCCTTCCTCTTCCCTTCCTTCTACCTTGCAACATGCAAGCTCCTGTCCCCTGCACCATGTGTGCAGAGATGCAGAATCCATCTGCATCTAGCTAGATAGATAGATTAGAGATTTTATCTCCTCACTTTCCTTTTTAGAATGGAGTTCTCTAATAAATACTACTTATATTGATTTGAAACTATGAACTGGCTCCAAGTTACTTTACTCTCAGCATACACGCATGCCTAACCAAATTCTGCTGTGTTGTGCCTCTGTGCACTCTGCTATAATGAAAAAGGGTTTCTCTTACCAGAGAGAATTCCCAAAAGGTTATGGGAGCCCAGTATTTTGAGCTGCGTGTACTGCAACTAAAGAGTTAAGTCTGTTCCAGGAGATCCAGTGAGATCTAGCCGTGGACACTTTGAATTGCTAATCTACAGCAGCTGCCCTTTTACGGAGCTCAGTGAGGATGGCTACTTTTCTAGAGGGAAAACTCAGACTGACTATACTGAACCCAGACAATTACTTGGAATGGAAAACTTGACTGAGGCTTGCATTATGAGCTGAAGGACTACAGAAAGTCACTGAAGAAAATGCTCCCACAAATGGAACCTCAGCTGCAGAGAAAACTGCCAAAGAGACTTGGGAATGGAACGATGCAATGGCTCAAGCTTTGATTGCTGCTTCTGTGAGTAAAAATTACCTTTCTACCATATGTGATCTTGAGACCTCAAAGGAAATGCTAAGCAAGCTAGATTCATTGCATATGAAAAAGGGGTGGGCATACACCTTTAACTTGAGAAAGAGAATGCAGAATCTCCAGTATAAAGACAGAGGCTGTTTTACCAAGCATGTGGGATTGCTGCAAGATTTTTTTATTATTATTTAAAGTTGCAAAGGAGGAATTTACAGAGAATCAGAAGCTGGAAGCTCTGTTCCTAAGCATGCCCCCCAGCAATAGCAATATAATCGGCCAATTGGAATCCCACACCACTCTAACCTTTGAGAGAGCAGTGGAAACTATCTCTGCTGAAGCAAGCAGAAGGGAAGTTTTGAATTCTCTATATGAAGGTGAATTGGCAAATAACTTTGCTCTTAAGGCAACAACTGGCCATTACAGAGGAAACCCAAGGTGGGGAGGGAATGCTGCAAGAGGAAACCACATGGGCTCCCCACATTTGCAAACAAAGAGTTATGGCTCCATTGCCAAGGGAACACAGTCCAGAGAGATAGGTCCCATGACCGCCAGCAGGGAGACTGCTCCTGGAATGAGGCCAACTGGGACTAATGCCTTTAGATGTTTTTTGTGTAACCAATTTGGCCACAAGGTGGTGAACTGTCCCAAGAATCAGACAAAGAAAGCTAACTTTACAGAAAGAGATTCAAATAAGAATTTCAGTGTTTGCCTGATGCAAGGCAATGAAAAATTTATTCTGGACACTGGTTCCATGGTCCATATTTCAAATCGTTTCGATTTCTATACTGAACTGTTTGATATTCCTGAAGAGATTGTTCATTTGGAATTTTGTATTGCGAGTTACCAGGTGGATCAATTAAGCAATTTTTTGTGAAGGATGTTTTGTATATCCCTGACTTCTCAAGCTCCTTGCTTTCAATATCCAAGCTAGAGAAACAAGGCTGTGAACTGTATATTAGAAATGGACAATGTGTTGTTACGCAGAATGGAGAAGTTTGCCTTATAGGCTCTGAATGCAAAGGCCTGTACAACGTGCAGGGGCAATCTGTGTCAAAGACAGACAGAGAAGGACCAGCCTGGTCCAAACCTGAAGCATACCAGCCCAATGAAGTGAACCTTGCTTAGTCATGCTCACATGAAAACTGCTTGCAACTGTGGCATAGGTGCCTATGACACAGGAGCTATGAATCAATCCAGAACATGAAGGAAAGGGGATTAGCTGATGGCATTGATTTTGTACCATGTGACATTGTGACTAACTGTGTTTGTTGTCCAAAGCAGTTAACAAGCCATTTCCTAAGCAGAGTGAAAGGAAGACCAGAAGCCCCCTGGAGCTGATCCACAGCAATATATCTGGACCACTACCAGCAACCATAGGTAATTTCAGATACTTTCTCACATTCATTGATGATTTTTCATGATACACGGTTGTCTTTCTACTAAAGGAGAAATCACAGATGCTCGAGAAACTCAAGGACTACGTGGCCATGGCAAGAAACAAGTTTGAGTGGAAGCCAAAGATCCTGTGCACAGACAATGGAGGAGAATATATGTCCAGCACCACACAGCAGTTCCTGAGAGAACATGGAATCGTGCATCAAACCACGGTAGCTTACAATCCATCACAAAATGGAGTCTCAGAAAGAAAGAATAGACGCCTCCTGGATATGGTAAGATGCATGCTTGCTGATGTACACCTCCCACAGAAACTCTGGAGAGAAGGCATCATGACTGCTACATACATACAAAACAGAATGCACACAAAACCTGTAGGAACAACACCATATGAACTTGGGCATGGTCATAAGCTGTCCATTACAAAATTGCGTATCTTTGAGAGCACGGCTTACTCATACATCCCAAAGGAAAAAAGGACTAAGTTAACGGCTAGGGCCACAAAAGAGATTTTTGTAGGCTACTCAGTGCAATCCAAAGGCTACAGAATTCTGGATCCTGACACCAACAAGATAACCATAAGCAGATCGGTGTATTTTGATGAGAATGAAAGAGCTACATCTTCAGAGGGGGCCTACACTGAAGCAAGCAACCAGACCAAACACCCTGATGACTGGATTATGCTTCCTGATCTCAGCGGAATTGAGGAGGAGGAGACAGCAGATCCAGATCCAACCACGCTTGACACAGAGACCCCCAGAAATCCACCAGACACACCTGAGATAACGGAAGGGACCACAGAGGGTGAGTTGAGGCGATCAACGTGCTCAACCAGAGGTGTTCCAGCCCTGAGACTGTCCTACCTCGCAAGAACAACCAGAACCCTCAGCATGGGAGGAAATATCCCAGCTACCACAACCAGAAGCCCAGAAGTGTAAACAAACTGCAATTGAAGAGCTTGAGGCTCTACAGAAAAACAAAACCTGGACTCGTACTAAGTTACCATAAGGGAGGAAAGTTATAGGCTGCAAATGGGTTTTCAAACTCAAACATGAGGCTGATGGCGAGATTCAGTGCTACAAAGCCAGATTAGTAGCGAAAGGATATTCACAGAAATATGGAGAAGATTATGATGAAACCTTTGCACCACTGGTTAAACACACCACAGTAAGGACTCTGTTAAGTATTGCTGCTAGCAAAGGAATGCATGTTGAACACCTAGACGTGAAAACTGCATTCTTTCATGGTGAACTAGAAGAGGACATTTACATGCAACAACCACCAGGTTTCTTAAAGAAAGGCAAAGAGGACCTTGGAATGGAAACAAGCATGGAACACAAAACTAAATGATATGCTGCTTCGAGCAAACTTCAAAAGAAGTGAAGCTGATCCCTGCCTGTACACCAAATGCAGAGATGGCAAATGGGCTTACATTTTGGCATATGTTGATTATTTGATTCTTGCCTATGAGAATTCAGATGACAGCAAGGAAATAATGCATCATCTGAACAGAGATGTGGAAGTCAAGCAACTTGGTGACATTGCACACTACTTGGGCATTCAAGTACAAAGAAGTACAAAGAGAGAAAAATGGAAGTTTCCTCATCAACCAAGAACAGAAAATTAAAGACCTGATAAACCTGCTCAAACTGGAGGATATGAATCCTACACCAACTCCAATGGAAGTGAACTACATAAAGCAAGAAGATCAAACTGAGCCACTCTCTGACAACCATAGAGATCGTGAAGCATTGGGTAAGCTTCTGTACATTAGTACACTCACTAGGCCAGATATTAGTACAGCAGTTGGCTTACTTCGTAGAAAGACTGCATCACCAACAGTCAAGGACTGGAATGCGATTAAGAGACTTAAGTACCTAAAGGGTACTACACAGTTTAAGCTCAAGCTGCCAGCTAATAGTGAACCAAAACTAGAAGCATACGTAGATGCAGACTGGGGTGGAGACCTAACAGAAAGGAAATCCACCAGCGGTCACATAATTTTCTATGGAGATGGAGCCATAAGCTGATCAAGCACCAAGCAAGACATAACAGCATCATCAACCACTGAAGCAGAATATGTATCAGCTGCACAGGGCTGTCACAAGATACAATGGCTATGTCAACTACTGAAAGATCTAGGTATACAGGTAGATGTACCACAGCCCATACCATTGTATGAAGACAACCAAAGCTGCATTCAACTCTCCAAAGAAGAAAATGTAAAGAGGCGTGCCAAGCATATTGATGTGAAGTACCATGTAGTGAGAAATCTGCAAAAGGATGGACTAATCAAGCTGATCTACTTCCCAACAGTCATGGGACAGTAAGTATTCGTAGCTTGGGTCTGATGCTGGAGAGTGTTGCAAACAGGGCTTCCAGTGGACTGCTGGTGCTGGGGTTCACAGATAGAGTTATCTTTTGATTCTTTGCACTGCGGCAAGAATCACTGAGCAGTCTCTTGTCTGCAGGTCCCAGGCCTCTGCTAGCTCTGCAGGTGCGCACATGAGCAAGTATTGCTTGTTAGGCAAAGATTGCAGAGGCTATGCCCAGAGAGCTGGGTTCTTAGAGTCGTCCATCCTTTGATCGAAACATAAGAGTTTTCTCAAGATAGCAACATCCTTCCTGAATCTCAAAAGTGTTAACTGCTCATGACAATGTCTGTTTGTCTGTCAGAGGAAGGCTGAGGAGATGAGGCCCATCTCCGGCATAGCGTAGTGTCGGTTGGTGTTTTCAGGAAACATTGTGTTCTTAAAAAAATCTGCATTTCTGAGCTTTGCAGATGAGCATCCTCTCTGGTTCACAGACTTCTGGCACCTTTGACTCAAAGAGTTAAAGGTCAAAGGAAGAGCCTAAGCTATGTGTGTGAGACAGCAATTAAATCACTTCTTATGTAAATCTACCTAGTGTGCAATTCTTAAAACATTCAAAGAAATAGCAATAGGATATACATGCGAGACTAGTAATTAATGCATCTGATTAAGGCAAAACAATGTAGGCAACATAAACCTTTGGCCAGAGGAAATGCAGGATTAGCTTCTAGCTTTACATAGGAACATAGGAAGCTGCCATATACTGAGTCAGGCCATTGGGCTATCTAGCTCAGTATTGTCTTCACAGACTGGCAGCAGCTTCTCCAAGGTCACAGGCAGGATTATTTCTCAGCCCTATCTTGGAGAAGCCAGGGAGGGAACTTGAAACCTTCTGCTCTTCCCAGAGCACCTCCACCCCCTGAGGGGAATTTCTTACAGTGCTCACACTTCTAGTCTCCCATTCAGATGCAACCAGGCTAAGGGGACAAGTCATGCTTGCTCCAGCTCTCCTCTCCCCAAATCCATTACCTGAGAGCAAAGTCCAGACTATTTGGCTTGTCTCTTAGGAGTTAGTCATTTCACTCAGAGTTCAAGCATCAATCAATTTCTTAATAAAGCAGAATCAGACACAGGCCTTGATTTCACATAATTTTGGATTGGTAACTCTGGGTCCAATGTGGTAGCTAGGGTGGCCACAACAAAGTTCAGAGGCAACTTTCTTTTTTCTCACTCCACATGTTCCAGAACAAAGTCCTAGCAGTGAAAAAGGGTTCTAAATAGAGGTCGTATCCATGGTGCTGGGAAATCTGCCTAATCTTTTCTTCCACTGGTATCTCGGGTTCTAGTGTGGCTCCATGCATTTTGCAGCCACCAGCTTTTTCTGCCAGAATTCACGAATATATAGATTGTGAGCCCTTTGGGGACAGGGTTCCCCTTGCCCTGAAAGCCCTCTGTGCCACACAAAAATATGTCCTTGACAGCTGCGCAGCCCTCGGGAAATATTTTCAGCGGGCACAGAGGCCTTCCTGGGGAAGGGGAGAGCATTAAACATTGCTGCTTCCCACTGCACTTATGCAGTTAGTTGCAAGTTCTGTGAGGCGGTTCTCTTGCAACACCTTGCTCTATATGTCAATTACTCTGTACAGCATAGGCAACCATGTGGCTGTTGCCGCCTTCATCTCTCTTAGAAATGTGCACACTTAACTCTATCTTTCCGGATGAAATCTCTGCTAGAGTCCCAAGCAGATTTGTGATGAGTTCCCACCAAGACCATCATTTTACCCAGGGAATGCATAAGAAATGATCCGTATGCTCATCATGGCTCACTTGGGTAGAAGCACCTTACAAACCATATTAGTATTGCTACGGATTAAGTAATGGCTTTCCCCTCTTCACCCTGCGGGGCACACCTCTTGGGGTGCCCAAGTGAGCTAGGAATGCCCCTGTCATCACTTCCTAACTTAGTGGCATTGTCTGAGTGCTCACTGGTCACTGCTGCTGCCTTAGCAGCATGGCCGGAGAATGCTGAGCATCTACGTGCAGACTGGGGAAGAACATCATCTTTGCTTCAGGCAGCAAAATATCTTGGACCACTCCTGATCAGTTCCATCCTCATAACTTGCTACCCACCTTAAGTGGCGCAGCGGGGAAATGCTTGACTAACAAGCAGAAGGTTGCCAGTTCGAATTCCCGCTGGTACCATATTGGGCAGCAGTGATATAGGAAGATGCTGAAAGGCATCATCTCATACTGCATGGGAGGAGGCAAAGGTAAACCCCTCCTGTATTCTACCAAAGAAAACCACAGGGCTCTGTGGCCGCCAGGAATCGAAATCAACTGGACGGCACACTTTACCTTGACTAGTGTCTGTTGCAGACTAGGTCTGTCCTTTCAGCATGTGCCAAGGGCTTCTGTGTACTCACCATGCTTTCCCACTTTTTTCTCAAAAGGAGCCCATTAGAGGCCACCTTTGGATTTCTCTCTACTTTCAGAAGAGGCTTATCAGGCGGTTCAGGACAATGGTTTTGAATGGAGAAGAAGCTTGTCATGTGGCCCTCTGGATCAGTGCCATCAGGTGCATCCGTAAGTGAGTGTACCCAGAGATGGCTCCAGGGCAGCCAAAATGCCTTTATGGTGTTGGAGATCCAGTTACAGATGGCATCCGCCTTTTGCAACAATAAACTTAATGACCATTAGGGGCATTCGGAGTAGAGATAGTCAGTTAGGGTCTCCTTCTCTTTCCTGTTTATCTCTGCCTCTATGACCCCTCAATGAATAGAATATACTTAGGAACATCCTGTGAGTGACTTCCTCCTCCTCCTCCTCCAAATGCTTCTATAGGTCTCTCTCTGACCACCATGTAGCTAGCAGCTAGGGTATCGGTCTTTCCTATCATCATGCACTTCCAAATAAAGTAGATTAGTTTAACCTTAAATCAATCTCCATGCTTATCATTTACAAACTGTTGCCCCTGAGACCCTGTTAGCTTCTGCTGTAATGGGAGTGAGTTAGCCCCCGAAATACTCTGCTATATATATTGAAGTAGCCTGCCCATGAACCCTTACAGGTTTGGGCGCCCTAGGCTCAAACTTTAAATATTAATTATCTCCAACATATGGCAATACAAAGGTGAATTGTCCTCAGTTCCTCACCTGTCATGCCCTGCATCTCTAGAAAGTAATCTGCTTATGGTGGCTGCTCCTGGTATAATGACACTGATGTATCCTAGGATGACCTCTTCCTGGATTGGCCTGCTGACCACCGCATGCAATCAGTCAGGAGCTGGACTGTAACTTAGTGCATCTGGGACACACATGTACTATGTCAGAGCCTGATTATTCCTTTTTAGCTTCAAGTTCTGCCAAAACTTTGGTTATCCAAGCACGCATCTGGAGAATAACAGACACTCATGAGACTATTCTGTACGTGCCTCCAATTAAGATACTGTTGTGCGTCTGCTATCTGATAACTAAGGATGAGTTGTCCGGACCTTTGACAAAAGGATGTTCATATTCCTTTAATAGCTGAGGCAAATTCCCTGAGTGGGAAATTCACTTGTAGGGATGGAGTCTCTGCAAGCTGAAAGGTATGCAAGTGTTTAAGAAGAAGCAGTTTTGGAATTTGAATGACAGAGACAGAAATGAAAAGACAGAGGGCTGTGAAATTAGCAGGAGTGCAGCTTTGGAGCTAGCAACAGCTGCCTCTGGGAGTCTCATGAAAAATGAGTGGCTGTTCTGTCTGCTTCTAGGAGTGTACCAATGTATCCACAAAGGAGCCATATTAGTCTGCTGCAGCAAAAACAGCAAAGAGGCTTGTGGCCAGGGGCGCAGCAAGGTTGGAGTGGGCCCAGAGACAAGATTTTAAAATGCCCCCCGCCCCCCCGCTCACTGAAGCTCAGCTCATGAAGTAAAGAAATCTTAAATGAGGCTGAATAGTGGTAACAAAAAGCATAGTAAAATTTACACACACACACACACACACACACACACACCCCTATGTGCCACAACAGAACATCATCTTAAATTTTTTTTTTTAAGGTTTTGTAAATTGTGGACGATCCAAGTTATTTAATGGTACTAGAGAAAGACATGCTGTTCTGGTAGCTCCAAGTCTTAACACTCACATCAATTTTGGAGGCTGAATACAACTGAAGGAAGCCCGGGCAGGTGCATGGCTGGGGGAGTCAGTGATGTGACTTGCCTCTGCGAGGGGGGGGCAAGGCAGTGGGCCCCCAGACAACTGTCTCCCTTTGCCCTATTATAGTTATGCCCCTGCTTGTGGCATCTGAACCCTTTTGTTCTGGCATTAATGTTTTGATCTACAGTCCACTTCATCAGATGCATGAAATGTTAGCATCAGTTATACATGGTTATAGAAAAAAACAATTGTAAACAGTAGGATCAGATGACTATGATGTGCAATAGATATAGGCTATGAGGTTTGATTGCATATGATAATCACAGTGGCAATTCACAACAGCAGTCATTGGTCATAATAAAATCCTCTTAGCTTTGCAAAATTAACTCTGTAATGCAACAAGAAGCCATTGTCTTGGTTCAAACCTAAACAAGTAGAAAACAAACATCTAGGAAAGGTCCAATTCACATGCAGTCCAGCCTTCTGGTGTATCTGTAAAAACAGCAGCCCATATTCTGCACAGAAGCGGGGAGGGGCAGAAGAAGGGCTGTCACTCACAAAACGCCTTGACTATCCCTGCAGAGAAGACTTCTCGTGCAGCAGAGCAGGTACGGAAGGGGGCAGTGGCTTTTACGTCTCTTTCCCCCTCCCCCCACACTACAAAATATATTTTTGCTTGCATAAATATGTCTCTGGGGGCTGCCTGACCCTCAGGAGCATATTCCTGCAAGTGGAATGGTCTTTTGCAGTGAGAGGAGAAGCACAAAAACTGCTCCACGCTCCCCCTCCGCGCCTTCTTGGCTGCACAAGAAGTCTTTGCTGCAGGAAAACTGAAGGCTTTCTGCAAGGGCCCAGCACTCCTTCCTCTCACCTACTGCCGTACAGAATGTGGAGCAGCAAATATCACAAAGACACCAGACGTCTCCAGCACTCCCTAATCCAAAGAAAACTATAGGTCAAACGACACATGACATACTCCATCATTGCAGAATTAGGGCCTTCCCTTTTCTTTCAGTCATTGCTCCCAGCCCAGCCGCATGCCCAGAGTGCCTTTCTCTTGGGGGAATCCCCCAATGCATTGTACATGGTGCGCGGTGCCAGGGCAACGAGTCCCGGTCTCTCTTTACCTGCGTTGTGGGGAGCAGTGGGGAAGATTCATCTGCACTGCTTCCAGCAGTGCTGGCCATGTGAGTGCACAGCTTGTGCACCTTCAGGGCTGTGAGTGGCCACCATCTGGGGGAAGGTAGGTTGAACCCTGCCTTCCCCACCCCCTGCCCACCCGACTGCATGTGTGTGGTCACACGTGCATAACCCCTGTGAATGCTACGTTGCAAGGTGCACGTAATGGTGTGCAGTATGTCAGCCCCTCTCTGCACTCTTCCCAAAGGTTCCTCTGGCAGTTCCTTAGGAGCCTGCAGCAACACAGGCAGCTCCGAACCACCTTCATGCTGCTGCTGCGGAATATGTGACCCAGTAGAACTATACGAGTGCAAAGGATTGCTCTGCATACCCTGTAGCATTGCCCTTGGAACGTTTCACTGCTTGGGGAAATGCATGACAGCATAAGGACCTCGTTATTTATTTATTTATTCGATGTGGCTGTTCCTCATCCACAATTAATGTAATGCGAAAAAGAAAGGCATCCGCATATATAAAGTAAGTCATTTTGCCTTTCGCTCATAGAAGGTGCTGCTGCTGTTAACAATACTGTACAAAGAAGATGATCTGCTTTTAAAATGCCTTGAGGTACAGTCTGACAGTATTCTGTTTAACCCTTCCATACACTACAAGACTGTCAGTAAAAAGTTTGACATGTCTGCAGATCAGCTGTATATTACAAGCGTGTGTGAAAGCTGTCATTCATCAAAAGACATCTTTTGTTCATTTTCTGACAGACACTGGAAAAACTGCATTAACACCTTAAATAGAAGTATCTCATCCACATCACAACTGTCAGATCTCTCTGATCCAGGAAAATTGTTCCTCCTCAGGAAATAAAACTGCACACACAAAGAATTCTTATCATGCTTTTAAGGGTTGTTAAAATGCAATGCAAAATCATGAGATAGTTTTAACAATTCTGGACTTCTCTGATGCCTGGATTTCTATATATGTTCTGGCTGATTAAAGGGTAATGTGCTCCTGTTCTGTGCTCTAGAACCTTTGCCAAGATCTACAAAACTGTATCTCAACTATAGTTTAGTCTTCATGTGACACTCAAGTTCATCAAGCTCAGTCCAGAACCAATGGCACAATATTCCATCCTCACAGAAGAAGGGGTAGAAGGAGTCTAGGGGGGAAAGTAAACACTATAAATATCAATAGTTGAGTGGGTACCTTCCAATGCAATTACTTGATGCTGGGAGCAGGTGGACCAGAAAGGCAGTAACAGTTAAGAACTAGATGGTTGCTAATGAGAGAAATGTAGTTGAGAGGAGAGATCAGCTTGGGCCCATTTAAAGGATAGTAAGAAAACTGACATACCACCTTAAGGGGTGCAGCGGGGAAATGCTTGACTAACAAGCAGAAGGTTGCCGGTTCGAATCCCTGTTGGTACTATATTGGGCAGCAGTAATATAGGAAGATGCTGAAAGCCATCGTCTCATACTAGGCAGGAGGAGGCAATGGTAAACTCCTCCTGTATTCTACCAAAGACAACCGCAGGACTCTGTGGGCGCCAAGAGTCGAAATTGACTTGACGGCACACTTTACCTTTTACTTTAAGAAAACTGACGGAACAGCACAATGATGGGATAGCAGAGAGGAAGAAGTATACACAGTATATGTCTTCTTCCATGGAATCTAAACCACATCAAAGGACTTGTCTTTACAGTGGCATTGTTATTTTAAAGATCCTTGCACACACCTCCCTCCCACTCCAACACTTGATAATTTGCAAGCAGTGGCTCTCTACTTCGAAAATAGGTGAATTCAAAGCTCTTTGGAACATACATCTGGATAAGCCCTAATGTCTGTGCTGTGTACATTGCCCAGAGCACTCACTAATTAAGGCAATTAATGTATGTATGTATGTATGTATGTATGTATGTATGTATGTATAAATAATAAAATAAAATAAAATAAAATAATAAAATAAAATATCTTTCGCATAAGCAGTTTCATGTGCACGTTACCCATTTGTTGAATGCCTTTCCTGGTGGAGGTTGTACTTTTCTTATGTGAGATCACATTTTCACAGCACAGGCTCTGCTATTTGTACTTAGGGAAATGCATTATTTCCCCCCTGATATCAGATCTATAGTGTTTCTGCAGCTGCTGCATACAACCTAGGTACAACCCATAAGTGTCATAGGATGGTCATAGTCAACTAGATAGTCATGTTTCTACTTCCGGCTACCCTGTCAGCTCTCAGGCCTTGGGGAGCAGTTCAAGCTATGCACAGAACCTGGCCATGCTCCTCTGCAATGCCAGGTCAGTTCAGAATAAGACCAAAATCATCCATGACTTGATGACTGATTCATACAAGCTGACCTGGCTTGTATAACTGAGACCTGGATGGGGGAGACTACGTGGGGCTGCCTTTATACATAGTTCAGAAACTTCAGTTAGTTCAAAATGCAGCAGCGAGACTGGTCTCTAGGGTAACCTGGAAAGACCATATTATGCCTGTTTTCAAACAGTTGCATTGGCTGCCAGTATGTTTCCGGGCAAAGTACAAAGTGCTGGTTATCGCCTTCAAAGCCCTAAATGCATTAGGTCTGGTTTACCTTAGAGAGCGCCTTCTTCTGTATGATTCCCATTGCACATTGAGGTCACCCGGAGAGGTCCACCTCCAGTTACCACCAGAACGTCTGGTGGCAATTCAGAACCAGGCCTTCTCTGTAGCTGCTCCTGGCCTGTGGAATGCACTCCCAGCAGATATCCATAGTTTAGGCTCATTGTTGGCTTAAAGACTTGCTTGTTTGGCCTGGCCTTCCAAAGTTTTAAAATAGTTTTAAAGTATTTTTAATTGGTTTTATATCACTCGGAACTTTTTTAAATTTGTTTTTATATTGTTTTAACCTGTTTGTTTTAAATGGTGTTTGTTCTTGTATTTTACTTGTTGTGCACCACCCAGAGCTTTTGGATGGGGTGCTATAGAAATGAAATGAAATGAAATGAAATGAAATGAATGAATGAATAAATAAATAAATAAGATGTCATAGGCTATGCACCATTGGTTTCCCATAGAGTTATGTCACTCTTGTGAACTATTTTAAGTGAGATTTTAAAATTATATTTCCCACCTCTGCCCCTTACTGTGGGAGATACAAAAGTTCTATGTTGAACAATACAGAGATAGAGTAACAGGTGCCAGTGTTTTCTGTTCCCAACATAATGTCCAAAGCTACTCTTAGTGCACATAGACAGTGCCAGGGGGTGGGTTTGGGTGTGGGGGCAAGCATTTCCCAAACATGTAGTTCAATCCCCATCCACCGCCCCATTGCTGAAGCTAGAAAGACACTTTTCCCATGCTCAGAATACTTTTCTTTCTTGACATCAATCATAAAGAGCATGAGATTAGATAAAGAGAAATTCCCCGTGAGCTCATTTTACGTTATGTTTAGGATGGGAGCATTTTAAGTTACAGTATGTTTAGTGTGGGACAAAGCTCCCCACCATCAACACTAAAAATACACTCTGCCGCTTCTGTGCCCCTCCCCATAATTTTTTCATACTGTCACTCACCAACATACTGTGCAATGGTTAGAGCACCACCAGTGCTGCTGCATGCATGGAAATACCATTGCCAGAGTTGTGAACCAGGACAGCTCCACTCCAGCATAAAGCTGCACAAGCACAGTTGTGCAAGATCATGTTCACTATTCCAGTGGGTGTCCTGTTTAAACTGGAGCTGAGCTGCCTGTGCACAACTCCATCATTGGTATTTCCACACACACAGCAGCATGGCTGTTGCGCCATGCACATTGCATGGTGTGGTATATCAGCCACTGTTCATGAGTTCTGGACTTGGGTTCCTGGCAACCTGTTGCTTATCCACTAGTGCCTTAAGCAGAGTCAGGCCACTGATCCACTTAGCTCAATCACCTTTTGTCTATGGTGACTGGCAGCGTCTCTTCAAGGTTATATTCAGAGTGAGACCTTCGTGATTCAATCTGAGTGGAATATAAAAATAACTGAACAGACATTTTTAAAACTTGTGTGCATGCACATGTGCCTTAGAGGGAACACTGGTCCACCAAAGACTCAATGGGTGATCCCCATCAAGTCCTCTGCTTCAGCCTAAATTCCACAGCTGTAAAAAGGAGGAAAAAATAGAAAGTTACCTCTTCGCAGAGATGTACCAAAGATAAGTGATGTGAGTGTTCTTATAGAGGTGTCGAAATGTTCTCTAGCTTGCAAAAGGATGCACATCAGTTAGCTTCTTCTTCAAACCAAACCGAACCCCCAACTGTTTGTTTGTAGCATAACACAAAACAACAGCCACTAAAGGTAAAGTCAAGTGTGCCGTCAAGTCATTTTCAACTCTTGGCACCTATGCTGGCCTTGGGCCAAAATAAATAAATAAACAAACAAGGCTCCTGGCACCCACAGAGCCCTGCAGCATGAGATGATGCCTTTCAGCATCTTCCTATATCGCTGCTGCCCGATATAGCAGCAGCGGTAATTCTAACAGTAAGGAATGTTGTTTTCTAAATCGTAGGAAACAGATCAACTTAAGTCCAGATATTAAATGATAAAGTAACAGAGCTGGAAAATCAACAGACACTACAATAGTATAGAAAAACATAAAACAAAGCAACAGCTTCAGATTTGTCCTGACACGAACTCCCACTGAGAGGCTTCTTCCTCTCAGAAAAGTGTTTTCCTGGCATTCCATGTGCTCTCCAAGACTGCTGATGATGGACTGCACTCCTCATTCTAGGAAAAGTCTGTGACTCTCAGAAGCCTTGTTAGGAAAAACAACAACAAAAACTACCTCCCTTTGCATAAACTAGCTTGACTTGCAATCCTCAAATAATTCCATTTATGCAAAAAAATGTGAAGAAAAGCCCAACAGGCCATTTCCCACAGAAATTCTCAATTTCTCTATGAACTTATGTTTCCAGATTTCTGTAAGGTATGTGTTGAGTTGGCAATGTCTCTTAGCAGCCCCTGAATAAGACCTTTGATCTCCATTTGGACATATTTAGTCAGGGCAGAAGCAATACCAACTAGGCACTGATTGTAAAATCATACAATTTGGGCTTTGCATAGACTGTGAAAAAAGGAGAATAATAATGCATGACATCTGTCGCATAAGATCCCACTTCTATTCTAGTACTTTCTATTTTAAAATCTGGGAACTCATGTTATAGAATTACACTTTATCCTTTAAAAAAACCCCTTCTCCAAACATTCCTTCTCTAAGAATTCTTAAGGGTAAAGTATGATTCTGTAACATGAATTCTTCTCATGAAGACTGTAGTCTTCTAATTATTTATTTATTTATTTATTTATTTACACAGTCAGACAGGTGTTATTGACTGGTTTGTTTTATCCAGACATCGAGTCCTTCCCAAGGACCTGGGATGGCTGGATTTTATTATCAATGTTGTTGCTGTTATTATAGATATCGTCGCAGAATATAGGCTGTTCCCAGTAAAGTTGCTTTTTGTAATTGGCTGATGGTGATTTCTGTGGCCCCTCTGGTGTTGAGGTGCTCTTCAAGTTGTTTTAGGATTGCACCTAGGGTGCCAATTACCACTGGGATTATTTTGGTCTTCTTCTGCCACAGCCTTTCAATTTCAATTTGTAGATCTTTGTATTTTGCGATTCTTTCTTTCTTTCTTTCTTTCTTTCTTTCTTTCTTTCTTTCTTTCTTTCTATTCTGCTATCCCCTGGTATTGCTATGTTGATTATTTTAACTTGTTTTTCTTTCTTCTCAACTACAGTTATATCTGGTGTATTGTGTGGCAGATGTTTGTCTGTTTGTAGTCGGAAGTCCCATAATATTTTTGCATCTTCATTTTCTACCACTTTTTCAATTTTATGCTCCCACCAAACTTTGGCTACAGGTAGCTTGTATTTTTTGCAGATGTTCCAGTGTATCATCCCTGCTACTTTGTCATGCCTTTGTTTGTAGTCAGTCTGTGTGATCTTTTTACAACAGCTGATTAGGTGATCCACTGTTTCATCTGCTTCTTTACAAAGGCGGCACTTGCTGTTTGTTGTTGACTTTTCTAAGTTTGCTCTTATTGCATTTGTTCTTAGTGCCTGTACTTTAAACCCTCTGTTTCTTTCTTCAAGCTGCCATTCTTAAGCCATTGCCAGGTCTTGGTGATGTCTGATTTTCCACTTATATTGTGCAAATATTGACCATGCAGGAGCTTATTTTTCCATTTTTCTGCTCGGTTCTTTCTTGTAGGCCTGCTTTCTTTCATTGGTGTTGAATAGTTTCGCATTATTGACCATTTGAAGTGCATCTTCTTCACTGTCCTTGATATATTCTTCAAGGCCTCTTTTCTCCTCCTCTACTGTTTGATGGACTTGCAGCATTCCTCTTCCACCTGAGCTGTGATGGAGGTATAGACTATCTACATCACTGCGGTGGTGCAGAGCATGATTGATGGTCATGATTTTCCTGGTCTTACGATCTAGCGTCTCTAGCTCTGCCTGGGTTCAGTCTATTATTCCTGCAGTGTATCTGATAACAGGTATAGCCCAGGAGTTTAGGGCTTGTATGGTGTTCCCGCCATTGAGTTTGGACTTGAGGATTTTTCTAACTCTCCTGATGTATTCACTTCCAATTTTTCTTTTAACTTCAGTGTGTGTGATGTTATCAGCCTGGAGAATGCCCAAGTATTTGTAAGGTTCTTTCTCTTCCAGGTTCTTGATGTTGCTTCCATTGGGCAGTTCTATTTCTTCTGTTTTTGTTATTTTCCCTTTGTTCATTATTAATGCAGCACACTTGTCTAGTCCAAACTCCATTGCTATATCGCTACTGAATATACGGACAGTGTTTAGCAGTGATTCGATTTCTGACTGGGACTTTCCATACAACTTCAGATCGTCCATGTACAGCAGATGGTTGATTTGACTTGATGTTTTAGATGTTTGGTATCCGAGGCCTGTTTTGTTTAGTATTTGTGAAAGTGGGGTCATGGCGATTACAAACAACAGAGGGGATAGTGAGTCCCCTTGGAAAATGCCTCTTCTAATGCTAACCTGTCCAAGTGTCTCGCCATTGATTGTTAACTGTGTACTCCACATGCTCATTGCTTTTAAAGATAAATATCTGAATGTTTTTGCTGACACCAGTTGTTTCTAAACATTTTAGTATCCATGTGTGAGGCAATGAATTGAAAGCTTTCTTGTAGTCAATCCATGCAACACTTAGATTGGTTTTTCTTCTCTTGCAATTTTCTTAAATCATTTTGTCAATCAGCAGCTGGTCTTTTGTGCCTCTGGTGTTCGGGAAATTTCCTTTCTGTTCAACTGGAAGCTGTTTGTTAGTTAATAAGTGTTGCACTTATTAACTAACTTCATCTTAAAGTTCATCTTCATCTGCTATTATTTCAGTTAATAATTTGAACATGGTTGGAAGACAGGTTATCGGTCTATAATTACTTGGAACTGCACCTTTTTCTGGGTCTTTCCTGATGAGATGAGTTTTCCCAGTTGTTAGCCATTGCTCAATATCACCTCCTTGCAAAATGTGATTGAACTGTTTTGATAGTTGTTTATGAATCCTTGTTAGGTGTTTAAGCCAAAAGCCATGCAGTTCATCGTCGCCTGGCGCAGTCCAATTTTCATTTACTTTGCTCTTTCACTTATTAATTCTGGTGTTATTATTAGATCTTGCATTTGTTGGTTACATTTTTTTGACCTCTTTCATCCAGCCTGCTTTTTTATTATAATCTATTGGATTGTCCCATAATTTCCCCCAGAATTGCACTGTTTCTTCTTTATTTGGTGTTTCTAGGTTTCTTGCAGTTTCTCCTTCTATGCTTTGGTAGAAACATCTCTTTGGTAGATACGACTGGAATTGGAGATTCTGCCTGTGTTGTGTAGTTCTGGCTTCATATCTGCTAATCTTCTTTGACACTGCTGTTATTTGCTGCTTTATTATTTCCAGGACTTCTCTAATTTTCCTTGAATCTAGGTGGTATTTTTGGATCAGATACTGTTTGGTGTTTTCATTCTTCAGCTTCTTGTCTTTCATATCTTTCAATTTACTAGCATCTGATCTAAGCCTGGAGATTTTATTTTCTAATCTCATCTTCCATTTAGGTGATGTACTACTTTCTTTTTTTACAGGTCCATTGATCTTATATCCGAGCTCTTATGTTGTTATTGTTGCTGCACTGTACATTAGTTGGTTTGTTTCTTGCAAATTATTGGTCGTTATTTCTGCAAGTGCAGCATTGACATCTTTTAATGCCTGAGCAAGTTGTTTTTTGGCAACTGTTTTTAGAGCTGGAAGTCGAACCCTGGTGGTTGTTTAGTTCATGTGCTCAGTTATTTTTTGCTTTAGTTCTTGTTGCTTTTCTGTTAAACGGCATTCGGGTTTTTGAGGTGAAGGCAAAGGGGAAGTTGCCTGGTTTTGATTTTGAAACAGTTCAGCAACAGTGGCATCCTCTATTTCCAACACCTCCTCCACCTGCGCCTGAGCAACTGCTTCAGTTGGTGGTAATTCTTCTTCCATATCTTGAGCCTGTGTTGCTCTTTGCAGTTCTTCCAGCTCAACTCCTGTGAATACTTTATTTCTTATTATGAATCTTCTCTGGTCTGCTAGCCTTTGTTCTGTTATTTCTGTATCTGGATGCTTCTCTTTCCAAATTTGGTACATTCTTTTTAAATAACCTCTTCTAGTTGGACTAGACTTGTAATAGCAGATCATTATTTCCTTGTTGGCATTTTTCGTATATTTTTTCTGGTTAAGCAACGTTTCTTCCAGTAACTTTGCTGTCTTCAGCCCTGGTTGCTCAACTGAAGATTCTGAGTCCTGTAGCCCACTTGCCACCAGATGTCCAGGGACTCCAGCACCTGGCGTGGTCCTTGTTGACCCAGGCGACGACCAATCCGGTATAGATTTATTAAAGTTACGTCTCACCATATTGTTGATGGGAGAGGCACTCTTTGTCTGGCTCCTCTGGTGAGACCTGTCCAGTATGGTTGGACCTCTGGCATAGTTCTCAGCTTCCTCAGAGCACACAAGCCCCACAACCACGCCAAGGTAGTGCCTCACTGGGGCATTATTATTATTATTATTATTATCATCATCATTATTATGCTATTTACACACGGTTCATCAGTTGTTATTGATTGGATTTGGTACTTTAACTATTGGACCCTTTCCAAGGGTCTAGGATAACTAAGGAAAAATTAAAGATAGTGTCACAGTATTTGTGTTGTCCCGAGTAGTGTGGCCTTCTGTAGCTGATGTGTTGTAGTTTTATCGATGCCCAAGGTGTCAAGATGGTGTTCAAGTTCTTTTGGTATTGCACCAAGGGCACTAACAACTATTGGCACCACTACTGTTTTCTTTTTCTAGAGCCGCTCAATTTCAATCTGAAGGTCTTTGTATTTAGTTGTTTTCTCCAGTTGTGTTTCACCTACTCATCATCATCATCATCATCATCATCATCATTATATAGATTAATCAAGGTAGGAGGGTCAATCCTATCATCCCACTATACTGGGTTGCTGCTATATGAATACTGTGTCATCATAACGTAGTTATGATGCTATGCACTTCTGGCTGCAAATCAAAGTATATGGAGATTGGGGAAGACCTGAAAACTGACATAACAACAGCAGCCATTCCAACTCTGATGCCATCCACCAGTCATGTCCTTGCTTAGCAACAGTGCTCTCACTTCACCCATGCAAGGAAGGTATCTGTCAACACACAGTCATGGTCAGGATACCAGGGTAATGCCAGAGAACACGCTTCTACAGAAAATGCACACAGCTGCTTCCATCTTGTTGCTATGAACTTTCAAGCAAAAAATACATCATGATAGCCTGACCAATAGTAACAATCTGTGGAAGTGATTGCTGTTCATCCACAAAGGGGGCTGCAGCTCTTTATTGCCATTCTTAGTATGATTGGAACTCACCTGAATTTGAGAGTTTGTGGATAACAAGAACTCCCTTCTGAACAGCACATACTTAAGCTCTGTCTTCTTTGTGGGTGTGACAGGTTTGTCTGCCCAAAGGAGCAGCTCTGGGCCTCATTACCTGTATGAATATGCTCTACAGTAGGGGTATGCTTGGAACTGGCTCGAACATGGCTTCGGTTCGAGTCTGAACCAGACCGGGCCAGTTTGGTCTGGCACCCCCTTGAAGCCCACCCCCCGTTGTGGTCCAGCGGGGTTCACAAACTTCTTTTTAAAAAAGTTTTTTTACACTTACCCCTCCAGGTGTGTTCTCAGAGGCACTGGAGGAGTCCGCAGAGGTTCCCCCTCCCCCCCACTGGCCTCCCTTTTGGCCAAAACTGGCCTGTTTGGCCATTCTTCAGCCAGTTCAGGCCATTTTGGAGGCCACCGCACCGGGGGGGCCTGAACGGGCCGAAAAGCAGCCGAACGGGCCAGTTTTTGGACAAAAGGGGGGCCAGCAGAGGGAGGAGAAACCTCCACAGACCCCCTCCCCCCACCACCTCTGAGAGGGGGTAAGGTTTGTTTTTATAGATAGATAGATAGATAGATAGATAGATAGATAGATAGATATAGATATAGATATAGATATAGATATAGATATAGATATAGATATAGATATAGATATAGATATAGATATAGATATAGATATATGTATGTATAAAGGAAACCCCCCCCCAATGTGCTGGTGGGGTTCTGTCCGGAGCCGGACCAAACAAGAGGTGGGGCGGTTCGACCCTGAACCATCAAACTGAACCAGTTCGACATCAAACGCGTGCAACATCAAACCTGTTTGCACATCCCTACTCTGCAGGCAAGTGTGAAGGTGAAACAAATCTCTTTTATTGCCTGTTAAACTTCATAGCAATTTCCCATTCCCTTATCTCAGCTTCTTCTCCTGGTTGCCTGCAGGCTCAGCTCAGTAATGTCACAGCCATTCATGTCAGTGCCTTGAGCAGGGCTAGACAACTTCAGCACCCTAGTAGTTCAAGGTGGTTGGACTACAACTCCCATCATCCCCAGTGGCCAATAGGGATAGTGGGAGTTGTAGCCTGACATCTGCAAGAAGACCAAAGTTGTGCAGCCCTGGTCTAGAGGGAGGTTTGTTGTAAAGGAGACCAGAGAGCAATCAACCTCCTCTCTCCATCAGCCTCTTACTACTGCACAAGCTCAGTGTCTACCTCCCACCAGGGGTCTCAACCTGGCTCTCCTTAAGAGCAACTTCTTATTGTCCAGCTTCTGCAACTGGAGGACAGGATCATTCTGCTAGGATCATTTACTGGTGATTTTGATCACCAGTTTAATCTGTGAGACTGGGAATTAAGGGGACATTTATTTCCATTTTGAAGTAATGTTAGTTTTAGTGTAATAGGAAATGGAAAGATTTCCCTTCTGTTCCTTCTAACCATCAGTGGTAACTTTGTAATATACAGTATATTATACTACTTAGGCATCTATATTGAGGTCTTGGTAATA
The DNA here is from genome assembly GCF_027244095.1 of Hemicordylus capensis. Lineage (NCBI taxonomy): Eukaryota > Metazoa > Chordata > Lepidosauria > Squamata > Cordylidae > Hemicordylus > Hemicordylus capensis. Next base: position 95,710,403 of record NC_069657.1, read on the forward strand.
TCAATATTTATTTTAATATGATTAATTAATTTGTTAACAAAAGACAGATGATTAAGCAACACATTCTCTAATCTCCAAGGGATTCTTGTACAAATAAACTGATCTGTACAAGTTAAACTTATTTTTACAAGTTGGGATTCTGGTCACTTCCTGTCACCCTCCTGCATGCAGAAGAGTATGAAACACCTACTAGCCTGTGTTATGAAGATGGAAGTAACATAGTGCCCCCTCCATTTAAACTTTCTCTTCTTTGCTAGGAGTTTTGATTGATTTCACCAAAAGTGATTGTTTTTTAATGAGCCTGCAGATGATTACAACATTTTTGTACTCTAAAAATAAAAGCCAGCAATATAGCAGTTCACACACACACACCTGTGCTCTATGACTGAATTCTGCAAGCATATTTGCAAGTTACAATTCTTAGTTTTTAGGGTTTTTTAAACAACTTTTAATTTGAAATTTTAAAATCTGTAATTCTGATTGTGGTTTTAGTTTGGATTTTTAACTTGTTTAGCTTAATTTGGTTAATTTTATTAGTTTGATTTTACACTGTTACTATTTTATAAATGTTGTGAGCCGCCCCAAGCAGTAGTGTACAGGAGGGGTGGAGTATAAATATTTTAAATAAATAAGTACGTACGAAAGAAAGAAAGAAAGCTGCTTGGTGGCTACCAGTGGACAGGGTATGCTGCTGTTTTATTTTCTTGTCATTGCTAGAGGGGAACAGAATGAAATCATATAATACATAAAATACACTCATAATCTGTGACTAGCAGGATGAATCACTTTGAAACACTCATTCAATTAAAAGCATTTCTTGGGCATAAGCCAGCGAAAATGTATTTCTGTTGTTTTTATGATTAGTCAAAAAGGATCCAGTGTTCCATTCTGGAATCAGGTCACTGGATTACACACCACACATCTGGCCCTCCAAGCCACTAGGACTAATGCCTTCATTAGGGTTTTGACTATTGGTATCTGTATATGAATTTTGGGCACCCCCAGCGCCAATACAAACAATAGGGACCTATCACTGCATCTCTGCCTGTGTCTATGAAAGACTTAGGTGTCGTAGATGATAACTGAAGTGGCCCAACTAAGGTTGCTTCAGGAAGTTATTGTTATGGTCCAGGCCTGATTTATATACTAAATATGCTCATTAGCTAGCATACAAAATTAGGCCTGTCTCATAGTGTGACCAAGTTCTTTTATATAGTGACCATGTAGGATCTGGGCGCAAGGAAGAAAGGAGATCAAGCCAATCCTAAATGATTCAATGGGCTTTATTGAGTATAAAAGAATAACAACATCAATCTAGCTGAGCAGAAAGCAGAACATTCTATAACAGTATTTCAATCCTAGCCAGCAACAATATTCACCCAGTGTTCCTAGCTAACATATGTGTGTTTGTTAAATCTTCCTAAAGCCTAATATAATTCAGATATAGACAGAAAAGGGGGGGGGTAAGGAAGGTTGAGGACTGGCATGGTTTGGGGAGATCAGGAATTAGTAGAGGGATGAGGGGAAGGGAGAAGATGGGAATAGGATGAAGGGATCCAAGGCAGCATATTACCAGGATCAGAGGCTTGAGAGCGGTAGATCTTTCAGCTGAAGGAGCGAGGCTTCTGGCTGGAGACAGGAGCTTTTGGATCAAGCATGCAGTTTGCTCAGAGCATGGCTGAGAGTCAGGGCACCATGGCTGGGGAAGTCTTGACTTCTTACTGTGCAGTAGAAGTCACAGACAGTTCCTGTCCATGGACAGAGTTCCTGCTTGCTGCCCCGTGGCTTGGCAGCAAACTCTGGGATTGCTCATGAGCAGATCTTGCATGTAGGCACAAGATTGCTAGCTCTCTGTCCAGTAGCCTCATTCTTTATAGTTGTATTTTCCTTTGATCTCTCATAGAGTCTATTCAAATCTCCATCTTTTCCTGGGTCCCCAAAAAGGGGTGACAATGCTGTTACCTTTTGGATAATGTCTTTTAATTATTCAGGATATTGGCCAGTCCAGAGAAATCTGAATCCCATCTTCTGTAAGCTGTGAGCTTAGAAAGGGAGGTGGGGGGGACATTGCCCAAAGCAAATCTGCCTCTCTGAGCTGCAAATGGGCATCTTCTCTTGTCCCCAGATTTGCTAGCTTGATCCCAAAAAGGTGTTAAAGTGTTAGTAAAGTAAGAATTAAAGTCTATAGGTGTTTTCTTTGTATGCATCTACCTATGTTGAATTTCTATAGAGAGCAATTGAGTCAATCATTGACAAGGATTAACATGGACTTCTTGCAACAGGAGAGGGGAGATCAGCCTCTGGCCTCTTCCACAGACACCTGATAGTGAGTCACATTTTAGCATTTGGATTGTTCTGGCCTGGCTTTTGTTCTTCCTTGAGTACCCATTTCACAATACAATGCTGGATCGCCTCTTCCCTCACAGACTAGTTGAGATCTGGGGTGTCAATTCACCCTGAGTCCAGGTATTAATTCATTTCTTAATATAAAATGAAATCAGACACAGGCCTCAATTCCATATACTTCTGGGCTGGTACCTCTGGGTCTAACATTATGTCCACAGCCTTATTGACAGCTTTAATATTCATATTCTTCCATACAGGCAAGTTTCCATTGTTGCCAGAAGAGCAAAGATGTGTTTATTTGTCATGAAATCACAATGGATGTAGCTCTTTGGTTGTAGGCAGATAATCTAGTTTTATATGAAAAGTCCATCCTGCAATGTTTGTTTAAAGGCCAGCTCATCCAAACCTGTTTATCATGTGTTAACAACACACATTGCAAAATGAGATGTGTGAAATGATCAGCTGTCATGGTACATGCTTCAGTGTGTGTCAAAGGAGACAAGTTGACCTTTTCAAATTTACTGCTATAACTGATGCTATAAATCTGCCCTATATTTTTACCATCAAGAGCCAGAAGAAAACATGAAAACACACATTTATTCAGAAAAACAAAGGTGCATAAATGGTTCCAGTTATTCAGGGCATATTTTCCACACCTTCTTGAACCTCTGGATAGATCCACACTTCCTCCTTGTCCATATACATTTATATTGCCCCATACCACCCCTTGCAGGCAGAGGCGCTCTTATCCTTGGACCAAGGCCGAAATCCAGGGCCTCCACAGCTCCTGGGGGCCCCCAAATCCTCTTTCGTCTGTCCCGGGTGGTGTATTCAACCAGCGGAGCATGATGATGCTAAATTTGCACGGTGGGGAGAGCCTCCAAAGGCCTCTAGGTCCAGGTTCCAAAATTACCTAGGTGCACCTCTGCTTGTAGGAGAACTGAAATTTGTGCAATGTTCCAAATTTGTTGTCCCAAATGCTTTAGTAAGTTATCGTAAATATTAGTAAATGGATGTGCAAAACGTTATCCTGAAAGCAAAATATTGACTATCTGATTGCAACATTTTTTTTTATTTAGAGAAATCTAGGTCTTCTACTTATTCCTAAATTGTGAAGTGAAAACCAGGTATGAAGGATGAATACAGTAAATCCTCCCCTTCAAATGCATCTATAATGTATGAGTCACATGATTTTGTGTCAGAAGGAAGACTACTTAAGAAGAATACAAAAATATTTGCCAGACTAGCAACTTTTTAATGCATTATTAGCACTGTGGAGGAAACTGTTCTTTTAGAAATAGAAAACTTTCATAAGTCTGAAGGTGACACAGCGATAACTCAAAACAGCTGAACAATATACAGTTGTTTTTTTAAAAAAAGAACACACACACATAACAGAAAGATTCCCAGCTCAATTCTGAGAAATCATACACAAAAGAAAATATTTTGCATCAGTAGCTTTGAAATGTAGTTTATTAATGCATTTCTTCCCCACAGCAGGACACAAAAGAGGAAGATAGCAAGACAGACACATTAAAAAATTATGACTCCTACAACTGCAGTGTACAGACACACAGAAATGAGCCACCTTTCATTTGTGCTGTTGAGATGGTGAGGCAAGAATATATTCAAAGCCTCTTCTCTAAATGCACCATCTGTGCTATTAGTCTGTTAATTCTACTTCCTATAAGTGCCTGGGTGTCTCCTGCTCTCCTAGGATTTTGGAAAAGCTTTGCGGCTGCATGAAAAGGCTTTTTGATTGGAAAACTGAAGAAATAACAAACCACATTTGCCTTAATACCCTCCAATCTGTTGATATATCCAGGATCGTCGTGAGACTTGCTCAGTTGCTTCGCACACAACGTTTTAGTGTGTGAACATGTGGAGCTCAATTGCTGGCCCCTTCACAAATGTACATGATTTTTACAACAATACACACATCCATCTAAGCATGCATTTAGCTCCCTCACAAATCAGGGCTTTAGCAGTTGAGCCAGATAGACTTGTTTAGTAGACTGAACCCAAGCCTAGCATGGGCAGATGGAAACTCATGAAGAGGAAAGCCCCCCCCCACTCGCCCCACCCCCACCCCTTCCTACAGCAGCCACTGCACACACACGTAATGAAAGGTGTTGTTGTTTTTCAGTGCAACCAGACACATGTGCAGATACAAAATACATTCTGTGCAGTTCAAAAATCCAAGTCATGAAAAAACTGCATTATGTTAGTTGATGTAAAAAGTGACTGATAATTTGAAATGTAAAGGGAGTTTTCCCCCTTTTTTGGGGGGTGGGGGTGTATCTTGTGCTTAAATCAGGGTAAATCGCATGAGTCTGGGGGGGGGTTAGTGTAGACTGCATGGTAACATAGACTAATAAATAATCAAAAATTAATTAATTAATTAATTAATTATTCAAGTAGGTAGGTAGGTAGAGCCTGAACCTTCTCCAGGTTTGGCCCAGTGCCATCTCCCACTAGCCCAAATTTTAAAAGTTTATGACCCTGAAGAAGAAGAAGCCAACTTTAACTGAGAAACAAGAGTTTGATCTATATTACTAACTAAATATAGGCTAAGAAAACAATAAGCAGACTAGCGGATTGAATTTCAAGACAGCAAGTGAGAAACAGACAAATTGTGACTCCACCACCCAAGCCCATAGAGACAAAACATACAAACAAGCATGTGTAGGACAAGAACTGAGACAGTGCTATGGCAAAATCCCAACAGAATAGTGCACAACAGTTAGAAACTCAATGTTTGGCAAATAACCATAATGAATAAATTACATTTTTATCCTGCCCTATCCTCAAGGAGTTCAGAGCAGTGCCACCCCATGTGGTCCTTGCAGCAACCTTGTGAAGTAAATTAGGATGAGAGAAAGCAAGCTTCAAGGCGGAAAGGGGATTTGAACAGGGTCTCCATAGTCTTCGTCTGACAGCTCTAACCACTTCACCACACTGTCTTTGCAGCATGTAAACCATTCTCAGCCCTCCCATAATTTTGGCTTGCTATTGTAAGTCTGGATTGCAAAGTTATTATAAGTGTGAAGGTGCTTTCAAGAACTGGTATATATACTTAGTCATATTATTGTGTGTACCACTGGCACCCATTCCTAAAGATCATACGCAAATGCTAGAAGAGTATTCTTAGCACTTATTTCTTTCTGGTTGTGTAAACTTTCCTAAGTTAATGATCTGCTTTCACTGATGGTGATAAACCATAGCTTACTATCAGAGATGGTTACTGCTATTGTAATATGACCGGTTGCACACACAGTCCTGATGGAATCTAACGCTATTTCAAGACCTAGTGGTGGTTCAGTTGTATTGTTGTGCTTATACACCTTTTTGTCACTTTAGTCTAAAGATTTGAAAAACTTGGTAAACAGGAAATATCGCAATATTGCTTGTCTGCCTCATTGTAATCATACATCTACCCTGCTGCCTGGCCTCTAACAGTTGTAAAAGTGGAGCATATCCCCAGTGCAGACAAAACCTTCATTGCTAATGCCTTGGGCTGGTGACCTCAAGGTAAAAGGTTTTATAGGTCATTAACAATCTCTGAGTCATTCTTGGCCTCAGCAGGAGCTGCTGATTACGCAGCTCACCCACCCTATTGTGGCTTGAGAAGTTCATAGAATGTAGCAGCTTCTAAGCTGCTGTTAAATTTTTATGGTGTGATTCTAGACTAGAGTTAGAGGAAAATATCAAATGGAATTAAGTCTTAATGTGATCTCATAGTCAAGCAGGGCCCAGACCACCAAACGTGTGTGGGGAAATCCTGAACACCATCACTATGGAGGACAAAACCCAACAAAAAGGAAATTGGGAAATTTTATGCATGTAAAAGGTGGGCCTGCTGTAAATACACAAAATCCAAGCGAAATGGCTATTTTGGTCCCTTTCGGGAAGGGCTGCCAACATCTCCAAACTTTTATGTGATCAAAGTCAGACCATACTTTGTTGATGGAGGCAAATTGACTTATTTATTTACAACACTATAAACAAACAAACAAACAAATAACACTATAAATTGTGCTAACACTGAATGCAGGCCCTTCTGTGCTGCAGTAGCTTTCTTGCAGAAATTGCAGCTCACTGGGGAATTCCGCCACTGGAAAAAGATGTTCAAACTGAGGTTTGATATGTTTCCCTGAGGAGCAATCTGAGAGAATTAAAAAAGCATCCTATGTACATGCAGTGAGCTTAGGCATTATCAAGCAGCTGTGCTGATAGAACTGCGTGGAGACAGAGTCACACTATCATGTCCTTTATCTGGTAACTGCAATCATCACAGAAGGCCAGTTCAGACAATACCTTTCTGGCCCATACAATTAAAAGGGGGACGCTGGAGCGCATGCCCATTGTGATGTCTTTTGCAGGGGCCTGACACATTCCTTTATTACATGGGGTGGGTGGTGAGTGGTGGGGAGGGATGGGCTGTTTGTCTGAACAGTAGCTCTACATGAAACCCAAATACTAGTTTGAACTAGTATTTGGATTGTGTATGGAGTGGCTGTTGGGATGAATATTCTCACCCACACAGGTAAAGTGTGCTGTTGAGGTGTTGACTCCTGGTGACCACAGAGCCCTGTGGTTGGCTTTGGTAGAATACAGGAGGGGTTTACCATTGCCATATCGCACACAGTATGAGATGATGCCTTTCAGCATCTTCCTATATCACTGCTGCCCGATATAGGTGTTTCCCATAGTCTAGGAAACATAGCAGCGGGGATTCAAACCAGCAATCTCTGGCTTGCTAATCAAGTCATTTCCCCACTTTGCTGGCACAAAGAATAAAGGGATGTGCTGAGAGGGCATCAGGAGATCTATGAAATATGTCACAATGGGAACGCATTAGGTGCATCCTCCTGTTAACTGCATGAGCTGGAAAAGTATTATGCAAAGAGGCCCAAAGTTGCCAAAGCTGTCGTTTGAAAAACCATCAAGTGTCACCTACAATAGATGCAGCGTTTACATTGGCTAATATAGTTGTTCAAACATGCTATAAGCTACTGTGTGATAGTTACCACATGAACCAATTGTGCAACTCCACAATGTATTCCATTTAATGTAGTGCTCATGTTGTGCACAAAATGTTGCACAACCTCATATATGTTCCTGAGAAGGTTCCTCTTCCATCAATGGCAGTTCAGTCCCCAAATAGCAGATCAAAACCAGTTTGGTGAGAAAGCAGCAACGCAAGAGGTCTTGAGACAGTTATTTAATACTGAAGAACTACAAGGATTTGTTGTTGTTTTTTAAAGGGTTACAAGCAAATATGAAAAAACCCTGCAGCTTAGTTTCAGCTGTAGCTCATGACTGAAGAGAGAGACCAAACAAACAGCCATCTCTGGAGAAACAAAATGGAGACTAACACTGGAACAACAAATAGGGGAGGAGTCCAGCACTTTTATGCATGACCCTAAAGCCCCACTCCCCAGTGGTCACTATGAGACATTGCAGCTGAGAGCTGATGTTGCCAGGGTCCTAGCTCCAACAAGTACAACATCATAGAGCACTGAACCTGCTAAGAGTCCTTCCACGAGTATTACTGTGGATACTTCCTAACCAGTATTTAAAAAAAAAAAAAAAATCTGCTCCTTCCTTTTTCTCTTTTTTATGCTGTCAATATTTATTGTGAGCCCTGGAAGTTCATGAACTGCTGGTATACAATTCACAATCTCAGAGGTTCTCAGAAGACAATGGGCTGAAAATCTACAGACATAAAAACATATAATACACCCCCCTCTCCAATTCAAACAAACTCCAATTGCTATGTTTTTCATGTTACTATAAAGAAGGGGTAACCTCATAAGAGACTGAGGTCATTCACACAATAAAAAACGGTGCTCTACCCAGGTTTGGGAGCTGTGTGTGCTCACAATTTTCAATTGGGTGCCCCAGCAGTTTAACCGGGTTTAGGGTACAAGCACATCTGAAACCTGGGTGAATGGATCATGTATCAGTGTCACGCAGCTCTGCGTGGTGCCTACACATGAGTAGCCTCCCAACCGGCATTGGGAGGATCTCCATAATATCCCGTGTCCTTGTGCAGTGCATTATGGAGGTTTCAGGGGCCTCCCACCACCAGAAATTCCCTGCTGCCAGCAAGAGTCAAGAAGCGTTTAGGCGAGTAATCCACTTGCTCAGCAAGGGAGAGATGATCATCTGTGAGGGAGGTAAGCGTTTCAAGGCTTCCTCCTCTTGCCACTTTTGAGCCCTTCTCTGATCGTGAGAAAGGGCTCATTCACTTCTACCCAGCTTTTCCTCCTACCTTGCTTCCGCACAATCACTTCTATCTAGGTTTCCCCCTTACCTTGCTTCCACACAACCAAAAATTGGGAGCACACAGCTTCCAAACCTCGGTAGAACACAGTTTTTGATTTTGTGAATGCACGGTAGCATTCACACAAGGTAGCATTCAAAGAGGTGACCTCTTTGTCTGGACTCTCATCAGAGAATATGGTGCATTTCATAGGTAAGAAACAGCAAACATTAAAAAGTGCTTTTGTTTTACTCTCAATTAAGTGATTCTTCTGGATCTAAATACAAGGAATGCAGGAATTGAGGCTGGCCAGTACATACCTAATTCACTGAAGACATATCATTGGTAAGGCCTTAATCATAAATCATATTCACTTATATTTTGATTTCAAAGGTGGCCTCTTGCTGAAAAAATGAATAGGCAGATGTATGCTTTTGATCTAATCCTGACACATACTATCCCTGAGATGGTACACAAATGGCTTAAACAAGTTCATACATTAATTAGTGAAATGTCAAAAGACAGGAAGTTTGGCCAGTCCTGGTTTGACAGGATGATGGCCACCTATGTTGATGGATTACACTGAAGGAACAGAAGGTACCATAGCCATGATTCTAGAACAGGCCTGCTCAACTTAGGCCCCCCAGCTGTTTTTGGACTACAACTCCCATAATTCTCAGCCACAGCAGCCAATAGCCAGGAATTATGGGAATTGTAGGCCAACATCTGCAGGAGGGCCGAAGTTGAGCAGGCCTGTTCTAGAGCCATGTAGTTGCAGACAATAGGGCTCTTTTTATGATCAGTGAGGAAGGAGGATTAAGCTTACCTTCCCCGCAGACGATCGCATTTCCTTCTCTGGGCAGGCGGATCGCCCGCCCAGATAAGCGGCGGCTTCCCCTGAGGCTCCCCAGGCAGCTCCGGGGTCAAGGCGCTGGGACACCCTGCTGCACATTGCCCCGCCCCAGGAGTTAACCTCGTTTAACGAGATGGCTACTAGGGTTTGTTTGCCGCCATGTAGCCACTGGGATCGGGCGTGATCCTGGTGGTTCACATGAGCATGCAAAACTGGGCTGGGCTCCCTTAGTCCGGATTTGCACATTTGTGTGAATAACCTCAATAGGTTACAAACTTGTAGGCAGTTTGCAGAGGGGATCTCAACAAGATTTGTGCATTACCCACAACTCTTGTTGCCTATCACCTCTGGATAGCCACTGAGCCGGGTCCCATGATCAGTGCGACCTGGTTTGGGAAGGGAAGGGATTCCCGAGAGCCCGCTCTCCCCGCACACGAGCAGGGCGGGAGCCCTAGGCGGCTGGATTGGCCACCCACACAATTGCCAGCTCTGTGACGGAGCCGGCGGGGGCTGGGGAGTTCGGGGGCCACGCAGTCCCCGGAAGCTCCAGTATGCCCTGCACGAGTGCACAGGGCATACTGGAGAGACCCGCAGAGCCGGGAGGTGGCTTTTCGCCTCCCATCTGGGGGGTCTATGCATGAGTAGCCGCGGCACGGAGTTGCGCCGCAGCTACTCATGATCAGAAAAACCGGATTTGTGGAGCGCTTGCTCCACAAACCCAGTTTAAGGGGAGGGGTACTTAGGTGGCTCCCTCAATCATCCAAAATCCCCTAGCCTGATTTCGGCTGACCGTGGGAATAGCCTCACTTTCAGGGCACTGACTAGTTCCTTCCCTTCTTCTTTGTCATCTCAGTTCCTTGCAGAAACAAAAAAGAACTTCAGAGGAAACAAACCTAGCACTCAGAATTAAGAAAGGTGAACTTACAGAGATACTTGAGCTACTAAATTTATTTTCTCCTGAAAAAATCATGTCGGTTAAGGCCCCCTCCATTTCTGTAATGGATCCGCTTCACCATTTCTGCTCAAAGAAACTTACTGCAGCTATTTAAAAGAAGCCACGGTCGTGAAGCAGCTTGGAAGGCCACAATCAGTCACAAGAAAGCTGATCACTTCTTTGTTTATGTTAAAAACTGTAAGATCTCAGACAGAGTATAAAGCTAGCATTGGAATGCAAAGAATGTAGTAGAGCAAGATTTATAAGAGAGGGTTCTGTTTTAAGGGAAGAGACAAGGGAGTGTTACTTAATTTAATAGTAATTCAAGGCTTGATCTCTCTGAGACAAAGATCCCTGGTACTAGCAAAATAACTTGTGGAGAATTCCATCACATTTTCCCTAGGATTCCAAGGCACATTGCTAAATGTCATAATACAGTCTGAGTATTCTTACTCCCACAAAATGAAAAATTTAGACTGCAATTCTCAACTCAATGACTTGGGGGTGAGCCTCATTGAAACCAATGGGACTTACTACTGAGTAAACCTACATAGGATTATGCAGTCAGGCTGTGTCTGTATGTGCTTTATACTACAGGATTAAATAGGCCTGTACATGTACTGAATCTAATCTCGAACTAACCATTTCATTTCTGTATGGATCATCTTCTGTAGTTTTTGCAGTTAACCCTGGGTTTCCCTTGCCATTTTCTCTTTATCTAATATAGAAATTGTCAGATTAGTCCATGTCCCGTAAAAAGGAGGGGACCAAAAAGGAGGAAACAAAAAAGATCGTTATCCCAGTGAAATATTAGAACACAGAAATATAGGAGTCTGCCTTATACCAAGTCAGACCATTGGTCCATCTAGCTCAGTATTATCTACACAGACCGGCAGTGGCTTTTCCAAGGTTGCAGGCAGGAGTGTCTCTCAGCTCTATCTTAGAGATGCCAGGGAGGGAATTTGGAACCTTCTGCATGCAGATGCTCTTCCCAAAGCGGCCCCATATCTTACAGTGCTCATACGTCTCCCATTCAAATGCAAACCAGTGCAGATCCTGCTTAGCAAAGGGGATAATTCATGCTTGCTACCACTAGACTATAGGAGGGCTATAGGCCATCTCCAGCCTCAAAGGCAGGAAGCCTCTCTGAGTACCAGTTGCAGGAGAGTAACAGCAGGAGGGAGGGCATGCCCTCAACTCCTGCCTGTAGGCTTCCAGTGGCTTCTGGTGGGCCACTGTGTGAAACAGGATGCTGGACTAGATGGGCCTTGGGCCTGATCCAGCAGGGCTGTTCTTATAGCAATAGCAATAGCACTTACATTTATATACCGCTCTATAGCCGGAGCTCTCTAAGCAGTTTACAATGATTTAGCATATTGCCCCAACATTCTGGGTACTCATTTTACCGACCTCGGAAGGATGGAAGGCTGAGTCAACCTTGAGTCCCTGGTCAGGATCGAACTTGTAACCTTCTGGTTACAGGGTGGCAGTTTTACCACTGCGCCACCAGGGGCTCTTTGTTCTTAGACCAGCTCTACCTAATTTCAGCCTTGCCTAATTTGACTCATTGGTTCTTCCCTACTGTCTGCATGGGCTTTCTACTACAAAACTATTCTGTGGATGGAGCAACAACTAAGTAACATCTGATCTTCCATAACTAATCAGAATGAAATTTAGCCCCTATTTAGAATTGGATATCTGCAGCATATTCAGAAGTACAGACATTTCCATTTCTAAATACAGAGTTCATAGTAGAGTCAGCATTTGGCATACAATACATGATATTTATTGGATCAACTTAGACACTAACAGTTTGAAAAAGATGGCTAATGCTACTCCTGTTGTGTTGTTTGTCTCTTCCTTGAAAGATGCTTAAACTGTTCAACTGAATTGAATCTCCACCCCATCATGTGAAAGACCATATCATGAAGACAACACTTCTGATTCACTTTTTAGAGAGGTTTCTCAGTTAACCCAGAATTTAGAATCAAGTGTTTCCTCTAAACAGTGAATTGTATAGTCTTAAGGCTTATAAAGTCACTTGTAACATCAGAACAGCTAAGGTGGTGACATCAGAGAAGCAAGCCAAAATGAACAGGCAATTCAGGTCTAGCTCTCACTGAGATGGTACCTGTGTTTGGCTGTATCACTTTGGACTGCAGGTGGGGTTTCATGATTGAACGCTCCACCACAAAATAAAGATTCCCACTCAGAAAATTAGTGTGCCAGGAGAAAGGCTAGGCTATAGCGCTTCTTCTTGACATCTAGTTTTCTTTGTAGAGATAATTTTTTAAATAGAGGTGTATTCAATAAATAATGTGAGTTCTCACCTAAAGTGGGAGGTTTATCCCCTCAGCAAGAACTAGGTCACCATTACTACAGTAACAAAAGGACCACTGTGACATCACATAGACTGATGACATTAAAAAAAAAGTGGGATTAACAGAGATGGCAGGGGGAGGAGGAAAAAACACAAGCCAGGAAGGAGGTAGGAAATGCAATAGCACCACCGGTCTGGTGGCCTGAGAGAAGTTCAAAGATGCCCACAGCCCTAATAAAACCTATTCATGTGTTCTGCATCTCTCATAATCCAATTGTTAATATTCCATCTCCCTTATGAAGCCATTTTTTCCACTCGCATGAAGCTTTTTCCCCCTCCAGCATCATCTGCTTGGAACTATTGTCTCACTTCCGAACATTCTGCCTACATATAATTTGAAATACTCACCAATCATCAAGGAGGAAGCCCATGCTTCTTTCTGAAAGGTGTAATTATCTAGGGTTTGGCTCTGGCACTGCTGCAGAGAAGATATATCACCCATTAAGCAGTTGAAACTGCAGTTGTGTTGATACTTCCAGAAATGCTTAAGCAGAAGGAAAACCTTAGATGTTTGTAGCACAGCCGTTAGCGCTTATGGGCGCTTTAAAATTTATGCCAGTGCTATATTATTTAAAATGTATTTTCATTAGGTGAACGCATCTGAAACGCTGCATCCAAGCGAGTTGCAAAACACACGCTGACAAAGAGCGCTAAAAAGAATTACACAGTTAAATTGTATATTGTCATGTAAATGGCAAAGGAACACCACATGGGACTCTGTGCATTGTGCTGAGTGATAAAAAGCTGCGAGCTATAAATAAGAGTTAAATAAAGAGCCTTGTCAGTTGAAGCAACGGAGTGAAAGAGCCTTCTAGGGCAGCTATAAGGTTTGAGAACAATACTTCGTTAACAGCCCTGTGCAGCTGAAGGGCCAGTTTCTAGCATTTGTAAAAACCTTTGTCAACTTGGTCTCAAACTTAATTACAATGAAGATGATTCAGACCAACCCCCTTGCTTGATGGAAATACTGCTGCTAGTAGAGAGGGTGTGAGCTATTGGCAATGGGGGTTTACCACTGCAATCTTCCTTAGGATAGTCTCCTCCTCAAAAGGATGTCAGCCACACTTACTTTTATGGTACAGCCACCTTATGGCTCAGTGGGAAATGGCTTGACTAGCAAGCCAGAGGTTGCCAGTTCGAATCTCTGCTGGGATGTTTTCCAGACTATGGGAAACACCTATATCGGTCAACAGCGATATAGGAAGATGCCAAAAGGCACAATCTCATACTGCGTGGGAGATGGCAATGGAAAACCCCTCCTGTATTCTACCAAAGTCAACCACAGGGCCTGAAAATGCCAGGGATTTAACCTGGGACCTTCTGCATGCAAAATGGAGGCTCTGAGCCACAACCTCATCACAAAGTCACCATAGAAGATATTGTATTGAAAGGTCACCAGCTGTTCCATGTGGCCCTGCATGAAGGTGTGAATCTTCATGTACACATTTAGAGGAGTATCATAATGGGGAAGGGGATGTGCATGTGCAAAGGCTCCTTCCATTCACTGATCTCTCTAGCTAGATTGGAATACTGAACTTTAGACTGAAAATTAAATGCATTTGCTTCCAGCTTCTATAACCATTCCCATCAGAATCAGAACAGAAATGAAAGTGAAATGACTAAAGAGTCCCATGGCACCTCAATAGCTTATTATCAGGCACATTAAGTGGCCTTCAGTCCATGAAAGCTTATGCTATCCTAAATTTGATTGTATTTAAGCTGCTATAGGACTCTTTCTTGTTTTTTGCTGCAACAGAATTATAGGATTATACTGTTCTGTAGCGTAAAATGAAGTTTTGACAAGAAAAAATAACGTAGACCTTTCCATTTGTTATTGGTTTCCCAGAAACCAAACTGGAAAGGGAATGAACAGCTGTTGAATAAGAGCATCTCTTAGAGTGTAGGTCATGTTTTGCAGTCCTTGGGAGTATTGTTGTTTTTTGCAGTGTTCACAGCAGCCAAAAGGACTAGTCTGTGTTGAAACTTTAACTGACTGAATCAAGTCAGTTTAAACACAAACACACACCCCTCCTAATTATCTTCCTGTAAATTTGTGCAAGGATACTTACAGAGAGTAATAGTGATTACATGACACATGTGTTATGTGTTACCTGATACACATATGGCTTTGGATAAGCTAAGACAAAAAGCGAGCCTAAAAAATTAGTGTTGAAGACCACGTTCTGTTCTCTCTTGCCAACATATGGAATAACTCGATTCAGTCCAATGGAGTTAGTGACAGAGAAAACAACATCGATTAATGATGAAAGGAAGGAAACATAAGCAGCAATAAAGGTAGGTTACTGCATAAAATCGTGAAAGCCAAAACCTCCAGCACAAATAAGGCAAAACATTAACACATTTTACTGAAATATCCATTTCTTTAGTATGTTACAGAAGAGCTTAAGAACATACATCATGTACCTAAAATGCAGACTTTTTCAAAATAAAAAGGTCTTTTTATAAAAAAATAAGAAAAAAGTAAAGTGCATGAAACTGATTCCCCACCCCCACCCCACTCCAATCTGATTAATGCTTCAAAAATTTGCTACACTGACAATACTATAAACCTGGGAATCTTTTCTCCTCTGTCACCCCATTAGTCAATTATTTTACTATACAGCAGTGGTTACATATAAAACAGACACACTAAGAAACCAAGGAGCTTTGCCAAATGCTTCTCACTGGAAAGGTGAAGAGCTACTGGAGAAGTGGTGTTTTCTGCACACTTCTTATACATTTTTGACACTATCTTTTTTCTGGCTGCGGAGATCCACCACAAAAAGCAGTTCCAAGGGTGGGGCAACTTTACTAATCCACAGCCCCACATTGCGGTATCAGTTATTCATTTACAAATGCTATTCAGTTTTCAAAGTTATTGGATTCTCCCCCCTCAAAAAAAAAGGGTGGCAGAGAATACTTGTGTGCCTACGTAACTCCCACTGAAAGGGAAAGGTAGCTGATCCATTCCAACTCTAGATAATAGCTTCTGTACAGAGTCTTTTTACAGAGCAAATTCTTAAGGGAAACCCTTAAAATCCATAGAGGGAGAGAATCCACTCTGGAAAGAGAAGCCTAGTGTGAAACTAATACAGTGAGATATTTAGCATTTACATGGGGCTCCTAGTGGTCTCCCAATGACTCCAGGACTAATCAGGTTCACACCTACTTTGCTTCACACCTGTAATACCAGGTACTCCAAGACCCCTTTACACATGACTCCTAACAAATATTGTGCAAAGGAAGGGTGTTTTCTGGTCTGGTTTTATAATAGTGCAGAACAGGTGCATGGGGTCAAAGTTACCTCTACTGCCTTAAAAAAAAAAGCATAAATATGTAGTTTTAGTGCATCCTTCCCAACTATCTCCCATTCGTGGGTAGTGTAGGAGGTTGGTAGCAGTGGGTGTTGTTGAAAAGAGCAAGAGGCTTCACTTCTGGGACTAGGTCTTAAAATGCCAGCCTCAAACAAAGGAAGAGGACATTCTGCGAGGGATCCCAGTCGTGAACTGACTGGGCACCACAGATTGGCGCTTTCCCCCAAAGACGCTGTCTTCCAAGGCAGTTCCTTCGCACTTGGGACTGGTCCCACATTCCTATGCGAGATTTCAGTAAGGCTCCGACTAGAGGCACATGCCCTGCCCCGCGGGCTCGAGCGTGAGTCTGGTTCAGCAGCTCCCCGGGCCGGCAGGAGGGCGAGGGCCTCCCCCTTGGCTCCGCTCAAGGCAGCCCGGCGAAGCAGGTCACAGCGGCGGCGAGGCGGCCTTGGCTTTGCAGTGCACAATGTGCTTGTGGACCAGATCGACGCGGTCCTGCAGCAGCTGGGCTTGGTGGTCGGAGAGGAAGCCCAGCGCCTCGGCCAGGGGCTCCTGAGTCCGGTAGAGCCGGAGCAGCTCGGAGGCCGCGTTGCGCAGGCGGTGCAGCTCGCGCACCCGCTGGGCGGTGGCCTCGCGGAAGACGCAGACGGAGCGCAGCAAGGGCTCGTTGTACTTGTCCCACATGGCCAGCAGCCGGTAGCCGTGCACCAGGCCGGCCTCGTTGTCGAGGAAGACCAGCCCCCCGTTGGGGGCCCGGTGCAGGTTGCTGGTGGCCCGGTGCATCACCCGCGGGTCCCACTGCAGGCTGAACAGGTTGCTGACCAGGCGGTCGAAGTTGGCCGTCAGGTAGTCGAAGAGGATCAAGTCGCTCCACTGCACCAGCTCCGCCAGCTGCGCCGGGCTGAGGCCTCGGAGCTCCGCCGCCGCCAGGGGCTGCAGCCGGCTCCTGCCCGCTCCTGCCCCCGCCGCCGCGGCGGACTCGGCTCGCCAGGGGGCGGGGGCCACCACGTCGGTCAGATTGTCCACCCACTGCGCGAGGCTCACCACGGCGCCCTCGGCCCAATGAGAGCCGCGCAGCTCGTCGCGCACTTGCGCCCACTGCCCGCCGCGGGCGTCCGCCCGGGAGAGCGCCAGAGGCGGCAGGCGCTCTTGGATGCCCAGCAGCCCGGCCAGGTGGTAGGAGAGCGCCTCGCCTTGGATCTGCTCCGGGTTGATGCCGTAGCGCACGCAGGCGCGGCTCCCGTCCGACAGCCGGGCCAGCCGGTTGGAGCTGCGGCCGCAGCCGCCCCGCTCCAGGGACACGACGCGCGCCTCCCGGGCCGCCCGCAGCCACGAGGCCGTCTCCTCCGCCGAGAAGCCCGGCGGCACCTGAGCCTCCAGCGCCCTGCTCCAGAAGATCCCCCCGCGCACAGGCGAGGCGGGAAGCTGCTGCTCCACGCCGCCCATCGCTCCTTGCCTCTCCCGGCGGGGACGGTCCGAAGGAGGCGGCGGCGGCGGCTCCTGTCCGCTTTCGCCCGGCCCCTCCTGGGGCTCCGCAGGCTGTCCCGGCACCGTAAGCAGCGCTCGGAAAGTTTTCGGGGCGGCTTGACTTGGAGGGCGGAGGAGACGACTTGTAGCTGCCGCTGCCTCCCGGAGATCTCCAAGCTCCGATCTGGGCTGCCCTTGCGAGAGCTCCGCTCCGATGGCGCCGGGTTCCACGATCCGCCCGCTCCACAGCGCTAGCAGAGAAGCCAAAGCCAGCAGCCAGAGCACGGCCACGGAGCCCAGCCCGGCCAGACCCGCTCGGTGCATTCTCCTCCTCCTCCTCCTCCGGCTGGGCTTGGTGCTGCTGCCGCTGTCTCAGTCTGCTGCTCTGGGACGCGGCGGCGGCAGTGCAGCCCCGCGGCTCTCCTGATCCGGGCTGCCTTCGCTCATTGTGGCTGTGGCTGGCCGGCACCGGGAGCCACCTGCCCCACCACGCAGAGAGAAGCCTGCGACCTCGAGAGCGGCGCGCTTCTCCGGACTGTACCCCGTCCTCAGCTGCGGACCGATGTCTGCACCGAAACCCTCCAGCGATTGAAATTCACAAGCACCGAGACCACGTGGGGAAGCGAGGGGGGGCACAGGGACCCAGCCCACAGCCCAGCATGGTTTTCTGCTTAAAGCGGCAATGGCTCGGCACAGGGTGGTCCCGCTACCGGGGAGTGGCTGCCCAGGGGGGTGGTTGCAAGAAGTTGGGGCGCTCTCCGATCACCCCCGAGCGCTGGAGCGCTCATTTGCTGCCCCAGCGGCTTGTCCCGAGCGGAGATCGGCTGCAATTCTGAGAAGGGGTAGGGCGGGTGATCGCGACCTCCGGCTGCGTCTCCCTCCGCCCACCCCGTTTGGGAAGCACAAAGGAGTCGGCACGTTTAGAATAAAAGATGGGAGAGGGGCACGTTGTTCAGATTTCATTCAAATAGCTCTCCGTTTGAGCGGGGGCAGATTAGGAGATGGGCGCTGAGTTGTGGTGTAAAGATTAGGTTAGGGGTGGAATATGGCATGGATTTTCGCCCTAGTAGCAAAATTAATACAGAGCTTTGCTTCAGGGCATTTAACCCTTGGATGGGAAGAAGAATGCTGTGAGTCAACCGAATCCTACAAGAACAAAACCGTCATAATTAATTATCCCCAACCGCCACCACCCCCCCTCGTTCCAAGAACATCATTTGAACTATTCTATTAGGCTCCTATCTGTCTTTGAGACCGACAGGAGAGCTATAGTACTCTTGTAGCCACTTCGAAATGTCGTGGGAAGGAACATAATTTGATTCATTATGTTCAATCTACGAGTCTGCTTCTCTTTTGATAGATAGGCCTGAATAAACGCGCCCCCCCCCCCGCGTCTCCTCCAATTTCGTTCCTTGCTATGATTTAACACCATTATTCTTATTTCAGTTAAACTGTTTCCCATTCTGTAGAATTGCACTAATAAGTATACTGACTATTAAGCAGAAACTGTTTGCAGTCTACGAAGAAGGGTTTGAGTCCTACTATTTCAAGGCTTCCCCCACCACCCTCGTCCCCTCGAACTGGAAGTTGAAACAGCAACAAAAAGGTTTAAGAGGATTTCAGGGGAAGGCAGAGCTAGGCAGGTGGCAACCAGCTCTCTTCATCCGCAGGATGTCCCAATGCTTGTCTACCCAGAAATAAGTTCTGCTGTGTTTGGTGTGTTTTGATTGCTAAAAAAAAGTGTACACTGGATTCCAGCCTTAGAGTATAAGCTGGGTCTGTAGGGATCCAGACACATGGGTATGACTGTTAGCTTCACTCTCAAGTTCAGTCTCCCCACCACACATCCACCCTTTGGGGGGGGGGCATATGAATCCAAACTGTTCTCCCTCCTCAGATTTCCAGCTTATTTCAAGACATCATGTGCAAATCATGATTCTGCCATTATTATAACTTCTCACGACTTTACTGGACAAGTGGAAGCCTGTTCTTCACAGGTGTGTGAAGAACAGGTGAGTGCCATGATCTGATCTACCTATAATTGAGCAGATGGGTTCAAAGAACCCAGACCTCCCCGCTCCTGAGGGCCCCCCAGCTCCACCCCTCCCTATTTTCTTCATTATCTCCCTCACTCTGAGGGGCGGCCAGGGAGATGGGTGAACATGGCCCCTGCTGAGAGGCATTGTTCTGTGAGGGTGGGCGAAAGGGGAAGCTGTGACTGAGAGGTGAAAAATAATAAGGCTTCCAAGGGTCAGCTGATGCACTAGAACCTTAACAGGGCTTGGGCATGCTTCTGATATCACTCCAAACTACAAACTACCTAGTCTTACAGGCCAGCCACTTGCCTTAAAGCAGAATTACTCTCCCTACCTAAGATGTATCACAGAAGGAACCTTCATTGACAGTTTCCATATAAAGAGGTACATCTCTTTTAATCTCTTCCAAATCAAGAGGGACTTTCTTTATATGATCTCTTGTCATTCTTGAACTCTCTGAATCTCCCTATCAATATCCTCCTTGACCATAGGCAATTTGAACTGCATATATTTCTCCAAATTAAAATGTGCCCTTGGCTGAACATAACAGTACTATTCCTTCCCAGTTCTTATGATCTTTTTAGGAATGAGTTTATCCAGCAAAAGCAGTCATTGCTCATTTATTGTACAGGATCAAAGAAGCATGTTGGTTTGCAGGGGGATATTGCATTTCCCCAGACCTCGAACAGTGATATGTATTTCCTGGGAAAACACAGTTCTTTCTGCAGCTAAGCAGGGCCCAGCACAATCTGAATGCTGACTGGAATGTGGTTGCATGGATGCCAAAGGTAGCTTTAGATAGTTGACCCATGACATTACTGATGACTAGGAACAGAGGTTGCCTGCTGTGCTTGCACAATTTTGTAGCCTTTTAAGATGTATTTACATATTCATGCCTACTTATTTAAAGGTTGATCAGTCACTTGGTATGCCATTCGAGTATGGGAACATGTATAGAACTCTCACAATAAATGAAGGCTGTATTTTAAGACAACTCTGTTGGTTGTCTACCCATAAGAATGTTGTTGCTTGATTTACCAAGAGCCATCCAGTTCAGCATTCACAGTGGCAAGCTTGATGCTTTTGGAATTTCACAAGTCAATGCAATATGCCTCATCGGAGGTTTATCCCTGGTATCTAGCATCAAGAGGTATACTGTTTCTGATAAGGAGGTACCATTTACTGCTGCTATGAATGACTAGCAGCATAGTTATGACTATAACTATGATATATAGATATAGATACACACACACAAACACACTGCTTTTCAAGAAAAGTCTTCAAAGTAGTTTACATAGAAAAATGAATAATAAACAAGATGATTCCCTGTTCCAAAAGGGCTCGGGGTGGGGTGAATCTGAAAAGAAACACAAAATAGAGACCAGCAACAGCCACTGGAGGGATGCAGTGGTGGGGTTGGATAGGGATAGTTGCTCTGCCTCTGCTAAATACAAGAGAATCACCACTTTAAAAGGTAGCTCTTTGCTCATTTAGTAAGGTAAAGGTATCCATTGCCTCCTCCTGCGCAGTATGAGATAATGCCTTTCAGCATCTTCCTATATTGCTGCTGCCCAATATAGATGAAACAGACCAGCGAGGATTCAAACTAGCAACCTTCAGCTTGTTAGTCAAGCATTTCCTCGCTGTGCCACAGTTAGTAGGGGTTTGCTTCGTTAATGCCAAGGTCATCCCTGGGGGATGTAGTTCAACTCAGGCCTGATCCCAGCAGTCTCCAAGTGAGCTATTCATCCAGGTGAGCCATTTGCCAGGTACTGGGGATTCGTGTCATGAACAAAATCAACACATTTTCAAAATTCTAGTAGAAAGGTTTCATTTTTTAATATGAATATTAAATATGTGTCCAATCTAGCGGCAGTTTAATCTATCTTCACCGCTGCTGTTAAAAAAATACGTAATTGCTTCTCTCGGTCATCTATTAAAATATATTAATCCACTAGCTCCAATTCATTCTTTACATAACTAATAAAAGCATTTGGTGTTTTAATATAAAATGACAAGTTTTACAAGTAATTAGACATAGATATTATCATGGGAGAACATGCTGTAATTGAGGACGCCACTGTGTGGAGGAAAGTGGAACTTTTAGACAATGCTATTCTTGTTTACTTGGAAGTAAGCCCCATTGTGTTCAATGGGATTGCCTCCCATTAAATGTGCATAGGATTGCAGCCTTTGTGTAGACCGACAAAATTAATAATAGATTACATTTATTTATGCTTTAGAATGACGATATCTGTTGTTTTAGTAATCTTTGCAAAACTCTGTAAGGTTGGTTGGAATAATTATGTCCATACTGCAGCGAGGTACAGGGGCATAATGTTGAGAGAATAGTGGCTTGCTTAAAGTAAGACGTTGGCAGTGGCGAGATCTGAACCATGACTTCCTGATCCAGTCTCTTGCTGCATGGTTACATGGAAGTAACTTCTACTAGTCTTTATTGCAGCCTTTCTCAGTAGGTTACACTAGCATAGCATATACTGCCGTGCTTAATAGTGCATGTTATCAATCTGCTCTTAAAATCTCCCCGGCTAACTGAGCAAAGAGGCAGCTTTTTAAAGTGGTGATTTTATTTAGCAGGAGTAGAGCAACTGGCCATATCCATCCCCAGCACAGGATCTCTCCAGTGGCTGTTGCTGGTGTCTATCTTATGTTTCTTTTTCAGATTGTGAGCCATTTGAGGACAGGGAGCCATTTTATGTATGTATGTATGTATGTATGTCTATGTAAACTGCTTTGGAAACTTCAGTTGAAAAACAGTATATAAATACTCATCTTTTTTTTTTAAGTGACATGTAGCATTCACTTTATGATGTATTTTAAAAGTTGATAATGTTAATCTAGGTTTGGCATGAATACTATAATTTCTCACTTCATTTGTAGTGCCTGTGGGGCAACATTTATAACAAAAGTCATATTAGCAAAATGAACCTCTCTTTATTTACAGAATCCTTGCTGTGTTCACCTTGAAAACAAACCTCTGAGGTAAGGTGATTATTGTTCCCATTTTACAGATGGAGAACTGAGGTGAACAGACAATGACTTGCCCAAAATCCCACTGAGTCTATGGCAGATGTAGGACTTGAACCCAAGCTTCTCAGGGCAACATGCAACTCATAAATCATGCATGATAATACTGACTTTGTTGCTGAAGTTGAAATACAACACAACTCAATGGGAGATTATTTTAAGCATTCTATCAAAATGTAATGTCAATTAAAAAATATTAAGTTTTATGGTGAAAGCACAAGACAGGTTCCCTACTTTTTAAACCTGTTGATGCTAAGTTTCAAGGAGTGGACAAAAATGGTTCCATATGAACAGTTGTACATGAAATATAGATTTTATATTTTCAAATCCATAAAATGAATCTATACATAATTCTTTCCATTCCTACCTGTGAAGAATTTTTTAAAATACTGTTGTAAATATTTAATAAATAACAAAAAGGAAACATGTATAAGATGGCCATAAGCAATGGCCAAACAGAGATGCTGCTGTTTTAATCTACCATTTCTGGGGCTCTGACAATGTTGTGCTTATGCCACCTACAGGCCAAAAGTAGTTTTGCCTTTGTTTCTATTAAGTCTTTTCTTAGTAAATAGTCTTTTAAAAAATGAGGGCCAGCAATGTTGTGGAAGATCAGCAAGCCTCCTTTTGGAGCACAGGAGCACTCTGGACTCATAGTCCTTTGCATAATACTACAAGCCCAGGAGGAGTTGCGTGAGGGTGCTGCTGCGTGCCTTAAGAACATAAGAACAGCCCTGCTGGATCAGGCCCAAGGCCTTTCTAGTCCAGCACCCTGTTTCACACAGTGGCCCACCAGATGCCTCTGAGAAGCCCACAGGCAAGAGCTGAGGGCATGTCCTCTCTCTTGCTGCTACTCCCCTGCAACTGATATTTAGAGTCATCTTGCCTCTGAGGCTGGTGGTGGCCCACCACCACTGATAGACCTGTCCTCCATGAATCTTTCTAAGCCCCCTTTAAAGGCATCCCAGCTGGTCACTATCGCCACATCTCATAGCAAAGAATTCCATAGATTAATTACGCACTGTGTGAAGAAGTACCTCTTTTTGTTGGTCCTGAAATTCCTGGCCTTCAGTTTGATGGGATGACCCCTGGTTCTAGTGTTGTGAGAGAGGGAGAAAAATTTCTCTCTGTCTACAATCTTGAGTTAATGCATCATACAGGAAGACCCCCTTCTCGGAACGCCTGTGCCCCTGCGATTCTGGGCCAGTTGAAACACTGCCCTCCTCTATTGCCCATTCTACAAAGACATTCATATCACCCTCGTCCTTCTGCTAATACTCAACTCTCCAGGTTGCTCAAGCCAATTCTGTGCCTCTCTCCTGCTCTCTGACTCCAACCCTGTTACTACACACAGAGGCTGTTCTCATGACCAGCCTAATCCTGCCTGAGCTGCCCCAAGCAGAGTTAGCCTGGTCATGAGAAGATCCCTCCGCTCTGTGAGGATCCCTTCGCTCCCCACCCGCCTAACCTTCCTAACAAACCTGGCTTTTAGCTGATGTTAAGGGTGCTCTTGCACCCTTTCCCCAGCTACCGGGTATCATGTGATTCCTTGGGCTGTATGCAGCCCAAGGGGGTCACAGAGATGGGAGCAGAGAGTGCCCGTCTGATGGGGGAATCTCCATTGCAACTCATGTGCCGCGTGTTGCATTGAGGGATGCCTGGAGGCCAGAACAACAAGTTCCGGCTCCAGACTCCTCCGCCCTGCGCTGTGCTTCATGGACCTGCATGGAGCAAGGCTGTCCATGTGAGTGTGTGGGAGGCGCACTGAGAAAGGAGAGTTCAGTTGTCTGGGGGGAAGGGTGC
Source organism: Hemicordylus capensis (assembly GCF_027244095.1). Taxonomy (NCBI): domain Eukaryota; kingdom Metazoa; phylum Chordata; class Lepidosauria; order Squamata; family Cordylidae; genus Hemicordylus; species Hemicordylus capensis. Next base: position 95,734,852 of record NC_069657.1, read on the forward strand.
CTCCCCTCCTTCCAGTCTGATGCTGACTGGGGCGGCAAGAACAGAGACGCACTTAGAGTCTCTTAGAGAGATGTTGGCCTGCCGTTCAGCCCAGCATTTCTAATGAACTGCAGGCCCAGCGTCGCTCTCCGGTCACTGCTGCCAGCACGGGGTGGAGTGGGGAGAAGGACTGGGGGGCTGCCGCAGGTGGCGCAGCCTGCCGCAGCAATGGAAAAAGGGAGAGAGGATGCATTTGGAGGGGGCCCCCCAGGCGGCAAGGACTGGGCCAGATTTCCGAACCGGAAGTGGGGGAGGCATCCTTCCCCCTCCCGACAACTGAACTTTCCTTTCTCTCTCTGGTTATTGCCACCATTGCCATTGCTGGGGGGGGGGGACTGCTGGCACCTCCTGGCAGCTACCCCTCAGCCATGCAGAGGCTGGAAAAAACTTTTAAAAGGAGTGTTCGGCATGGCAGGGCAGGAGGCCCCTAAAAATAGGTTGGGGGGGAGACCTCATACCAGGGGTGGGGGGACTCACATCCGGAGCAATCCAGTCACCAAAATGACCTAAATGCACCATTTGGCAAGAAGGTACTCTGCTGCCCCATGCCAATGGTTTTGGAGACAGCCCCGGCGGGGAAAATGCGGCAGGGAGGATGAGCACCCTCCCTGCTCCTTAAAAGTAACCATGCTGCCACCTAACTGGCCAAGCGCCAGTTTGTGCACATCCCTCCCTTGAACTACTAAACTTGTTCATGGCTGGCCTGAACTGGCACAAACTGGTTAGCAAACAGGTTCATATTCGAACCTGTGCACAGACCGAGGTTCATACACATCCCAGCTTAATTACACTTTAGCAGCAATTCTTTGATTAATTATATGCACTGGAACTTCACTGAAATCAGGGGCGTATCTAGGGTAGGGCAGGCAGGGCACGTGCCCCGGGCACCACTTGAAGGTGGGCGCCATTTTTTATAATGAAAAAAAAATTTTTTTGTAATGGCCACCAAAAACAAAATGGCCACCCCCATACTCAAATGGCCTCTGCAAGACCCTAGTATCTGGGAAAAGTCAAATTCTCCATTTATTTTAAAAACTTATGTAATAATGATGCTACAATGCATAGTAGAGAATTAGACAGGCACTTCTGTTTAGTTTTCCAAGTACACCTCCACATAGTATTTGGATAGTTCATGAGCCCCAGCATACTGAAATTTGTAGTTTTCCAGCATTTTTTGGTCTGGCTACGTCCACTGCTAAATAGTTTTTGAAATACTAAAAGATTAACGAGCTTGACTTGTATTTTTCAGCTGATATTTTGGCAAAGTTATCTGAAAGATGGGTGTCAGATATTTGGACAGGGGGTGCAATTTCAGTGCTTGCCCTAGGCACTATTTTTCCTAGATATGCCTCTGACTGAAATCCAGTAGATGTGCAGCCTAATCTTATGCATGTTGACTCAGAAGTAAGCTCCATTGAATTCTATGGGACTTACTCCCCAATAAGTGTGCATAGACTTGCGGCCTAAATCTATAATGTGCATAAATGTGTGTAGGGTTGCAGGATATGTTTTACATCTCAGAATTCCTTGCTGTTCTTCCACTAAAACTGATTTTTCGGCTACCTGTTTCACAGCATGCTATTCCATTTCCTGTGAATATCTATAATAATACCACAATTGCCCGAACAGCTAACTTAACACTTTTCCATATCTGTTGTTGGTGATTCTACTCATATCAATAGCAGCACTGATTTTAACTTCATATATGGGGTTCGAATCTTAAGTTACCAGACCACCTCTAGTTGTGGTTGTGGGGAGAGCTGCATCTTATGAGAAACTCAAGCAGTTCTCCCGTGCCAAAGTCTCTCCCCAGGGCCAGCATCAGGGTCCACACTGATCCCTGATGTGCCCACAACCCACCTTCATGTGGCAATGGAGCAACTCTCTGGGCTAAGAGAACCACAGCATTACCGCCACCTCCTGGCTGTCTCATTTGCAAATGGGAGCGTCCCCCACCTCCCAAGAGGGAGTTGCTATCTTGTCCAAGTGCCCCCCACATCAGCAAATGGAGACTTTCCCCATAGGCCCCCCCCCCAGTATCTGTCTGGGGGAAAGCTCCTGTTTGCAGGTGGGACAGCCAGGAGGAGGCAGCATAAGAAGGAAGCTGTAAAGGATGCTTTGTTGAGGGCTCCCTCAACAAACACACAATTTGGTGGTGGTGGTGTGCATGCATGCATGTGCACATGCCATTTTCCATGCAGCCCTGTGTTTCTTAGAACAAGCAGTTTCATCTTGTGAAGTGCCGCTTCTGATGTTTGATGGGAAGTTGCATCAAACTCCAACTGCTAACAGATAGTCACAGTTCTTGTATTCTTCCTTGGTGGTCCTGCTGTTTAATATGTATTTCACGCCAGCAATGTGCTGATAGTTAGGAATTATGGAGTCATTCTTCTCCAGTGCCAAGCTCTTTTTACTGTGAGATGATATGTTGAAATCTGGCTTTTTATCTCTTGAATCTGCACATTCTTAAGAGTGAGAATCAGATGTGCAGCTGATGGCGCTGATTGCTACAATTCACAGTTCTTGACAGGAACAGCACAATTGTACAAAGTCACTGCTTCTTATTTAATAGGGAATCTGAGTGGCTGGGTTTATTTTATTTTAACGCAAATAAGAACACAGAACAGTGTTTGAGAAGAGGCTGCTTTTTGTACCAGAAAAGAGAAGCAAGCATACAGATGTAAATGCAGAGTCTGTGGTTTCACTAGTAATATGTTTTAAAGGAAGTCTATTTCTCTCTGAGGCTAAATTATGCTTCTAATGAGCAAACCTTTAGGCTGGGAAATCCTGTTGGCAAAGGATTCTTGCCGTTGATTAGTACAACACAACTAAATGTAAAGATTTTTCCAGAACTGTTGCTTAGAGCATAAGCAAACAGGCCAGTGGCTTGAAAAACAGATTGAATCCCTTTAAGGAAGAGCTAAAGACACATGGGTGGGTTTTCTCTCCCCGCCACCACAATATGACTGAATGGCATCAATTCACTTCTATGAGCAAGTAAGTCATCTTTACTTGCTCATAGAAGTGAATGGATGCTATTCAGTTATAATGGGGAAAAGAAAACCCACCCAATATGCTTTAGGGCTGGGCAACTCCCCCCCGCCATCCCAGTGATGTTTACATTGCAGCCTCTTTAATGGGAGCTGCTGATAACTGAGCCAGACTCTATCTACAAAGTCTTACTCCATATCTCTGCTTTTGTTTCTTGGTCAGATGATGGCATGCATACATAGTCATAGGCCTCATTTGCATGTAACACATGCTGCTCTCCGCTGCATATGCCCTTACCTTGTCCGCTTTCAGACAAAACGGACAGGAGGCAAACTGCAGTCAGGGAGACTGCAGAGAGGAGGGGGGACTGGCTGTGCAGGCTTCCTTCTTGCATGAAGGACAGCCCTGACAGTCAATCACAGCTGAGGAGAGGGAGGAGCTTCCTCTCTCAACTCTGATTTCAGCCAGCACAGCCTGCAGTTCTGCATTCAGACGTACTTCAGGCAGCTGGAAACCTCGGGTACGAGTGGAGAAACTCACACGACAACCCGACGTTTCAAACTGGAGTTTGGCAAGGAAAACTTGGGGTCACTTTTCATACAGGACCGGGGTTTCAAGCATTCGGATGTACAGGTGTGGCAATCTCTGGCTCCTTCAACCTGTGGATTTCCTGCTACATGTGGATGCAGCCATATACATAAACATTGAGGGAGGGAGGGAAATGATGACTTTGTAACTGGAAACTATAGGCTGGGACTTCTTAGGGAATCAGCCTGTTCAATTTACCAACATACATCAGTGTTCTTAAACTCACTTGTATTTAAAACTATCTGCTGCAAATAGGTACTTTGAAGGCAGATAGCAGCTGTGGTGGGCAGTGATTTTCATCCGGAAAAGATGCTGGGAGAGGGTTAAGCCCCCTCCCTCTGCATGCTACAGTTCTAATCTGAATCAGGCCCGCATGGCTGCTTTTAGAGGCTCTTCTAGGATTAAGCACACCTCAGTTAGCTGCACATCTAGCATGACCCTGAGTCTTACCATTTAACACATATCCACGTGCATTCTTGATCCCTAAAGCATCTAGGCTGCTGCCATTCTGTTCATGCTAGGAATAAACTGTAGTGGCAGGTATTGTTTCAGGCCATTGGCATCAATTTTGCCTGAATAATGAGGAAATACAGCGGCTGAATTTGGCCAGATGGTATATAATCCAGCTCTTAGTGAAGCGAAGCAAAGCAGAGCATTTAAGGGAGGATGACAGTATGCCTGAGTTAATGAAACAAATGTAAATCCTGCATACGGTTTGATTCTTACTTCTTTGGCTGCCAAAACAATGGTGTAGTAACGGTGGGTGAGACATGGCCACAGAAAGACAGATTACCCCCATGCTAGACTTCTGCCAATCAGATGGCTCAAAGTGCACAGCAGGGTTCCTTTGCCGCCTCCTCCTCCTCCTTATTTAGCAGAGAAGATTGTGATCCTTTTCAGGATCAAGGCAATGACCTCTCCTGCTGTCAGCATCATGGCATTTTGAAGCTTGTTGCACAGACTCCCCTTTCAGTGACAGCCCAACTGACAATGGAAGCCCAGCAGTAGCTTCTCCGCAGGGGACCAGGTTTCTTTAGTGTTGCAGAAGTGTCTCGGGTAAGCTCCTTGTGCATTTGCATCCTTGAGATCCTAGATCAGGACTGCACAACTTCGGCCTTCCTGCAGATGCTGGGCTACAACTCTCATCCTCCCAGACTATTGGCCCACTGTGACTGAGGATGATGGGAGTGGTAGTCCAACAACAGCTGAAGGACTGAAGTTGTGCAGCCCTGGCCTATATCCTGGGAGGCTTCCTGTTCCTTTAAGACAGTGTTTCCCAACCAGTGTGGACACTGGCCAATGTGCCACAGCTGACTTGGCCTGAGGCAGCTTCAAAAGCCGGATGTTTAAACTCCCCACTTTCAAAGTTGACTTGACTCTTAATGCACCAGGAAAGACATGTCTTTCCTGGTGCACAGGGGAGTGAGTTGAAGCTCCCCACTTTGGTGCTGGCTGGCTCACTCTTTTATGAACCAGGTGTGGCCAGTTATTCCTAGTGCATTATGGGGTGAGTCAGCTCCAGGAGGGACATGAGGACATGCTTACAAATAAGAATACCATTATAAAAGAAGAAAGCGCAGGAAGGAAGCTAAATAATAATTAAAAAAAACACATGGCAGGATTGCTAGCACACACAAAAGAGATGTTGTGAGGAGAGTCAATGTGCCCCCCCCCCTTAATGTATGTGTGCCTTGGTATGGAAAGGTTTAGAAAGCACTGTTTTAAGGCCAGCTTAATATTTTGTTACATTGGGGTTTCCTGCAGAAAACATGTGACGTGTGAATGGAAAATGTGACTCTAAAAGAACAACGCATGTCTTTAGGGATCCATATCTCCCTTTTACACTTTACATTTTATTGTTGGGAACACCAGTGGAATTCCGCTTCCTTGTAAGGTGTAAGTTGATTCTTATGATAGTGAAAAGGGGAATATTCCACCAAGTGTAGCTTCTCCTGTCACTGAAGCACTACTTTCATGCTACATGCCTGGAGATAATACCGTATTTTACGGACTATAAGACGCTACGGACTATAAGACGCACCTTAATTTTAATCCAGTTTTTCAGAGTTTTAACATATTAAACTGTTAAAACATATAAGACGCTCCTGAATTTTGGCAGATATTTTTCGAGGAAAAAAGTGAGTCTTATAGTCCATAAAATATGGTATTCCTTTTATAGGCATGTCTTAGCAGTACGGGACTCTTCTCAGGATCTGAGCTTGGTACTTCTTTTGAGATCTGGACCATATCTGAAGTCTGTTTTAGGTGTTTATATCATGCTTGTCTCACATGCTGGCCCCAGAAAGGATCAGATTACTTAAAGACCAGCTCAGACAACAAGCAAGTCTGCAATTGCCATTCTCATGGATGAATAGCTAAGAAACGGATACAAAAAGAACAGGTAGTTTCCAAGAATGGGCTTCTTCTGTCAAAAGGTAGTCTCAGCAGATGGTCTATCCTGAAGATAGGAAAGATAGGCTCCATCGCCCATTGAGATCATCTGGAGAGGTTCGTCTGCAAGGGAGTAACAGCAGGAGAGAGGGCGCGCCCTCAACTCCTGCCTGTGGCTTCCAGCGGCAACTGGTGCGCCACTGAGCGGAACAGGATGCTGGACTGGATGGGCCTTGGGCCTGATCCAGCAGGGCTGTTTTTATGTTCCCACTAGGAATGTGCACAAAACTGGTTTCCCCAGCTCAGTTCGAATCCAAACTGAATTCAAATTGGGCCGGTCTGGTTTGGTTTTATCCCCCTCAGGACTGGGACCTAGTTTGGATCCCTACTGGCAAAGGGGAATACGGCAAGGATTTCTCTTTACTGGTAAAGGGGCAGTGGGAGTGGGGGGTTTCTGTCAGTGTTTTTAAAAGTACCAAAAATTAAAGGAATGTACTCACTAATTGTGTTGGCAGCACCAGCTGTGGTGCAGGCGGTGGCGGCAGCGGGGGCACTCCACTGCTAGTCTCCCTCCCATCTCCAGGGCCAGCTTGGGCCCAATTCAGACCTGGTTCAGGCCATCTTCGGCCCATTGCATGAGCCGGGTCATGCAGATGGCCAGTGCGTATGCACAGAGGTCAAAGAAATGGCCTTCATGCATGCACAGAGGCCCCAAACAGGCTGAATTGGGCCCGGGCCAGCCCTGGAGACGGGGGTGGGTGGGCTGGCAGTGGTCAGGGGAGCTAAGCACTTAGTGAGTACTTTCCCTTAACTTTTGGTGCTTTTAAAAACCCTGACAGAAGCCCCACGCTCCCACTGCCGCTTTACCAGTAAAGGGGAATCCTTGCCAGATTCCCCTTTGCTGATAGGGCTCTGAACTGGGCCCAAACCAGCCCGATCAGTTTGGTTCAGACCCAGACCAAACCAGGTCCAGTTGGGTTTGAGGCCAAGCCACTCGAACCAAACTGGTCTGAGTGAGAATCAGCTTGAATTCAAGCCAGTTCGCACATCCCTAGTTGCCACCAACTCGTCTGGTGGCTATGCAGGGATGGGCCTTCTCTGTTGCTGCCCTGAGACTCTGGAATGTGCTCCCTGTTGAGCCTCCCCATCTCTGGCAACTTTAAAAAAATCTCTAAAAACTTATTTTCTCACACAAGCTTTTAACTGTACTGTGATTTTAAATTGTTTTCATTTTTAATCTATTTCATGTTGTTGTAAACCTCCCAGAGATGGAAGTTTGGGGCGGTCTACACATTTGAAAAATAAACAAATAATTTGACAAAATAAATACACCTCAAATCCAGAGGCCAAATCGTGATTCCTTCCTTTTACCCAATGTTCATATTACAGGGAAGTGATGAGAATTCCATTTTGGGCTGCCTGTTTGGGAAAGAATAAAACTGTAGTGAAAGTAGTACACACATATATACCTGGGCCAGTTTTCTTTTCCTTTATTCCCAGTTGCAGTAACCTCAAGGTTGTTTCAAAGGCAGCAGCTTTAATTATACATCCTATGGCATCTTTGAGTTATTTAGTTAGTAATAACATGGCTGGTCAAAGATGGCTATCATTGATGGCTCTGGTCTGGTCTGTCTATTTTATTTATTTATTGTTAAATTTATATGCCACTTTTCATAACAAATTATCCTGTGTTTGTTTACAGCATATATATTAAAAGCAATCATACAAATCTATAAAAATTAAACACACAGAACCAATAAAACAGCCAAAAAGAAAACAGCGACCTTTAAAGGTCAAAGGCCTGAGTGAGCAGTCAGAGAAGCTGTACAGCAGATGTACATCAAGAGATTATGCAAGCAGTGGCCAATAAGGCCATGGTCTATGTGCACAACAATCAAACCTCCTTCACCATTGGCACACAGAGAGCAGAGCCCCTTCTGATGATGGTGTTTCAGATGGGAAGAAACATTCAAGAGCAAGTGGTCCTTCAGATATCCCAGGCCCAAACTGTTAAGTTCTTTGAAGGTTATAACCAGCAGTTTGAGTTGGACCTGGAAACACATTGGCAGCCAGTTCAACTCTTCAAAATGGGCATAATATGGTCCCAACCAGCAGCTCTGGACAAAATCCTGGACACCACATTTTGCAGCAGCTGCAGTTTCTGAATATTCATCAAGGGCAGTCCCATGTAGAGTTCATTGCAGTAATCCAGCCATGTTGTAACCATCATGAGTAACCATGATCAGATCTGCCTTCTTGAGAAAGGGACACAGCTGGCACACTAGCCAAAGCTGTGCAAAGGCACTCTTGGCCACTGTCTCCACTGGGGCATCCAGAAACAGAGCTGGATCCAGTAATATGCCGAAACTGTGCACCTGCTCTTTCTAGAGGAATGCAACTCCATCCAGAGCCAACTGACTCTCCACATCCTGATTGGCTCTCCTACTGGCCAACAGCATCTCCATTTTGACTGGATTCAGTCTTGGTTTACTAGCTCACATACAGCCCATTACTGCCTCCATCCCCCAGTTCAAAGCATCCACTGCCTCTATAGGATCAGATGACAAAGAGAGATAGAGCTGAGTGCCATATACATATTTCTGACACTTCAGTCCAAATCACCTTCTGACCTCTCAGGTTCATGTAGATGTTAAACAGCATAGGAGGACAAAACTGAACACTGTGGGACCCCATAGACTAGCAGCCAAGAGTTCAAAGAGTAGTCCCTCAGCACCATCTGCTGGACGTTCCTTTCAGGAAAAGACCAGAGCCATTCCAGAGCAGTGCCTCTAATTTTCATATTTGGGAGGTGATCTAGAAGGATATCATGGTTGATGGTATTGGACACTGCCAAGAACTCTAGCAGACCAACAGGGACACACTCCCCCTGCCTAGTTCCTGGTATAGGACATCCACCAGGGTGACCACGGCGGTTTCAATCCCAAACCCAGGACAGAAGCCAGACTGGAAAAGATCTAGTTAATTTACAGTCACTCAGTGACTTGCTGTCCTTGATATGTCAAGCCTTAATAATGGCCCGGAGAACTTTTCACAAGCTCCAACTGGTGAGATGTTTACTATCATTTCTTTTGCATCTGGCAATATCAGGGCCCTTCAAGGGCCCGTAAATGGTTTGTTGAGAAGGCCAGAGTTGAGATCAGGCCAGATCAGGCCAAAGTCGAGTTTCAGACTCCAGAGCAGCAAACAGAGAGGCCAGAAATAAGTGCATATTTAGGTTAGGCAAAAGTCAATGTTCACAGCAGAGAACAGAGATCAGAAGGACCAGAAGGAGGTACCAAGGTTGTGCAGATGGTCAGGTTCCAAAAGGCATCTATCTAGTAAAGGGAGGCCACCTCTCACAGGAGTTTGTGTGGCTACTCTAGCAACAAATTGTTCAGAATGAGGAAACAAGTCTGAAGCAGCAGTTACATAGGCCTCTGCTGGGTACTCATATTACCTGTTCCTGCTGGCCTGATGAACTGCAATACCTTCTCAGGCCTTTTTTGGGGTGGCGCTGCAGTGCTGCATTCTACTGCCACTCTGGTGGTGTGGAGAGTAAGGTGCTTGGGCAATGCTGACAGATTCTTTGATTTGAGTTCCCTGGTACCTTACGGGCAGTTGGCATTAATGCTATTCTAACTGCTGTAAAGCTCTTTACATCCATCTGTCCTTGAAGAAGTTTCTGAGACGCAACTGATAATGGACACAGTGATCAGTCTCCTGACTCGTGAAGTCATCAGAAACATGTTACTGCAGTTCTCCAGGAAAATCCCGTTCAAGGTGCTAGTATTTGCATATTTGGCTCTTTACTTCTAAGAAACACTTTTCTTTCCATGACCCGTTGTAATATGTCAGGACACTCATTAAATGATACGAAGATGCCTGCTTGCAGTGTATCTGTATCCAAAATCCTCTTAGAAGGTCATGTGAGAAGGATTATTTCATTTGTCGTACTTCAAAGAAGATTATTGTTATTTATGTAACACATGCTTTCTGGAGTAGCATAAGGGAAAAAGAGAGAGACCGGTCTCCGTGCCAAGGAATTTACATTGGGTTCTTTCCAGAGATTTGTCTTGCACTGTGTTCCTCTTCCTAACCTATCCTCTGCAGTGCAGGGCTTAATTGGATCATCAGTATTTCATGACCTCTCTGTATCCTTCCTGATAGTCCTCATTCTAAAGGAAGAGTTGATTTGATTAGGATGTCCATGCTGGAAGTGTGCACACATTATCATGTGATTGTGAAAACCTCTAGGGGTCTTCCTAGATTTTTCCAATAGTCCTGTCAAATTTGCCTCAGCTTTAATCCCAGAATGCAATCTGCCTTGTGGGAAGTGGAACAAAAAAACCCACAAAACCCACATATCTATATATATATATATATATATTGTCGTTTTTGACATTAACCAAGAGATCTAAGCTCCAGATGCAGGACACTAAAGCTCAGTGATTTATATCTAAGAGAGTTTCATGTTACACAACACTTCATAGGTAACCATGGCTAGCAGCCATCTTTCACATCAAACCAGTTCACATGAGTTTTGATGCCTGGTTCTTGGCAAGCTTTAGTATTCATCAGCTGGTTTGATGATATGCAGTTCCTTGAGAGGAATATGCTCATTTGTTTCAAAGATGTTCCAAAAAGGTAAAGGATATTTATATTTAGTCTAGAAAGAAGCTGCAAAGGCTCTACCATGTGTGATTTATTTGGCACAAAAAATGCACTGTGGTAATTCAGTCACATATAAAACACAGTCTGGAATCTCATTCCTCAACTTATTTATCTGGAAGTGAGCACTGCTGAGTTCAATTGGCTTTACTTCCACACAAGATTCTACGCCTAAAGGCCAGTTTACATAATCCAACTGGAATGGCAGTAGTGTGGATTAGATCATGCATTTGCTTCACAACACACCCAGATAGAAACAAGCCCCACTTCTTATATTAGTCCATAACTACAAAGTTTTAAAAGTAAATTGAGGTTTGATGTGGCTAGGTATGGATTGTAAAGGCCTAGGAACATAGGAAACTGCCATATACTGAGTCAGACCATTGGGCTATCTAGCTCAGCATTGTCTACACAGACTGGCAGCGGCTTCTCCAAGATTGCAGGCAGGAATCTCTCTCAGCCCTATCTTGGAGAAGCCAGGGAGGGAACTTGAAAGCTTCTGCTCTTCCCAGAGCAGCTCCATCCCCTGAGGGGAACATCTTGCAGTGCTCATATGTGGTCCCCCATTCAAATGCAACCAGGGTGGACCCTGGTTAGCTAAGGGGACAAGTCATGCTTGCTACCACAAGTCCAGCTCTCCTCCAGACAAATTGACTTGATGACCACATATACGTGTATGTGTGTGCACACACGCATATGTGTGTGTGTATACGTGCACTGACACACATATATGTTATAAAATATTAACTATGTTATAAAATATGAATTATACATATTATAAAAAACACAGACACACATTGATATTCTTCAGTTAACTGAAGCATCAATTATCTAAGGGACTTCAGTAGTTAAGGGGAAACTCACACAACCACTTTTACACATGAAAAAGTGTTCTTTGAGTGAATCCATAAATGTTTCATGGGTCCACTCAAAGAACTTCTTTCATGTGCAAAAGTGGTTGTGTGAGTTGTTCCATTAACTACTGAAGTGTCTCAGATAATTGATGCTTCAGTTAACTGAAGAATTTCAATTTGATTAGAAGATACCAAGAGATTGACAATTGTTCTCTAATAGTGCCTGAATCCCGGAGTTGAGGGCTTCTGATAATAACTGTTCTACCATGCTCATTCACTAATCACACTATAAACATTTTGTACTGGTGGATGTACTGGTACTGTTTATATGAATATCAGTTCATATAAACAAGAAACTGTGGGAAAAACAGAGAAGTTGTCTTTTCTCCCTGATATCCTTCCAGTCCATGCTGGTTTTACTGGATTTTTAAAATATGTATATCTCCCTTGCACTGGATCTCTTTCTCTACAATTAGTTGTCATATACTTAAATTATTCAAATTTCATCTATTTTTACTTTTAACTTCAATTCTCTTTTCCCCTTTTCCCTTTTCTCGTTCATAGCACAGATGTGTCCTCCTAGAACTTCTGGTAACTCAGTCTCAGCTTGCACAGAGCGGAGCCACCACTAAACTAGATAGGGACATCTATTTCCTTTATAGGACCCCAGGGGTTTGACATCCATCTTCATAAGAATGAATCCGTCTTCATCTTGTTGTTAATAATAACTTCAGATTTATATAGTGCTCTTTTGATGTTCCAAGTATTGTATACAGCCTTTATCTCAGTAACCATTGCAACAGTATCTTTTCCAATTTGCGGGGGCAGCAGGAGGGAAGAAGTTCTCATAGTGCCTTGCTTAAGACTACCAGTTCTGTTCATGCCCACAGGGAAATATGAATCAGGGACTTCCTGCTCAAAGCTTTTACTTTTTAGCAGTTCACTACTTCTGCTCTCTGCCTTTCACTCAGTATTTTTCACTGAAGAGGACACACGTGTCTGTCAAATGTTTACCCTGGAAATAAACAACTCAGATTTAAATCATTGCCCCACTGAGAGATTGATTTGGTGTAAGGGCCACAATTCAGTACATGTACTTCTGCCCCCTGATTGCTAAGGCTGAAATATCTGTGCACCCTTTTTGATTTTCAGTTGAAAGTAATATGAGAGAGAGAAGAAATATTTCCTGAAAAATCTCTCAGACATGTGAATATTAACCTTTGGTCAAAGCTGCTGGCTGCCATCAGAGGTGCGCCTAGGTAATTTTGGAGCCAGGACCTAAAGGCTTTTGGAGCCCCCGCCCCGCACAAGCACAGTATTTTTAACCCATTTTTAACATGACCACACCACCCTGGACAGTCTGAAAAGGATTCGGGGGCCCCAGGGGGTGTGGAGGCCCTGGACTTCGGCCTGGAAGTCCAGGGGTAAGAGTGGCTCTGGCTGCCATTGTTTCCCTTATCTATTGCTGCATCATGCAATGTGTCTCCTAGCTGGGGCTTCTTTCTAGAATGATTCCATCTGATCAGGGATCATATAGTGAATGTGATGATGTCATAAAGTTCAGTAGCCCCCTCAGATTTGGCAGTGTGTTGATATCACTGAGGACAAACAAAGCTAATTTAGAGTGGAAGCAATTCTTACTGAGTGGAAGGCAATTCCTACAGGAACAGTTCCACAGGTTATCCTAGGCAATCAGGGATCATGTAGTGAATGTGATGAAAATGAAATTTTTTCAGATCTAGGCTCCCTGAATACTCTCACCCCTTTTTGCAGGCAAAAAAAGAAAATCACCACAAGAAGATGTGCTAGTCCACAAAGAACAAGGCAACTTCCTATCTACCTGCCCTTCCTACTATAAATTGTTTACTTTCTCTGTTTTTTGCCCTTCAGGATTTCTCTCCTGCAAGGGAAAAAGCAGTATGGGGAAGCAGGGGCGTATCTAGGGTGGAGCAGGCAGGGCACGTGCCCCGGGCACCACTTGAAGGGGGGGCGCCATTCTTAAAAATAAAAAAAAAATTAAAAATGGCTGCTGAAAACAAAATGGCCACCATGCATGCTCAAATGGGCTCTGTGAGGCCCTAGGCCATGCCAGGCCTTGCAGAGGCCATTTGAGCATGCATGGTGGCCATTTTGTTTTCAGTGGCCATTTTAAAAAATTTAAAAAACGGCCACCGCACATACTCAAATGCTCCCTGCGAGGCCCTCGAGGCTAGCAGGGGGAGGGGGGACCTTTGCAGACCACCTACACATGGCCTTTAGGAAGCCCCCCTGAAGGGTCTGCAGGTAATTTCTTTAAAAAATATAAAATATGTCACTGTACACTTATTTAGTTGGGCACTAAGTACAGAGAATCAGGGATTGTGAATACTGAGCTGAAGCTTATGAGCTAGGATTGTATTCATTTGCTCTTACTTTGCTTCTTGTGATAAGTGTGATGTCTTAATAATATGGCTATTAATGGTGAGTTTGTTTTTGAATCAGTGTGAAATCCTTAGTATTAAGGCCCACTGGGAGTTTCTTGCTCTCTTTCTCTCATTTTAACTGTCTTTCTGAAATACTAGAATATATTCCAAGCAGCGACACAGTTTACTTTAATTATTTTCAGAGTATCTGGGAAAAGTCAAATTCTCCATTTATTTTTAAAACTTATGTAATAGTGATGCTACAATGCATAGCAGAGAATTAGACAGGCACTTCTGTTTAGTTTTCCAAGTACACCTCCACAGAGTATTTGGGTAGTTCATGAGCCCCAGCATACTGAAATTTGTAGTTTTCCAGCATTTTTTGGTCTGGCTACGTCCACTGCTAAATAGTTTTTGAAATATTAAAAGATTAACGAGCTTGACTTGTATTTTTCAGCTGATATTATGGCAAAGTTATCTGAAAGATGGGTGTCAGATATTTGGACAGGGGGCACAATTTCAGTGCTTGCCCTAGGCGCTATTTTCCCTAGATACGCCTCTGTGGGGAGGAGAACAATTTTTAGCAGAAAAACTGCTGGTGGGAAAAGATTTCCCATCCCCCATGCTTTTGTTCCACATTGGATTGGAGTTTCTATGGCTGCATTTCATTATAATTATTTTTTTAAAGTTGAAGACAAACTGATGCAACTGAACATTGTATGTAATTTGGCCCTGAGATAATATAAGTGAAGCACTTTGAACACTCAAAGCACTATATGTATGTGAAGTATGAGTATTGCTATGGTGATATGCACATGGTTATCACATTTTCTCCTATGTGTAAGCTTTTTGAAGAAGCCCCTAGCCAGTGTGATCAAAGATTTTTTATTAAAGAGTTGGTTCTGTGCTGTCACTGAATACAAAATACCATCGCTGTCTTATTGGATCCAAAGCTGTTTTAAATGTAAAAGGAATTCTGTCACTTTTTTTTGAAAAGCATACAGAATTTCAGTTCTTGTATAGATGAAACTGGCTTACAGCAGCTCTGCCTTGTTCGGTCTGTAGAGACAGTGCCTGATTGAGAAGCAATTTTTTTTAAAATGGCACCAAATATCGTTTGAGTAGTAAAAGCATGAGAAAGGAAGCAATCAGAAGATCCATCTCCAAGTCTTAGTATGACCCTTCCTGCTTTATGTTGATCTCTCCCTGTGCAAAGGTGCTGTAAAACCTGATGACAAGAGTGGGATTCTAGCCATAATGACCTCTTTTGTGAGGTAAACCTATGTGCAGAAAAGGCAGCACTGTAGGCAATGCAGAGACCTTGGCTGATGTTCCAGAGCCTTCTGACAATGTATAACAGAGTGATTTTAAGAAAGAAGATTCAGGCTCTGGTAGTGTGACCAGGGAGGAAAGGGAACAGTCTGTCAGTGCTCCACATTTTATTCAGAGTCAGTGCAATATAGAGACCAGAGTGTTAGACAGTAGCAGCCCAAAACGTCAGTGCATATGCAGCAGGCTGCCAAATGCTGCCCCCCCACCATGTTTGCCTTTCTCTCCCTCCAAATGCAGCACTTCTGGTAGCAGAGGGAGGGAGGTGAGGCAATGGATGGGCATCTTGCCACGCACAGGTGCCTAAATAATCTGCTGCTTGAGGTAACAGCCTCACCTTGCCTCATGGAAGGACCATCCCTGGTGTTGAACTTGGATTATGGAGGTTTGGCTGTAAAGCTCAGCTATGATGCTCAGGGCCTTGGAAAGTGCACGCACCATAAGATCATATCATATGTGAGGTGTGCTATCCATTTGTCCAATAAGTTATCCCTATTTTGGGGGGGATACTGACCCAGGGGAGACTCCATCAGAGCTGGAGGAGCCCACCCTAGCCTGGATCCTTGGGCCTGATAACCACCCCTCAAATCCATCAGGGCTAAAGCAGCCAGAACTGGCTACTCCCTCAGAAGCAACCTGGAGCACTGTGGACCCAATCCTCAGAACCTCCTCCATCATTCCTGAGACCCTGGGAGCACCAGGAGGGAGCTCCAGCTTCGAAGGTAGAGTGCTCACTTTCCTGTTTGGGATCGCCTTCCTGATGGGCCTATTCAGGAGGAAGAGGAAGCCAACTCAGTGCCTCCTCTGGAGTAGGGCTCTTGCCGGCTACATATACCCTCACTTGACACCAGCCTTCTGCTGGTGCAACAGCTCCCATGCAGAGCTCATGCTTGCCTCCTCACCTATCCCTGGTCTGGAAACATATCCTACTGTAACTAAGCCTAAGTGTGTGCAACTGAGATAATGGCAGAGATATTCTCCCCCTGTTTAGCCATTTCCCTTCCTTTCTCTATTGTCTTTCGTGGGTAGAATTTTAGACTGGAAGCCTCCCCAGGACAAGGGTGTGTCTCCTTGTACTGCGTAATGCACCATGTACATTGACAGCACTATATAAATAAAGAAATATATATTCGATAAATAAGTATATATATGATAAATAAGGATATATGTGATCCTTCTGCTTCTTCTCGGGCAGACAAAACAAATTGCACACATATTTGTATATGCAATTGCCCCGTTCACATGGCATCATTTTAACTCTGTTATTAACAGCATTTTTAAAATGTGTAAGCCACTGCTAGAGCATGAGTAAACAGAATAAAATGTCAAAATAAAAACATTACAGTCAATAGAGAAAACCATTTGCCTTCAGCCTGACCTCTCGCACAGGGTTGTTATGAGGATAACATTGGGTGGGTGGTGGCTGGCTGCCTGACTGGGTGAGGTGGGGTGGGTGGTAAACTATGGATCTCACTCTGTGATCCTTGAAGGGAGGGTGGAATTAAAAAAAACCCCACAACTTTCTGTAATGTAGTAAATGTAATATACAATCACACAGAATAAATTTAGGCTTTTTGGACTGAGTTGCTAGCGTAGCAATCTCAAGCCATCTCCTTTGAGTAATTACTCCAGTGTGGAGTGCTTGATTTCCTTGCCTGAGGTTCAACTCCAACCCCTTTTGTTGCTCTCAAAGCAGCAAACTTACTCTGTCCACCAGCAGCCTGGCTATGTCAGTCCCCTTCCCCAGAAGCGCTCTTACCCTTGGACTTTGGGGCCGAAGCCCAGGGCCTCCACAGCCCCAGGTCCCCCCCCCCAATCCTCTTTAGTCTGTCCTGGGTTGCCCAGCAGAGCATGATGATGCTTAATTTGCAGGGGAGGAGGGGTCCTCCAAATGCCTTTTGGTCCAGGCTCCCAAATTACCTAGGTGCATCTCTGCCCCTCCCGCTGCTTTCTTTCAGAACAGCCTTCAGTCTCAGTAATGCAACAGGCATAGAATGAGAGAATCAGCACATTTTAGATCTGGAGGGGGCCTTGGCGGTCTTGTAGTCCAGCTCCCTGCTCAGGGCAGGAAACTGCTGCAATGTCCTTTACAGATGGTTGTTTGGCAGTTGCACCCCGTTTATGGAATAGCCTCCCCAGTGAGGTTCACCTGGCTTCATCACTTTGTTATTTAAGATGCCAGGTAAAGACCTTCTTGTTCACTCAGGCTTTTGACATTTTGATTTTGATTTTTAAATTTGATTTTTAAACTGATTTTAAAAGAGTTCTTAAATTACTTTGTATTGTATTTTGTATTTTATTTTTTGGTTGTTATGAATTAATGTGTTATGTGTTTTATGTTTTAATGCTGTGTTGTGAGCTGCCCAGAGAACAATTTGTTATGGGGTGGCTAACAAATACAGTTGTTTTATTTATTATTTCTTGTTTACACAGTCAGACAGGTGTTATTGACTGGTTTGTTTTTATCCAGATATCAAATCCTTCCCAAGGACCTGGGATGGCTGAATTTTATTATCAGAATTGTTGTTATTATTATAGATATCATCACAAAATATAGGCTGTTCCCAGTAAAGCTGCTTTTTGTAATTGGCTGATGGTGATTTCTGTGGCCCCTATGGTGTTGAGGTGCTCTTCAAGGTCTTTTGGAACTGCACCCAGGGTGCCAATGACCACTGGGATTATTTGGGTCTTTTTCTGCCACAGCCTTTCAATTTCAATTTGTAGATCTTTGTATTTGGTGATTTTTTCTATTTCTTTTTCTTCTATTCTGCTATCCCCTGGATTGCTATGTCGATTATTTTAACTTGTTTTTCTTTCTTCTCGGCTAGTTATATCTGGTGTATTGTGTGGCAGATGTTTGTCTGTTTGTAGTCGGAAGTCCCATAATATTTTTACATCTTCATTTTCTACAACTTTTTCAATTTGATGGTCCCACCAATTCTTGGCTACAGGGAGCTTGTATTTTTTGCAGATGTTCCAGTGTATCATCCCTGCTACCTTGTCATGCCTTTGTTTGTAGTCAGTCTGTGCGATCTTTTTACAACAGCTGATTAGGTGGTCCACGGTTTCATCTGCTTCTTTACATAGGCAGCACTTGCTCTTTGTTGTGGGTTTTTCGACTTTTGCTCTTATTGCATTTGTTCTTAGTGCCTGTTCTTGTACAGCCAGTATTAAACCCTCTGTTTCTTTCTTCAAGTTGCCATTCTTAAGCTATTGCCAGGTCTTGGTGATGTCTGATTTTCCACTTATATTGTGCAATATTGACCATGCAGTGGCTTATTTTTCAATTTTTCTGCTTGGTTCTTGACTTGTTCTTTCTTGTAGGCCTGCTTGGTTTAATTGGTGTTGAATAGTTTTGTGTTATTGACCATTTGAAGTGCATCTTCTTCACTGTCCTTGATATATTCTTCAAGGCCTCTTTTCTCCTCCTCTACTGTTTGATGGACTTGCAGCATTCCTCTTCCACCTGGGCTGCGAGGGAGGTAGAGCCTATCTACATCACTGCGGGGGTGCAATGAATCAAAGGCTTTCTTGTAGTCAATCCATGCAACACTTAGATTGGTTTTTCTTCTCTTGCAATTTTCTTAAATCATTTTGTCAATCAGAAGCTGGTCTTTTGTGCCTCTGGTGTTCGGGCAATTTCCTTTCTGTTCAGCTGGAAGCTGTTTGTTAGTTAATTAGTGTTGCACTTATTAACTAACTTCATCTTAAAGTTCATCTTCATCTGCTATTATTCCAGTTAATAATTTGAACATGGTTGGAAGACAGGTTATCGGTCTATAATTACTTGGAACTGCACCTTTTTCTGGGTCTTTCATGATGGGATGAGTTTTCCCAGTTGTTAGCCATTGCTCAATATCACCTCCTTGCAAAATGTGATTGAACTGTTTTGATAGTTGTTTATGAATCCTTGTTAGGTGTTTAAGCCAAAAGCCATGCAGTTCATCGTTGCCTGGCACAGTCCAATTTTTAATTTTCTTTGTTCTTTCACTTATTAATTCTGGTGTTATTATTAGATCTTGCATTTGTTGGTTACATTTTTTGACCTCTTTCATCCAGCCTGCTTTTTTATTATAATCTATTGGATTGTCCCATAATTTCCCCCAGAATTGCACTGTTTCTTCTTTATTTGGTGTTTCTAGGTTTCTTGCAGTTAGTCCTTCTATGCTTTGGTAGAAAGGCCTCTGATTCGACTGGAATTGGAGATTCTGCCTGTGTTGTGTAGTTCTGGCTTTGTATCTGCTAATCTTCTTTGACACTGCTGTTATTTGCTGCTTTATTATTTCCAGGACTTCTCTAATTTTCCTTGAATCTAGGTGGTATTTTTGGATCAGATACTGTTTGGTGTTTTCATTCTTCAGCTTCTTGTCTTTCATATCTTTCAATTTACTAGCATCTGATCTAAGCCTGGAGATTTTATTTTCTAATCTCATCTTCCATTTAGGTGATGTACTACTTTCTTTTTTTACAGGTCCACTGATCTTATATCCGAGCTCTTGTGTTGTTATTGTTGCTGCACTGTACATTAGTTGGTTTGTTTCTTGCAAATACTTGGTTGTTATTTCTGCAAGTGCAGCATTGACATCTTTTAATGCCTGAGCAAGTTGTTTTTTGGCAACTGTTTTTAGAGCTGGAAGTCGAACCCTGGTGGTTGTTTAGTTCATGTGCTCAGTTATTTTTTGCTTTAGTTCTTGTTGCTTTTCTGTTAAAAGTCATTTGGGTTTTTGAGGTGAAGGCAAAGGGGAGGTTGCCTGGTTTTGATTTTGGAACAGTTCAGCATCAGTGGTATCCTCTGTTTCCAACACCTCCTCCACCTGCGCCTGAGCAACTGCATCAGTTGGTGGTAATTCTTCTTCCATATCTTGAGCCTGTGTTGCTCTTTGCAGTTCTTCCAGCTCAACTCCTGTGAATACTTTATTTCTTATTATGAATCTTCTCTGGTCTGCTAGCCTTTGTTCTGTTATTTCTTTATCTGGATGCTTCTCTTTCCAAATTTGGTACATTCTTTTTAAATAACCTCTTCTAGTTGGACTAGACTTGTAATAGCAGATCATTATTTCCTTGTTGGCATTTTTCGTATATTTTTTCTGGTTAAGCAACGTTTCTTCCAGTAACTTTGCTGTCTCCAGCTCTGGTTGCTCAACTGAAGATCCTGAGTCCTGTAGCCCACTTGCCACCAGATGTCCAGGGACTCCAGCACCTGGTGCGGTCCTTGTTGACCCGGGCGACGACCGATCCGGTATAGATTTATTAAAGTTATGTCTCACCATATTGTTGATGGGAGAGGCACTCTTTGTCTGGCTCCTCTGGTGAGACCTGTCCAGTATGGTTGGACCTCTGGCATAGCTCTCACCTTCCTCAGAGCACGCAAGCCCCACAACCACGCCAAGGTAGTGCCTCACTGGGGGTATTATTATTATTATTATTATTATTATTATTATTATTATTATTCTGTGTTTGAAAACCTTCAGGGAAGGAGAGCCCACGCCACATTGCAAGGTGGACTGTTCTACTATCAAATAACTCTTACCATGAGAAATTCTTCCAAAGGTCTAGCCTAAATCTGCTCCCATATAATTTCAACCCAGTGGTTCTAATCCTCAGGTGAAACAGCTCTAATTCAATTCTAAAATTCTAAGTAACACTCGAAAATACTGGATAATGAAATAACTAGAGAATGAGTACGTAATTTATTTCGCATTCTAGACTCCCCTTCTTTGCCTTTCTCAGTCCACAGTGAGACACACAACAACCACCCTGGCTTCAAGGCATGCTTTTCCTATGACTGCATCTTGTTTGATCCACATAGTATGTCAGCAATGAGTCAGATAGATACACAGACAATGCAAATGACACCCTCGCTGGAAACTGACCAACCATTTTGTTTTGATTGTGTGTATTTTTTTCTTCTTCTTCTTCTGCAAATGACTTTGAGCTGAGCTGCTGAACTTTCTGTAAACACTTTAGGGAGAGCCATAAAATAAATCCCCGCAGAAGAAGAAGGGGGGGGGAATAACCCCACATCAGTGTGCTATGAATAATATGAGTTATAGGAACAGCTTTTTGATAACCATCACTGAAGCTGACTATCCTCTGAGTCATAAAAAGACAAATTGTGGAAATAAAATAAAGCAGCAGCAAACAAGCACTGCCATCCTAGAGTCTCTGGGAAAGTGGTACTGTTTCTTTTCTGACATGGATTTAAAGGGGCATCATTGCAAATATCAAATTCTACTTTGACAGTAAGCAGGCAGGGGGTGGGGGTGGGCAGGGGAAATGGAACAATTCTAGAGTGAGAATAATCGCCTCAGAATATTTATTTATTTATTTATTTATTTATTTATTTATTTATTTATTTATTTATTGATGCATTTATATTCTGCTCTTCCTCCAAGGAGTCCAGACAGGCTCGGCTTGTGAACACGCCTCCGGTGGGGCAGCTTCTTTAAGGTAAACGGAGCCGGTGCTCCGTGCCGCCCAGCAGCCCCCATGGCGGGGAATCGCTTCCGCCACTCACCTGGCTCCTGCGGAGGTGAGCCCCTGCCAGCGGCCAGGTGACTGGCGGAGGCGATTCCCCACCACGGGGGCTGCTGGGTGGCATGGAGCACCGGCTCCGTTTACCTTAAAGAAGCCGCCCACCACCCTCCCGGAGGAGAGTTCACGAGCCGCGCCTGAGTCCAGAGCAGTGTACATGGTTATTTTTATCCTCACAACCCTGTGAGGTAGGTTAGGCTGAGAGTTAAGTGACTTGCCCACAGTCACCCAGTGAGTTCCATGGCTGAATAGAGATTTGAACTCAGGTCTCCCTGATCCTAGTCCAGCACTCTAACCATGACATTACACTGGCCCTCTTGGAACATTTTCTTTCATTTTCACATAGGTGTTTTTGTGTCCAACAGAAAGCAGGTACATGCAGTGTTAGGATGCTAAGAATGTCTGTTGGGGAACCTGAAAATCTGTCCCAAACAAGAGAGGATTTGAGTGAGTGAAGTGAGTGAGTGAGTTTATTGTTATGGTCATAGACCAGCACAAGAGGATTTGAGAATCTTCAGAATCCTGGACTTTCCGGGGAAGGAGCTATACCATCTTGAGTCAGAGGCCTGAGAAGAAAGGTTGTCAGGGAAACTTTCTCCTTTCCTTGGAGAAAGGAGTTTCTTGGTTTGAGAAAGAATAAGATTTTGATTTGATTTGATAATGCCACTTTGGAGCACACCCTTCAGTAAAAACATTGGGCAGCATTCAGACTAATGCTGCATGTGTGCAAGATGAGCAAATGCACACCTCCGAGTCAACTGTGTCACTTCACAGAGTTGCACAACCTTTTGGGAATTGGGATCTGCTTGCAGAAGTGAGATCTTGCACAAGACCACAGAAAAGCCACAGACTGCAGGCCCATCCTACAGTCTGCCAGAAGTCATTCCCCCCAAATTACCATTGAAACCCTGCGTGCAAGTGAATGCTGCTGCACTTGCCAGAGACACTGTCCCACTACTGTGTCAATCCTGCTCTGTTTTCAGTGAGTGCAGCTAGTGCCCCTTATCACAGTCGTAAATGATACTGCGCAACGATCCCCAGCCAAATCTCAATGCATTTTGCATAACAAGACTCCAGTGTACAACATCATTTGCTCGGTGAAAATAAGATTCAAATCCCAATGATGTCAGGCCACTTGTTCCATCGCCAACCCGTCGCCACCCTTCAATATGCATGTAAGTGCTCAGAAACCCACAAGATGATACTTCCTGATTTAGCTTTCCCAGAAGTCCTAGCTTCTTTCCCAGAAGTACTAGCATTCTGGGAATGACCTGGGAATTGACTCACCCCTGATCCTGACCTTCAGAATGGCTCCCACAGGAGTGCTCTGGTATCAGCCTGGAGTGGTGGCTCTCCTTACTGCCATCATAGGAAGCCTGGAGTTGGCCCTGCTGATGAGTGGCTGTGCTGAGGATGGATAGGACCAGTTGCTCTCCCCCCACTAGATATAAGAGAAACACCATTTTAAAAGGTGTCTCTGCTCACTACAAACCTCCTGAGGGGCAGCAGGAAGGAACTGGTGGGTTCCTAGTATGTTCCCTTTATACATACCCATATCCTTTCAATGGTTGAAGGACATTGTGGTCACTTCTGTTCTCCAGATGGTTTGTCATTGGGGTCTCCCGACATCCTCAGGCATCACCCACATTCCAGAGTTTGGGCTCCCTTCCTCCTGAGCACCAATTGCAGACACCTTGTGGTGCAGTTGGGGTCAGTGTCACGGACAGAGCACAAGATGCCAGACAGCACAAGTTTTCACCTGCACTCTGAGTACACGATATGATAGTGCCTGCACTCCTGCATGCCAACCTTGTGTAAGTGTGACATTATTGTGCACATACAGAACAAGTCTGGATCCTGCCCACTGAGTTTAGAGTATGCCTGCTGGGCATCAGTGGCCTAAAATATACTCCCAGTCTTGGACAGTGGAAGAGTGTGAATGCAGACTACTCACCATGGTGTGCAAGTAATTGCAAAGAAAACCTGGTTTGGCTGTGTCTATATAATAGGACTCCTGGCATATTAATTTACAAGGAACTAGGTTTTCTGTTCATTAGTGTATCTTACCACCGATATGCTTTTCACAAGGATATTATTAATAATCCCTGGCCTGGCCTGGCCTGTAGTCCTGCTCATTGCAGCAGGCTTGTCTTTTGATTAATAAGCAGAGTCAAAGGTAAAAGAGCAATCTCCAAATCACAATCTGGAAATGCTGCATTAAATAATGAATACACAGAACCCTAAAGTAGGCGAGTTTGCCTGAGCCAGTCTTTTTGTTCTCCCCTGCCTTGTGACTTTGATGTTTTTGGTTAACTCATTCCTTGATCCAGGCCAACTTTTGAATGGGACTTTAGTTACTTATATTCCAGAGTAGAGGTGGGGCTTACAAACAGCCAGCAGCAAGAGCCCTGAAGGCAGACAGCACTTGCCTCTCTGTAAATAATATTGGTCTCATTAAACCATTAATATTCCTGATTCAACTCCACTCTCTTGTCCTTGCATCCTACAGCTCGTTCCTCTGGATTCTGCCGTGACTTGTAACAAGAGCTATGGAAACCACCCTCATATGCCCAAGCAGGTTAGATTCTCTATTGTATTCTGAAAACAAATACTTGACATACAGATTCCCACCCACACCTCCTTAATTGTTTTCCTTTATTGAAACATCCAGGTTGAAGCTAGGTATTCTCTTTTTAAATTGGGTTTTCGGTATAATGGCAATGAAAAAGCAAAACATAATATTATGCCATTATGAGGAGGCAGAATATGCCTGTGTATTGATTCTAGCATCACATATTCATCTGCTAACGCAATAAAGACATTATTTCCCCATATAAAACACTATTTCACATTCATCTTCTGTTGTATAAACAATTTGGTTTCCATAGGCCTATTTCCAGTATTTCTGTGAAAAGAAATATTACTATAGCACTTCCTTTCTCCATGCTTATTAATCATCTGGAACAAATTTGAAGTACATATGTTAACAGTGAATCTTGAAAATTTCCATGTTGAAAATCATGATCTTAGATTATCTTAGATTTTGTAAAAATGACAAAATCACAAAATTTCCTCACTTTTTAAGTACACAACTGAATGCTGACGATTGTATCCTATGTTGTTTTTCCTCTGGAGGAACTTTATCTGCAGTGAAGAGTTCTTGTCCTGGAGAAAGGAAGCTTTGAGATGGAACTTATAAACATTTACATGAGTAGCAACATTTGCCAATGTATCTCTGCAGACATTCGCAAACTTTCTCTGAGATTGTCAACATTTGCATGTGAATGTTCACATTTTCTGCTAA
The DNA here is from genome assembly GCF_027244095.1 of Hemicordylus capensis. Taxonomy (NCBI): domain Eukaryota; kingdom Metazoa; phylum Chordata; class Lepidosauria; order Squamata; family Cordylidae; genus Hemicordylus; species Hemicordylus capensis. The sequence goes on from NC_069657.1 coordinate 95,759,952, forward strand.
GGAGAAGACATGAGATGTCATTTAGATCTTATCAGTGGATACCTATCACAAAGCAGTAAACTACAGGCAAACCTTGTTATCTGCGGGGGTTCCGTTCTCCACTACAACTGCGGATAACGGAACTTCAGATAACGGGGTATTAAGTCAATAGGATTGGAGTGGGGGTAGGATCCAGAGAGCTCAAAAATGTGGGCGAGGGGACAGCAAAAATGGGTGGGGGAAATGGAAACAAAGTGCCCTGCCATGCTTTGCAGGTCTGCAGCAGTCCCTCAATGACCCCCAAATGCCCCAAATTGCCATTTCCCCACAAGTTTTCACAAGGAAAATTTTGTTTAAACAAATGAGCTACGAATGGGCTTCTTTCCTTAAAATGGTTGCCAGAAATGACCTCCAAGGTCATTTCCAGCCATCCTGAAACCACATATACACAGAAATTAGCTCTTTAAAAACTTTTTTCAGTGTATGCCAAGGTCGGGTGTCAGTCACTCAATTGCGGATACACAGAACTGCAGAGCTGGGTCCGCGAATGGCGAGGTTCACCTGTACATCCCAGCCCTGTTCTGTTCTCTTGCCAGTTCTGTTCTTTTCATTTCTTGCCTTGCAAAGGCATTTCCACACATAATGTTAGAAGCATGAGTTTTTTGTGCTGCTTCAGTGAAACATTATTCAGCTGTATGTGGGAGAGCTGAAAATAGCCATTTGAAATTGAAGGTACTTTCAGTGGTAAAGTTTTGCATTTATATTCCAAGAGATTTAAAAAGCACTTGGAACGTAAACAAGAGCTCTGTGCTTCTGGAGGAGAGGAATTTCTGGCCAAGGGAGTCAACCTTCCATGGATGTGAACTATGTAAATAGTGCATTCTCATGACAGGTAAAGGCCAACTAGGATGTAGAGTGCTGCAGATCACACAAGCAGGAATTCTGGTTGGTGGCATAACAGAAGCTCCCAGCTCCAACCACCAGCTCCCTGTGTATGGGGACTACATTATCCCCACTGTTACTGAGGGCAATGCCAGTGAGCAGGATGGGTAGGAACATAGGAAGATGCCTTATACCAAGTCAGGCCATTGGTCTATCCAGCTCAATATTATCTACACAGACTGGCAATGGCTAATCCAAACTTACACTCTCAACCCTGTCTGGAGATACCAGAGAGTGAACTTGGAACCTTCTGCATGCAGGCATGTACAGGTAGGTGCTCTTCTCAGAGAGGCCCCATCTCCTAAGCGGAATATCTTACAGTGCTCACATGTAGTCTCCCATTCAAATGCAAACCAGGGCAGAACCTGCTTAGCAAAGGGGACAATTCATGCTTGCTGCCACAAGACCAGCTCTCCTCTTTTTAGAGGGATAGTTGAGTCCCTCCTTCTTAAGGGAGAAGAGCTGGTCTTGTGGTAACAAGCATGAATTGTCCCTTTTCGACTTACAAATGTGCATTCGGAACGGATTAATTTCGTAAGTAGAGGGACCACTGTACTGTAAATGTGTAAATGGGGTTTTGCTATGGACATTGGCTCAGTTCTCTGTATGAGGCATGCTTGTCTAAGTTTGAGTATGTCTATGCACTAGCTTAGGGGTGGAGTCATGGTTTGTTTGTCTGCTTCTTATCTGCTGTCCTGAATTCAAACTGAAAGGTTCTCCCTCTCTCTGCATAAGAGACTGTTAGTTTATTATTTTCTTAGCCTATGTTTTTAGTAAGTAAAAAAAGTCAAACTCATGTTTCTCAATTAAAGTTGGCTTCCTGTTCAATTACTTTCAGTAGATAAATAATTGCTCTGCAACAAAATGAAGAAAATTAAATGAGAAAGTTTTCTAGTTTTGAAGCAGTTTTCCAAAAGGAGTAGGTGGGAGAGCAATGACTGATACTATCATACTAGGGGTCAGTTTGAATGATGACACTCAATGAACCTTTTCCTCTCTTGATGAAAGGTGTGCAATGGAGGATGAGTGAACTGTGCAGATCTTCCCTCAGCACATGAATTGACTACTACTTGAAAAAACTGGATGTAGTTTATGCATCAAGGAGTGGTTTGGACTAATACCCCCCCCCCCATTATACAGAGATGCTCTGGTGTGCTGGGGAGAGAAGCAGGACATGCACAATGTGCACACACACGTTCCACATCAAGAATTCAGAAGGACTGTTCAGGCAAGCCATTGTGTGAAAGTTCAAGAGCTTCTCATTTAGTTCTTTGTGGCCATCATATTTTCTTACCTTACTGCCGCCGTATGGAAGATTACTTGCAAGTCTTCCTACTAAAACTCATCTGCTACATTTGTTCTCTGTAATCACAATCCAGTGAAGTTGTATGCCTGCCAAACAATTAGCTTTTGAGAACTTATGTTCAAGAACATTATTGAAATATGCTTAATGAAAAATAATATGGATACAAAATGAAAACTGTTGCACTCAGCTGGGAGGAGGGTCATTGTTTTTTGAAGCTTTCTCTGCAGCCGCTTGTACTGCTGAAAAAGCAAGTTTCTTTAGATGACCTCTTCAGCACATGGAAACTTCAAAGTAACCACCACTTCAGCTTTTCCTCTGTTTTTTCTCTCCCCCTATTACAGGCTCATGTGCACCAGGAATCACTGATAGTTCTGAGCCAGAGCTAAAAACCTCTGCTCTAGGGGCTTTTGGATTCTTTTTCTTCAGAGGGCTTTGGTTCAATTCCTTAACCTGCCCTCCAGTTGTGCAGAGCAGGAAATGTTTGCTTGAATGCAATTATTCCTTTCTCAAACCAATTGATTCTTTCCCATTTTTACTACAGGCCATTATTCAGTTTTTCCAGAAACATCCAGGTTTCTCTCATAATCTATGATCCTGTAGTAGGTGATGGGGCACATTCTTGCTGCAGGGAGCTCAGTCTTCATTGGGTCCTGGACATGCTGCTTATTAACCTATAACGTACAACATTGTTGCCCCAGGCATGACAGAAAATATATGCTGGTAGCTAGACTGACTCGGAAGATCTATATGGATTGTATTTAAATGTAACCTGTCAAAGTTGTTTGTTGCTCCTTCTCAGCATAATGAAGGGCAGAGCTGCTGCATGAATTGTGAGGATTGTCATAGACATGCAGGAAAGTGGTTCACGAGATTCCAGCTCCTACTATCAAACAAGCCAAACCTGTTTATTATTACAGGGGCTTGTGATACAAATTGCCTAGGTTTGCTCACTCTGATTTATAGGTTCTGATTGTTCATTAGTTTGAACAACTACTGAATACTCTTAAAATTCCTAAGAGTGAAGAGGGATGAGCTTGGACTGCGGAAACCTGGGTTCAAATCTCTGCTCATCTGTCTAGTTTATGGTGGCCGTAGACAAGTCACTCTCTCTTTATCCAGCTGACCTCACAAAGTTGTGCCAATAAAATGGAATGACCCCAGGCGCACTTGCCCTGAAGAAGAGTTCTGCAATACATAAAATGTATAGCCAATATATAACTAGACTTAGAGGCATTGGCTGACGTAATGCACAGCCTCCAATGGGGACAGGAGTGACTTTGGCCCCACTGCTGTGGACACAGAAGTAGACAATGGGAAGAAATAGTATAACACTTAGAGTACAACCACAGGTTTTTTTTACAGTGGAACTGCAGCTTCTGGGTCCACAGCAGTGATGATGCAAGTTGCTTCCATCCCCATAGAGGCTGTGCAGCATATTAGCCAATTTTCTTAAATTATGTAGATTATCTAAAATTGGTTGGTAGAATAGAATGTTTGATTCTATAACTAGTAACAGCAGCAAAACTTGTTATTGCAAGCAACTAGAAGTACAAAAATACTCCTTCAATTAAATCTTGGTTTGCCACCTAATGGTGCAATGGGGAAATGACTTGACTAGCAAGCCAGAGGTTGCCAGTTCGAATCCCTGCTGGTATGTTTCCCAGACTATGGGAAATACCTGTATCGGGCAGCAGCGATATAGGAAGATGCTGAAAGGCATCATCTCATACTGCACGGGAAATGGCAATAGTATACCCCTCCTGTATTCTACTGAAGACCACCACAGGACTCTGTGGTCGCCAGGAGTTGACACCAACGCGATGATACACTTTACCTTTACCTTTATAAGATCTGGGATCTTTAGTACAATACAAATGGTCAGAGAATATCAAAGTAACCTAAAGGTTGTATTGATCCTTTCTAGTAACATGATTACTATTTTTGAATTTTATTGACAGATGCAGATTTCACTATAGTCCTCTTCAGATATTATTAGGCAAAGCCACACTCATGCTTACAGTTTGAAATGAGGGGAGGAAGTCCCGCCCTGGAGCTATCATTCACTGCCTCCTGCTGGGCTCTCACCTTTGTCTTTGTCTGAAAGAGAAAGTGCTGTAACTGTGATGGCTGGAGCTTTCATGAGCTGCACTCATGGGCGATCCAGGTTGCTGTTCATGAAAACATTGCCCATCAGGATTACAGCACCTTCCCCTGCAGTCAAACAGCATGCTAACCATGACCATCTGGCAGCAGGAAAGGGTGTGCAAAAGCTCTGGGGCGGGACTTCCTCCCTGCTTTCTGAGCTGTAAGCATGAGTGGGGCTTTACTTAATAATGTTTAAAGAAGGCTTATAAGAGACCAGAAGGACTGCAGGCTGTTTATATTTTGTAAGAGTTCTTAATCTGATGAGATAAAGAAAACATTACATTAAGCTCTGTGTGTGTGTGTGTGTAGTCTAGAACTATCTTGGTGGCACACAATCTCTCCAGTGCAACATGAGCAGTAGGAGGACTGCCCATGCTGCTGCATCTGTATAAGCACTGCCAACACCATTGAATCCCAGTGCAGCTCTGCTTCGGCATAAAGTTCTGGAAATGCAGATGCAGGGCAGGACACCCTTTGGAAATCATGTGAGCCATCGTTTTTGTAGCACATGTAATGCCACATGTAATTCTGACTAATTTGTGAAATTATTTATGAAGGGCTCTTTTTATATGTTTTCTATGTTTTAATTGTATTGTATATCTGATTTTTAAACAACAGATTGCTTTTTAAAAGTGGGATCTAAATTCATATTGCTTCTGGGTCAAAATGCTGGACATAGCCCCAGGTATTCTTCAAATATTTCGGCTCCCAAGACTACTTCTGTGGGTGTCTTGTTCCACTGAACTGGATTCTATCTTGCATGTGTCGTGGATTTTACTCTGGCTGTTTGTTCTTCTGCAGACTTATTCCAAGAAGTGTGTTAAGGGTTTTTCTTATAAGAATTCCAGCTATCCATTTTGACAGTAACAGCACATGAGTAACATGGAAGACAAATAGCAACAGATCATAACAAAGAACATGTGTCTGTGTGTGTCCAGACTCGTCAGTATCTTAGTATGAATCCAGGATATATTAGGGCTGACTGAGAAATTTCTGTTGGAAAGTTTTCCAGAAGAGGAAATCACATTTCCAACCAATTCTAAGATATATTTTACAGAAACCAATGGACTGAAAGCTGCTTTAGTTATGTTACTTAGTAGTTAAAAGAAAGGTCACATTTCCATTGCAAACTGGATTTTGTGCCAGCATAATCCAGGTTACATCTCCAGATTGTGACATATGGAGGAGGAGATCACTCTGTCACAGGGAGATGGCAGGCAACTACCCACCATCCCTTTCTAGGATCCCTCTGCAGGGAATGATTAGCCTGGAGCTTTTTGAGAATGCCTGAATCTGTTCATACCTGCCAGGCCTTACATCATCTCAGTAGCACCTCATGGCCAGTAGTATCGAAGTCATAGGAACATAGGAACATAGGAAGCTGCCATATACTGAGTCAGACCATTGGTCTATCTAGCTCAGTATTGTCTTCACATTCTCCAAGGTTGCTGGCAGCAATCTCGCTCAGCCCTATCTTGGAGATGCCAGGGAGGGAACTTGGAGCCTAGATGCTCTTCCCAGAGCAGCTCCATCCCCGAAGGGGAATATCTTATAGTGATCACACATCAAGTCTCCCATTCATATGCAACCAGGGCGGACCCTACTTAGCTAAGGGGACAAGTCATGCTTGCTACCACAAGACCAGCTCTCCTCCATTGTATCTTTCGAAAATATACCCAAACAAGCAAGCTGTGCTGCACAAGAAAGCAACAGAGTGTCCTTTGGGTAAATTGCATGCATCTCCTAATAATATAGAACCACTGGAGCATGAGCATGAAAACAGATCCCATTGGCTGATCCTTCATAAGGGCTTGTCTGAACTAGCCTTTTATAATGTTGCTGTGAGCTGCACAGAGAACAATTTGTTATGGGGTGGGGGGGCGGGGCTGGGCTGAAAAGGTTGTTGTTGTTTTGTTGGATGCCTCTTGGAGGCAACTCAGATAATGTACATTTCACTTCTATTTCATTCATGTCACCTCCACGTACAGTCCACATGGCACAATATCAGTGCTGCACAGTATAGCATTACCCACACCACGGATGGTTCTGGATTGAATTATGTCCGTTGTTTTCCTTTTCAAATGACTGCAAAATGTTATGTGTATAGTGTTAGAGGTTGTTGATTTTTGCCCACAATAGGTAAAACAGCAGAGCACTAAGGAATGAGCACACACTCCAGTTACAGAGTAGGTAGCAGAGGATGGTTTGGATATTGCAGCTGTTTAGAGAAAACACATGGAGATCCTTGTATGACTAAACACTAAATATTTTTTGGTTAAATACACTTAGATAGGAAAGACCTATCTCTAATCTAAAGGACTACATAATGGATAGGTAAGGAGAGAGAGAGAGATGTTTCCATCTGCTCTCTAGGAAGAAAGGAAGGATTGTGACTCAGCACAGGAAGTGCTACAGAGTCAGTTCAGGGGTCATAGAGTAGGGACAGATAGGGAGACCCTGACTGACTGTCTCTACTCCCAATGCCCCTAGTGGTCATTAGGACAGTTGGTGCAAAAGGTCGATGCACTGGAAGTTCATCTCCAACACCCCTTCTTATCGCCTATCACACCTGGTCACAACTCCCATCTTCTTACGAAGCATCTGGAATCTGTCTCTGGATAATGGCTTGGTTAATCCATCTGCCAGGATCTCTTATGTGGGGCAGTACCTCAGTTGGACCACCCCTTTTTCTTGCAAGTCCTGAACATAGTGGTACTTTATGGGAATATGCTTAGTTCGAGATTTCATCTTCTCCATTTGGGAGATCTGGATACAACTTTGGTTGTCTTCAAACATCACTGTGGGCTTTGGTTCCTCGATGCCAAAGTCCGATAGTAATTGGTGTATCCATACTGCTTCCCTGCATGCTTCACTTGCTGAAACGTGCTCCACTTCTGTGGATGATTGCGCAACAAGTGACTGCTTGCGGCTACTCCAAATTATGGCTCCACCTCCATACAGGAACAGGTGTCCACTTGTGGACTTGCGGTCCGTTCTGTCCTCGCCCCAGTCTGCATCCACATATCCCACGAGTTTGGGATTGCTGTTTGTTGGAATCTCCAATACATAATGTGCAGTACCTTTCAGGTACCTTCCCAGTCTTTTGACCGCTATCCAGTCCTTGTTCGTTGGCACACTCACTTTTTTGTACATCCCCTTCTGCATCCTGCTTGACTTTGAAGACCCATTTGCATCCCACAGTCTTTCTTCCAGCGGGTAGTTCCACAAGTCTCCAAGTCTCATTTTTGTGCAAGGAGTCAATTTCTTCCATTGATGCTTTTCTCCACTTCTCAGCTTCATCAGCTGGCAACCTTTCTATATCTTGCCATGTAGTGGGTTCTTGCATCTCTCCTCCTTTAGCCATGAGTGAGAGTCTGTTAGGTGGAACCCCTTTGTTATGCCTCTGTGAGCGCCTCAGTTCGGGTTCCGGTTGTGCAGCCCCTTTTGAATCTGGCACTGATTCCTCGGGATCGCTGCTTGGCTCCAGATCCATTTGAGTCCAATCACATGGCTCTTCATTCATCTGGATTTCTGGGAAAATCTTTGATGCTTCACCTTTATTTGGTCTTTGTCTTTCATCGAAATACACTGCATTGCAGACTTTGACCTTTCCACTCTTTGGATCAAGGATTCTGTATCCTCTAGATTCATAGCCAACAAAAATTCCCAGTTCACATCTGCAATTGAGTTTGGTCCTCTTTGCTTTGGGAATATATGCATAGGCCATTGAACCAAATACTTTGATGTGTCTTAGGGAAGGTTTTCTGTCATGCCAAAGTTCAAATGGTGTCTTATTTGTTGCCTTGGTTGGCAATCTGTTTTGCAGGTAGTTAGCAGTCATCACTGCTTCACCCCAGAACCTGTCTGCTAGATTGGCCTCATGCAGTAGACATTTGGTCATTTCCACTAGAGATCTGTTCTTTCTCTCAGCTACCTGTTGAGCTGTCCAGTAAATGGGGGGGGGGGGTAGTCTGGTGAGATACCATTTGATTTCATAAATTCTTTCATCTGATTTGACATATATTCCCCTCCATTGTCTGACCTCAAACACTGGGGCTTCCTTCCAAATTTGTTGTTCACCAGTGCAATATATTCTTAAAATTTCTCAAACACCTGGCTTTTCTGTCTTAGAACATACACATCGCAAAATTGGGAGTAATCATCAATGAAAGTCAGGACATACCTATGTCCACCTGAACTCATCAGTAACGGCCCACAAACATCTGAGTGCACCAGTTCCAAAACGCTCCCGGACTGTACATTTCCCTTTGCCGGAAAAGCTGGCTTGACTCTCTTGTTAAGAATGCAACACTGACATCTGCTGGCCATTTCTGGACATGCCCTTATATTAAATCCCTTGGTTAGTTCCTTCATTTGGGAGTCAGTTTTAAAGTTTAGGCTTCGGTGGCCCAATTTTCTGTGCCATAAGAAATCACAATTTTTGTGTTGGCAACTACTTGCCACATTTGCTTGTGCAGTAGCACAGTCTACTTAAAAAAGTCCAACATCCTGCATGTGGGCAGTCATGATTAACTCATCATCTTTAGAGATGTAGCATGCTTCATTTTCAAAAATTGCTTTGCCCCCTTCTTGAGTCCATGCCCAATTGAAATCAAGTTGACTTGTATCTCTGGCACAAAAAGTGCATCATTTATCTTAACCTCATAAGCTTCAGTAGCAGAGCCACAAAGTATCTTTGCTGTCCCCTTGCCAGCCACACTTATCTTCCTTGAATCTGCTAGAGTGACATCTGATCTGTAGCATTTGTCAAGTTCAATGAACAGATCAGGATCACAGATTATATTCTGGGATGCATCTGAGTCCAGGATGAAAGTGTGACCCCTTTTTGGCTCTTCTAGGGCAACTTTGTAGCTTTTGGTGTTACTTGCCCTTTCAGATAAGCCACTTTGTCCGTGCTTCTCCTTCCTTCTTTGTTTGTCACCATGACTCATCCCTGTGTTTACTTTATTGCCATGGTGACTAGGTCCATGCCCTCTGAGTTTCCCGCTCTTTGAATATGCTGATTAGTCACTGAGGCTACTCTGCTTGCTAATGTTGAAATTACTTTGTCTGCTGAAATGTGCCAGAGTGCCATCGCTTTCAAATCTCTCCTGCTGCAACTTTATATTAAAATTTCTCAGGCTTGACACAACATGATCAACCTTCAGTTCACAATGAGACAGTTCAAGAGTGACAATTAGGGGTTCAAAACTTTTAGGCAGGGATTGTAGGATTGCCCCAATTAGAATAACATCATTCAATTCACATTTGTTATTCTTCAAAGCCTGCTAACCTCTAAAATATTCGCTATGTGGGCTTAAAAGTCTCCCCCTTCCTGCAGTTTGCTTTCGCATAGCCTTTTATACAGGAGAAGAGCTGCGTTTGCAGAGACCTGGCCACATTGCTTTTTCAGTCTGTCCCATGCTTCTGAGGCTAAATCTGTATCCTGCACATAGATCAATAAATCATCGCTTATACTCAAAATTAAAAGGCCATACGCGTGTTGGTTTTTCTTGTCCCACGAGGCTTGAGCAGCTTCATCTTGGGCTGGCTGTCCCTCTGTGAGCACTTCAAAGATTCATTTTTTCATGAAGATCGCTTTCATCTTGATGACCCAGGTTTCCTAGTTATTGCCATCCAGTTTGAGAAAAGAAGGAGCCATTCCTGAGTAGGCTGTAGTCTCAGGATCCATGCTGCAGTTTCTAACTAACTCAGCTGCACTTTCAAAAATGAATAAATAAATAAATAAAATAAACTCTGCTTGTGCCTAGAAGCCTGTTGCTCCTGCTGGGCCCATAACCCTATTAGAGGTTGTTGATTTTTGCCCACAATAGGTAAAACAGCAGAGCACTAAGGAATGAGCACACACTCCAGTTACAGAGTAGGTAGCAGAGGATGGTTTGGATATTGCAGCTATTTAGAAAAAACACGTGGAGATCCTTGTATGACTAAACACTAAATATTTTTTGGTTAAATATACTTAGATAGGAAAGACCTATATCTAATCTAAAGGACTACATAGTGGATAGGTAAGGAGAGAGAGAGATGTTTCCATCTGCTCTCTAGGAAGAAAGGAAGGATTGTGACTCAGCACAGGAAGTGCTGCAGAGTCAGTTCAGGGGTCATAGAGTAGGGACAGATAGGGAGACCCTGACTGACTGTCTCTACTCCCAATGCCCCTAGTGGTCATTAGGACAGTTGGTGCAAAGGTTGATGCACTGGAAGTTCATCTCCAGCATACAGAAACCCGACACATCTGTCATCAGGGTGATTGTTCTTTCTCACTTCCCTTGGCACAAGTGGTAAAATTTGTGGCTCTTGTTTTTCCATTCGTTCTGCAGCATACAACAGGTATGCAAATTCAGCTCTGATATTTTGTACCCTGAAAATGAGTATTGTTCACTTGGGAGAAGTGCCTCCCACAAAGCAGGGCCATTCCGTACTCTCCTCCTCCTCCCACCACCACCACCAAGATCCAGGGCAATCCAGACCACAGTGTATCTCTCAAACAAGAGAGCAGTCACCCTACAGAGAGGTGCCCACTGCCTGTAAACAGTGGCCCCCATCCAAACAGGTTTGCAGCAGCATCTACCTCTACATCACCCAACAAATAACCAGTGCTGTCACTTTTGACAGTGCTGAGCACCCCCTGTGGAAGGAGGGGCCCAGGATTCAGTTCCTTCAGCAGTTCACTGATGCTTTCAGAACTGACAACAGTGCAGTGTTGTATCCCCAAGCCAACAACAGAAACCACACACAGACCTTGTGCACAGGCATGCAGGCAGGAGAAAGTGGGCTTGTGTTCATCCCTCTCCCCAGCAGGCCCTCGTGTGCACTAGTCACATTCCCTATGTGTGATATAACATACAGGGGGCACAAGGCCAGCACCCGGAAGGGCCTGCTCAGCCCTCCCAAGTTCATTTCCCAGCCAACAACAAAGTGGGCCCTGTGTTTCCTTTGTTCTCTCCCTTGCTCGGAGGATATCACCAACTGGTGTGTGTGGCCTGCACCCAGAAGGGCCAGTACAGCTTTCTGGAGCTCATTTCCCAGCTGGCTTCATTGTCGGCTTGGTTTTTTTTTTCATTCTCAGCCTCGCTCAGAATGAAGGAGAAAACAGAGAAAATACCCGGCCCACAACAAAGCCAGCTGAGAATGAGGCCAGGCTGGAGCCAAGGGTGTAGCTATAATTGAGCTGATGAGTTCAAAGAACCCAGCCCCCCAGCTCCTGAGGCCCTCCCAGGGCCACCTCTCCCTATTTTCTTCATTATCTCCCTTACTCCGAGGGGCCGCCAGGGAGAGGGGTGAACATGGGCCCCCTCTCCCCTAGCTACACCCCTAGCTGGAGCTCAGGGGAGGGGCAAGTGCTGAGCTAGGTGGCTCTTAGGAGCTGGGTGGCTTGGGTTCTTTGAACCCGTCTGCCCAATTATAGCTCTTCCCCTGCTGGTGTGGAATATGTAGGCATTCAGTCTTGGTGATGAGATAGATTTGCACACATGATTCCTACAATGGGGAATGAATTCTGCTTCTGTGCATAGATTGGAGTTAAACAGGAGAAATAGTTTCAGGTCATCCAAGCAAAGGGAACAAACTGCAGTGGTTGCCAGTCAGTTTGACCTGGGTTAGACTGCAAGTTGTTCTGAGCAGTATTGTTCCTGCTTTCCTTGCTCCCATCCTCCACATCTTTATCTATGTGAACATCTGGATAGAGCCAGTATAGTATATGTAGCATCTATTCAGTAACTTAGGTAAACACATGGAGGTTATTTGGTGCAGAGGTGCAATAGATGGCAAAAGGGTTAAATGCCCTCTCCACCTTTTCTGCGCTTGAATTTGTTTCTTTCTAAAACTGTTTTTCCTAGGAAAATAAGCTGTCAGGGTTTTCTTATGCTTGCAGTATGTAGTCCTACCATTGTACAACCGCTTCACTGGGAGTACAACTCAGTAAACATTTGATAATCTCGAATTAATTGATCTGTGATTTGACCATAAGTCAAATTACAGTGCAGACATCATTCCAGGCAGGCTAGCACTTGCATATAATGAACATGATCACTCAAAACCCATTTACTCTCAGCTGTATGTGAGGATGTCTTCCTCAAACACCATTGTGTTGCAGTTGACATCAGTTGATAATTAAAAATTGAATTGTGGTGATTAATCTGTGATAACAGATTTTTTACCTAGACTTTTAGATGAGTATTATGTTCTGTGCTTCTGCTGCTCTTCATATTCTTGTGTTGGGTTGTTTTACTGTGTATATATACTTTAATAGATCTGTACTGCTTTTAATATTTAAATGTAATATTTGGATTAAGATGTAATATATTTTTATTTTAAAGATATTGGAAACTGCCTTGTGATTTTTTTAAAATGAAAGGTGATATATAAATCTGACAATAAAAGATAGATAGATAGATAGATAGATAGATAGATAGATAGATAGATAGATAGATAGATTAGCTCGTTCACACTTGCAAATCACCCCTTGATGCTCTTAATGAATAAGTGAGGAATACATGTGTGCATCCTGGCCATTAGAGAAGACTTTCTTACTGTTGTAGCATAACAGCAGCTCTTCTGGATCCCTCCAACAGATGTCATTTCCTTCAGATAAAGAATCAACATAGACTTTTAAAACGCCAAAAACATCCATTTATTATTTTGCTGATCTGACCTGTCAAACCAATAACATTCTGTTTCCAAAATACTGCTAGTGTTGGACTCTGAGGGGGAATTCCATAAAACTTGGGCCAGTGACCAAGCTGGCCTTGTCCTGTGCCCTGATGGTTCAAATACCACACAAGGACATCTGGATTCATATTTTGCTTACTCGACTCATGTTTTGATGAATAATGGAACTCTTTCTGGGTCATAAGCTAAAGGGGGGAAAGTCTCTGGACATGGAAATGCTTGGTTGGGACATGACAGTTCCTGTTGTTATTCTTTCTCTTGACAAAAGCATCCAGTTTCAAACAATGAGACATGAGTCTCAGAGGCACTCTTGGAACTCTCCCTGCTTCCCATATCCTTTATTTCATGCTTTTTTGTTCTTTAGTTAGTGCCACTATTCCTAGACACAATGACCTGAATCTCAGCCACAGACTTGTACAGTATTTGATACTTCTAACTTGAGTTTCCTCTTGGCAGAAAATAGTTGGAACATGCGTTGGTGGAATAATGAAAAGAAGCGGGGAGGTGGAAGAAAAGCCTGCAAGATGGAGACACTAATCCCTATGACAACAGGAAAAACAATAAACAACTTTTAAAGATGGAGAATAGTAGAACAAATGTGACTGTGCAGGAATGACTCTTCCCCTTTATGTTTTGTGGCCTGTTTTCTTTTATTTGTTCCCTCTAAGCTCTGCAGGGGCTGTCTCTGATTGACAGCCAAGTCAGAGGTAGCAAGTTGTGTGCTGTAGAAGTTTGGAGGGACCCTGCTAACTGAGCAAAGAGTCACCTTTTAAAGTAGTGATTCTCTAATATTTAGCAGGGGGAGAGCAACTGGCCCTATCAAATCCCAGCACAACATCCCTCCCGTGGCTGTTGCTGGTATCTGCCTTATGTTTCTTTTTAGATTGTGAGCCCTTTGGGGACTGGTGACCATCTTATTTATGTATTATGTATTTCTCTATGTAAACCACTTTGAGAACTTTGGTTGAAGAGCAGTATATAAATATCCATTGTAGTAGTAGTAGTAGTAGTAGTAGTAGTAGTAGTAGTAAGGTGACTAAGGGCCCATTTGGGTGTAGTGTGAAACCTTGGGTAGATGAACCTGCCGTTAATCTGTGAAGCCAGGAATCATTCCGCAAGATGATCATTCAATCACGGTTTCGCAACCTGAAGCTTCTGGGCAGAGGGACCCATCCCTCTTCCTAGTCCACTGAGAATACATCCCAGCAAACTCCGCTCCGTTCACGTCGCCAGACTGTGGACACTGGGCAAGGTGTCAGGATGTCAGTAAAATGGCAACCATTGGCCACAGTCTTTGAAGGGACATACTCAGTGTGATTGCGCCTTTTCGGCATCAATCACCCACCCTCGGCAGGAAAAAGGCATATTAACCCTTTCCTCACACCACTTGCACCACTGCTTTAGCAAGAGCCCAGATGGTATACAGTCTTGCGCAAGCACAATTATTGATACCAGGGGATGGCGAGGAGCACTTGCAGATGGCAATGGCAGAGTGGGGGAAGAGAAAGACAACAGCAAAGGAGCTTATATATGTAGCTTTGATTCTGCAGTGTAAATGTACTTAGAGGTGGAGGAACTGGAGCTAGGAACATGCCAATGAATCCCAGGGGTGGACCCCATGTGTGGGATCAGAAGAAGATACGAGGCTAGTTATCTGTTACTTTGGGAGGGGATCTTACCTACTTCCTAGGAGGGAATATGTATACAAGGGCAGGCAAAGGATCCTGGGATTCGGCTCATTGTGACAAAGGATACACTTGGATTCAAGCAGTCCAGGAAGCCTCAACACATTCTTGCCCAGGTGCCAGCTTGCTGGCTGGGGATTATTCCTGTCTATCTATCTATCTATCTATCTATCTATCTATCTATCTATCTATCTATCGCCTGATATGTGTATCTCTCTAGGCAGTGTACACAATTTAAAAGACAACAAACATAAAACAGAGTAAAAATAATTAAAACAATTTCATAGAATAAAAGGTAAGATCAATTTCATGCAATGAAAACAATTAAACTGTTCAAAATTAATTTCAGTTAAAAGCCTGAGAAAACAGATGTGTCCTGGAGGTCTTTCTAAAAACAAACAGAGATGGAGCAAACAGATTTTGACAGGCAGCATATTTTAAAGCCCTGGGGCAGCCACAGAGAAGGCCTGGTCCCGAGTCACTACCAAACGAGCTGGTAGCAATCTCCAGATTATCTTAATAGGTGACAGGGTTCATGACAAAGAAAATGCACTCTTAAGTACCCTGAACCCAAGCTGTCCAAGGTATGAGAGCACGAGAGGGCCAGCCCATCAGGAAACATCAGAGGCACCATTTGTTTCAGCTCTCTGTTAGACTGCACTCTCATGAGGTAGGCTTTCCAACTATAGGGGCCCCCGCTGATGTGGGGCTCCCAGTATCTCTGGTTAAAAATAGAACTCATGCTCCGTACCTTCCCCTCTCCACTCAATCCTTTCAGACTTCCAAGAAGTCCAGTCCACTAAATTTGTCCGAGTGATTTCAGGTGGGCAGAGTTAGGAAAGACTGGGGATGGATCCTACAGCCAAAGCTAAACAGGCCAGGTTGGGACCGGCTGCAGAATTTTGTAAATTTCTACATTTCTACAACATTTGTAGATTTACAGTGCTGTGGCATATGTAAAGTGGCCACCACAGGGCATCCCCGGACAGGGCACATGCAGATTAGAGCAATCCCTGGCTAGCCAGGTGATTGTGCAGAGCAAGAAAAAACATGGATGTGTGTTACAAGGAGGCCAGACTGTCAGAGGGAGCACTCACACTCTTGGTTCATGGCAGTCACCATTCACTGGGGCTGGGAAAGGGCCCATCCTTGGTGCTTGCATTGAACTAACAACTGGGATGAGCAGCAACAGCCCTCCAGCCCGCATGTTTGCCTCTATGCCAGGCACTCTCATGAGAGAGTAGTCCTTGGGAGAAGGGCATAAGCATCTATTGAATGTTCTATCATCATACAGGGCTTTTGAGCACATGCCCTTTGTCCCGTAGGATAGCTCTGCTCATGAGGTAAGGCAGAGACTGCATGCTTTCACCCCGGTGGAAGGGGCTGGGCCCTCCTTGCCCTACAAACAGGTACAAAAAATAGAAACGGCTCTCTGAACAAATCAAGAGCCTTCTTTAATCACAAACTTGGGGTTCTCTTGTTTGTGGTCAATATTCCTTTGCTGGAACGCATATTACTGCACCAGTCTGGGGTACCTCCAAACCGGGTGGCGGGGGGGAGGGCTGAACATTGTTCAGGCATGAAAGGCAACTAATAACCTGCTGCCCGACC
Source organism: Hemicordylus capensis (assembly GCF_027244095.1). Taxonomy (NCBI): domain Eukaryota; kingdom Metazoa; phylum Chordata; class Lepidosauria; order Squamata; family Cordylidae; genus Hemicordylus; species Hemicordylus capensis. The sequence continues at coordinate 95,776,311 of NC_069657.1, forward strand.
AGACAATGCACGAAACACCTTTAAAAGGATGCCTTGCTGAGCAGCCACGCTAGATCAAGTGTTTAATGAATGGAAGGTTTCCTTGAAGGTTTCCTTCTTCTCCTTCCCCAGATGGAAGATGTCGAAATGTTTCCTTTGGTAATTCTAAGTGAAGATCCTACATGCCAGGCAATGCGCAAAGGTTTGTGTTGCAGGTTACTCAAGGAATCCAATCCTCCATCCCTCTTTGTGCCAATCGCGAAAGAAACCCTTCCTCAGGGCAAATCAGGCTTTGCTCATCCAGACCCTTGCAACCCCATATTTCAAATTGCAGTACACTAGGAGTGCCACAGAAAACCTGACTCACTGGCCTCCCAGCACATGTCCCACTGTTGATGGGTAGGTGCAATGGACAGAGAAAGACACCAGTTTTGTGGGACTACATGTTGTCTCCTTAATTGATTGGACCGCAGGAAGACTGTCATGGTTGGGGTTTCCGCAGGTATTTTCCTTATGTAGCTTGAATGGAAACACCCCTGTGCACACGGTCGGCACATTGTTATTACTGATGATCAGTACTGTGGTATCATTCCCCCAACAGCCTGGCATATGTGCCCTTTGTGGGAAAACAGTCTAGTTGTTCAATTCATTGTGTTACCAGGGCTTCATGTGTTTTTGCACAAATCATTGCAACCCTGAATTGCTGGAAACCTCTCTTGCTGTCCCCGTCTTGTCCTCCCATCCTTTTATTGGAAGCCCATAAGATGAAGCAGAAAATGAGCATTTGCCAATGTGTTCCTTTCCCTTTAAATGCAGGAGCTGCAGAGATGTGGTGTCCCTGTTGCCAAGCAGTGGCAGGAGGGGAAAGGAGATGGCAGAGGTCAGGGTGTCAGCTCCAAGAGGCAGCCAATGAGAAATGCAGCCTCCGAAGAACTGACATATTTCTTGGCTGCCCTGAGCCATCCTCTCTATGGTTATTGGAAGGAACTAGAGCTCAAAGCTTAGGTTGCAGCGGTGGCAGCATTTGGATGAAACATTGGCCCTTTGGAACCCAAAGTTTCAGCAGTGAAACTCCCTACAAACTGAAGGTTCAAATTCACATTTGGGGTTGAAAATTGAGCTGCGGTTCGGTAACAAAACTGCAGTTTCACACATTCAATCACAAACTCGAACCTCTGGCACATTTTCCTACAGTTAGGCGTTATGTCTAAATGCAGCCTAAATGTTCTGATTGGATGTCTCCAGGCAGAGACAGAAGGTTCTGGATGCCTGATGCAAGCATCTCCTGATTGGTTTATGTATACCTCTGGTATTGGATAAAAGAGACTTGATCAGCAAGAGGCAGAGAGAACACTGAGGAGCAGAGTGCTGTGTGAGCAGGAAGAAGGGAACACTAACAGTCTGGCTGAAGCTGCTGGAGGAAGTGGCAGTGAGGGAGCTGGGCTTACTAGAACCTGCTGGGTCTTGGGTGAGAAGGCTAGCAAGATTGTTTTCCAGGGCACTCACTGTTTGTAATACTGGGGATGTAGTTCAATAGGGTTCAGTTTCCAACAAGGTCACAATTTTGACATTTACAGAGCTGTCTACATTAAATTTACAGACAGTATGCCATCCAGGGGCTATCCAAACTGTAACAATGTACCATTGTGTGTCCTCAAACAATTCTCTGAGCCCCACCTAATATATTGCAGCTGAGATTCACAGACCTTGACATTTGGTAAAGAGCTGAAAGCATTCAGTCCAGTTCCTAGGACTGAGACAAGATGTCAGTTTCCATCATCACCCAGAATGCATTGGTCCATATCATGGTTGTGCCTCATGCAGAGGAAAAAAGCGAATGGAGTTTGTAGGATGTGGATTAAGTGGCAGAGCATCTACTTTGCACCCAGGAGGTCCCAGGTTCAAACCCCGACATCTCCAGCTAGGGCTTGGAAAGACTCCTGCCTGAAACCTTGGAGAAGCTGCTACTAGATGGACCAATGGTGTGACTTGATATATATGGCAGCTTCCTATGCTCCTAAAGCAAGTAAAAAACCCCTTGGTCTGCCAAGCTAAAGAAATATGTATCCTGTGACACACCTCTACCTTTATACAAACCCACCAAAATGATCTACATTTGATCACTGGGTGTTTCCAAACCCCGGCTTTGCTCTTCGAAAACAGAATACATCTTTAACAAACTTTGAGCAAACTGGGGTCCAGTCCAGATCATGACTACCAATCCATATTTTGTAGACCTTTATGCTTCATTGTAGGTGGTGTTGCTTATCACATTGTGATATAAAGCAAGGTGTCAAGAAAAGCAAGGAAGTTGGAGCGGGGTTGCCTTCCAGGCCATACACAAGGTCAGTCAGTCAGCAGGGATATAGTAATTAAGGATCCTGGCCAGAAATGCAGAACCCCCTCTTTTAGTGTGTGGTTATATGTAAAATGATAATCATAAGTAGTGTTCATGATCAGGGGTACAGACAGAGAGAAAGCTTGGAGAATATCTCAATTTTGTTTTGTGGTAGGGGCAGCGGAGATATTTGAAGGTGGAGATATGGGTTCTCTTATGTTTAGTGTAGTGGAGTTCAGTACAATAAGGGGGTAACTCCTAAAATCCTCCTTAGCAGTAACTCCTTAGTGGGGAACCTGCATCGCTGTTCATGATCATTAGTAAAAACCTGGAAGTAGTCATTATTATAGACCAGGGGTTCCCAACCTTGTCACAAATCTTCAGCTCAGGTACCCCATAGTGTGTGTGTGTGTGTGTGTGTGTGTGTGTGTGCGCGCGCGCGCGCCTGCATACACACACACACACACACACACACACACACACAGACACACACCCCCTTAAATGTGCTACTCCTGGTCACTGACTTCTATCCAGACTAAGTTCCTCATGACTAGTCCCATCACAATGAATGGGAGTACTCAGTGCTTATTTTCTGAAGCCTGTTAGTCAGGCTGATGGGAGGGGTATGCCGAGCTTCAGCACACAGCTGGCCAATCAGGAGCGGGGTGGGGGGGGTTCACCTCCTTTATGAGAGGAGAGCTGGTCTTTTGGTAGCAAGTGTGAATTGTTAAGCAGGGTCTAGCCTGATTTGCATTTGAATAGGAGACTTGTGTGAGCACTGTAAGATGTTCCCCTTAGGGGATGGGGCCGCTCTGGGAAGAGCATCTGCAAGCTTGCATGCAGAAGGTTCAAAATTCCCTCCCTGGCATCTCCAAGATAGGGCTGAGAACCTTGGAGAAGCTGCTGCCTGTAGACAATACGGAGGGCTCTGGGAGACCTTAAAGTACCCCTAGGGATACCAGTACTCCCTGTTGGGAACCCTGTTGTAGACTATTTCATCTGGATTAAAATGATATTTTATTTTCCATTTATTCTTGATTTATTGCTGGTATCTGATATCTTTGAACACTTTGGATGTTACCTTCTGAACTATTCACGACAGCACTGAACTGTGTAATAACGTAGTAGCCTTCATAAACTGTAAATATGCACCTTTTAAAGTATGAATATAATGGAAAATACCTTAGTTTTAGGGTTTTAAAAATAATTCTGTTATCCGAAACCCATTAGGGAATTTACATGGTTCATTGGTCTTGCTTTTTTCAGCTGCGATTTTGTACTTCTGCCCACCCTGTGGACTTTCAGGGACATTTCCAGAAGCTGCCTTAATAGCTCCTATTTTGCGTGTGGTGTTTCCCTGATGTTTTCTTGAGACTATTAAGAGTTAGAAAGTGGAGCACACATGAGGTATGTACAGTGGAATGTCCGTTGCTCAGGGATATAATGGGCTACTGGAATACGTAGGCTGCATCTCAGGTTTCAGCACACACACTGTTAATCTTCCCTACAGTTGTGTCTTTTCTTTTTTTAAAGGCACATATGCTCAGAAGGCATAGTTGAAGCAAATGACAGGGCAGTTTGCAAACACTGCAAATGAGGTCAATTAATTTCACGGTTATAATCCAGCAAAAGGTAAACACTTTTAAGTTATGTCCACAGGTGCATACCTGAGCTTACCACATTGCTTACCTGCTCTCCGCCACCCCTTCCAGCATCCTGCTTGTGTGGCACTGGTCCCAAAAAGCCCCACGTACCATCAACATGCACATGGTGCCCACCAAACCCAGGCATGTCTTTCCCATTCTGGCACAAAGCGTGCACAGTGCGAGAGGCCCAATGTGCATGGATGGTGACTGAAAGGGAATGAATTGTTGTCAGTGGTTATTCCCTCACAAACGCCCTGGCATGTAAATGTGTGCGTGTATGAGAGATGGTGAAAGTGGCCAAGGTGAATACTGGTGAATGTTTTGGCATTGATTCAGAAGGTGGCAGAGATCCCCTTCCACATGCTGCCTGAAAGTAGGGGTGTGCACAAAAAGGGCCCCCACCCCGGCTTGGCTCGAATGCGAGCCAGTTCAGGGGTTCTAAACTAGGGGGGGAATATATATTTTAAAACACTCACCACCTCCAGGGGGTGCTGCTGGGAGGTATCCAGCAGTTCCCCTTCCCTCCAAGTGCCTCAGCAGCACCCTCCGGAGGTGGTGAGTGTTTAAAAATACCCCCCTACTTTAGAACCTCCAAATTGGCCTTGAGTTGGCCGGTGGGGCTTAGCTCAACCTTGCGCCAAACTGGGCCCTGTCTGGCTTGAGGGTGAGCCCCGAGCCGGCCAGTTCAATGGCGAACTGGCTCGAAGGTGAGCTGGTGAATGTGGCTCGAAGGCGAGCCAGTTCACACATCCCTACCTGAAAGGTCAACCAGGGGACTGAAGCAGTTGAAGCTATGTGGAAGGTGACAGGCAGAAGCTGGTGGATGATGATGGCTGGCAGAAACTCATGGATGTGCCTGGATGATACTTGCAGATAAACCAGCCCACTTCCAAGCCTGTCTGTCTTCCAAAGATGTCTGATGCTTGTGCAATTTTCTCAAGGTGGCAACACCAGAAAGCAATCCAGGGAATTGGCAGATGTGACAAACCCATGGATATCTACTACTTGGGTGCCCGGGGGGGGGGGGGACAGGGGACAAGGGGGCAGCCTGAGGAAAGGAGCCCTTAGGTGGCCCCAGTCACTGATGGCCCAGGGACACCAATGGCCCTCTCCCAGTTCATTCATGGTTAAGCCACTGGCAGGCAGTTGTTACAAAGGGAACGCTAGTTCCCTTTTCCTCTTCTGTTGAAAGCAAAGAAGCAATCCCTCTGATTCTGTTATCTTATGTCCACAGTTTGTATCCACATACTTTGCACTTTTATCAGTTAAAAGAGAAGGTGATAAACTTCAACACACACAAAGAATCCAGTCACACATCAGCACCTGCTTAATCTTCCAGTTGAAATCAGTGGTACTTAAAGGTGCTTACCTTTTGCTAGTAAGTAAAGTTAGTAAGCACCTGTTCTCCCTTCTCTTAAAGTCCCCTTTTGCATTTCCCTAAAAAGTGCTCGAATCATGCTTTGAAATGTGGTTCAGGCACATCCCTACTCCTCTGCCATTCAAGGCCAGGCCAGGCCCTCTGGCGCCAGTGCTCTCAATGGCTAGGTGGATCCTCACTGTCAGTCCTGGGGCCCAGTAGAGGTAGGGAGACCCAGGAGGTAGATGGCCTGGGGTTCCTGGCTGTTGGTGCCTTGGAGGGCCTCAGCTGGGGTGCTTGGAGGGTCCTCCAGAGCAGGGGGTTCAGCATCAGTCAAGACAGGGAGGGAGAGTCGCACCGGCCCATGCTGCCCAATACTGTGCGGACTGATCTCCCTTCCAAATGGGGCCGCACAGCTCCATTTGGGAGGGAGACCACCCCCCCATGCCTGATGTCAGATGTGGGGTAATGGCTAGCCTTCCCCCTGCATCTAATGTCAGATGCAAGGTGTGGGGCCTGGGGGCTGCGGTGGCGGCCAAACATGGGCCACCGCCAGCCTCCCTCCACTCCTGCATGGGCCTAACGTAGTGCTACCACCCACAGGGTCTAGCCCCACTCATGGGGTAGGGTGGGAGAACTGATCCGCCATGTGTAAGCCATACATTCAAGTATCTACTTCTCTCAGGTAACACCTGCAGCAGCCCATGAAGTAGATATGGAAGGGCAAGTATATGGATCTATTTGATCTCCTTTTCTGGGACCCTGAACCAATACTCCTGGTAAAGGATGGGGTCCTTACCATAGTACCCAGAGAATTAGAGCAATTTTAAGCATCCAAAGGCAGAGAGGAATTGAGACAACTGGCTATCCAGTTATATCATTTTTATGGGTGCTGCAGGTGAGACACGGGTGGGCACCCACCCGTGCCAGTACCTTGATATAATCCACCAGGCATATAACTCCTCCATGGGCCAGTTATGATGAGCTATGCAGGATGCACTGCAATCTGAATAGGTCAATCCCCTGGGACAGAAAGGAAAGCAAGATTTGATCGAACATCATGTCAAGATTTGATCATGTCATCATGCGGTCCATATCTGGTGGTCCCAGATAGTGGGCATCTCTTGTTGGTGGGTGTTGTGAGAGGTCAGGTGGGCAGGCTGGCTGCCGGGGAGGCAGGAGAGGGCAAGAAGACACAGAAGCTAGTGTGCTGGGACTTCAACTCAGCAGGAAAGTCCTGTAACATTTTTGTCCCTCTTGCCAGTTTAGACATGATTCTTCCCACAATCTTTCTCTCACTCTCTCTTTTAAAACGTATGATTTTACTAGATCAAAACACTATTTCAAGCAATAACTTGACTGCTCTCCCCTTGATATAGCATGTGTGTCAGAAGAGAATGTGTGATACAGAAGTCATGAATGCTAATTAAAAGAGTTGCCCGCCATCTTTCAGGAGACACCATGAAGAACTAAGAAGTGGTGCAGAAGCATCACTGAAGGCAACTGTTGTGAACATGTCAAATCCAGCCTGTGGTCCAGTGACCACCCCTATGCCAGAGTTCAGACTTTGACTCCTGGTCCTTTGAGCTGCCCACATTTCAAAAATGTCTCTACAATAACAATCAAGGACCTCCTGTACATAGATAGGGGATCCAAACCTGATTTTGCAGTTGGCCCCAAAATTTCTAGAACCAGCTTGTCAGGGAGCTATCTTCCCCTTGATTTAATACTCACAATACTTCAGATCAAGAACCCCAAGGTAATGGACCCTCCATTTCCTTCTGTATGTCATCTTTCCTTTCCCTTGGTCCCTACTCCTTATGTCCCTTCTTCTCTTAGAACTCCTCTTTGTCTCCATCCCTCCGTGGCACTGCCAGTTGCCTCTTTCCCCTCCAGCTCAACTGCCTTTTCTCCCCTTGTCCCATGTCCCTTTGAGACATCACAAGTAGACATCACACTCCCTTGTCTCTTTGCGACATCACAAGTAGGCAGCAGCCAACAGCAACAGCTGGGAAAGTATCACCACAATTCCCTTAGCCCCTTTTCAAAGGGAAGTGGCTCTTCAATTAACTAATTCATTACTTACATTTACAGTCAGCTTTTCAGTCATGATAGGCTCTCAAAGTGGCTTTCAATTAATAACCATCCCAAGATACCTCAAGGTTGCCAATTCTGACTGAAGCTGTTCCTGGAGATTCTCCCCCCTCCACCCCCCATCACCCCCAGTTTTTTTTCACAAAATCAAGTCATAAAATCTCTGGATGGATTGTTTTCTGGAGACTGATTCTCATTTCTGGAAACTCCAGGACAATCCTGAAAGGCTGAAAATCTTAAATATCATATACATGTGAAGGGAGCAGTACAGTAATCATGATTCTCTATCTATCTATCTATCTATCTATCTATCTATCTATCTATCTATCTATCTATCTATCTATCTATCTATCTATCATATTTATACCTCCTGATATGTATATCTTGAGGCAGTGTATAAAATTTAAAATAATATGTAAAAAGCACAGATTAAAATACACAAAACAATTAAAACAGTAGCATAAAACAATTATTAAAACAAATTATTAAAAGTAATTCTAATGAAAAGCCTGTGAGAACAGGTGAGTCTTTAGGGTCTTCCTGAAAACAGAGAAGGAGATGCTATTATTTCTTATTTATATGTGCTCTTATATGCAGGGAGCATATTCCAAAGCCCTGGGGCAGCCACAGAGAAAGCCTGGTCATGGGTCACCACCAAACGAGCCGGTGGCAACCATAACCGAACCTCTCCACAAGATTGTAACAGGCGGCAGGGTTCATCATTCATGATGCTTTTGAAGAAAAAAGCTTTCAAAGCGACAAACGGGGGAAAGTAATAAGAAGATCTCCCCCAAGTGCTTGTAGAATCCAGAGGAAAGAGTTGTGGTATGCATTATGCAAGGACGAGACAGTGGAGTTGAATCAGGAATATTAAGGGTTTATTGAAAATAAATATTATTTACAGAGAGAGGCAAGTGCAGTCTGCCTTCAATGCTCTTGCTGCTGGCTGTTTGTTAACCCTGCCTCTACTCCAGGACTGGAATACAAGTAACTAAAGCCCTTTTCAAAAGCTGGCTTGGACTGAGGAATGGATTAACCAAAAACACCACAGTATGCACAGTCAAAACAGAAACTCAAGGGAGACACTAGCAACAGCCACTGGAGAGACGCTATGCTGGGCTTAATAGGGACAGTTGTTCTACCTCTATTAAACATAAGAGAGCCCCCACTTTCAGGTGCCTCTTTGCCTACCTAAAAGGAGGCCTGGCAGGGTAACAAGTTCCATTATGGAGTTCATGGTTGCCAGCCCTCCAGGACTGATATCCATTCCTAGTGAAGCCATCCTGGAGATATGAATGGCCTAATCTGGTGAAAAATATTAGGGGAGAAACATCTGCAAGAACTGCTTCAATCGAAGTTGGCAATACTCTGCCCAGTAAGAAGAACTTCACTCCCAGATGTGCACTGTGATGAAATGGTGCAGGACTACTTTTCTGCAAGTTGGCTTAGAACTCTTTGGAGCTGTCAATCATAAGAGGCAGTTAGAAAGAGACAGAATTTGGAAGTGAAGTTCAGTTAAAGTGGGGATTTGGGTCTGGGTAGGAACAGTCTCAAAGAGGAGTTGTTCTGAGACTCAAAGGATAAGGTAAAGGTAAAGTGTGCCATCGAGTCAGTGTCGACTCCTGGCGACCACAGAGCTCTGTGGTTTTTCTTTGGTAGACTATAGGAAGGGCTTACCACTGCCATCTCCCGTGCAGTATGAGATGATGCCTTTCAGCATCTTCCAATATTGCTGCTGCCCGATACCGGTGTTTCCCATAGTCTGGGAAACATACCAGCCGGGATTCAAACTGGCAACCTCTGGCTTGCTAGTCAAGTCATTTCTCCACTGTACCATTAGGTGGCTTCAAAGGATAAAACAGTCTGAAAATAAAGGCCTGGGTTATTAGGACAGTTGGTGATAAAGACTGGGTTTTGAAGTACAGTTCTGGGAAGGAATTGGGTTCAAAGGTAAAAATCCTTCTATATTGTGTGTAAAGTAACTAAGTGCTGTGAGAAGTTCAAATCATCAACTTTGTAAACAAGCACAATTTCAGCCCTACTAATCAGTCGTGAAACAAACAAACCTCAGACAACCTCTTTAAATAAATATTCTTCTTCTTTTGTTTGAAGTACATCTGACTGAGTGATTTCTGTAACAAACCTTCCTCATGTCTGCAAAGCCATGTTATTAGGGTAAAGAAATGAACAGCGTTACAGAGGCGTCATTGTATAATTGGTGGCAGCAGGGATATAAGTACAGTTAGACAAGCCAAAGTAACATCTAAGATGAAAAACAACTGAAAATAACTATACACACATCCCTGACTCAGACCAAACACCACATGCACCCCACCCTAAAACTATCCAATGAAGACAGATGACTGTCCTCAGGAGGCTGGCAGTGTTTAGGGTCTGCTGCAGCACTGACCCTTAGAAGACGCTGGGCCAGCCTTACCATAAAGACTGACGAGGCAGCTGCCTGGGTGTCCACATTCTGGGGGCTCTCTCTTGCCTCCAGTGTGCCAAGGTCTTGGGTGCACCAAGGAATGAAATGCTGCTTACCCCTTTGGAAGAGGAGCACAAAGGCAGACTGGCATTTATCAGCTGGGTAACTGCCCCCCTGCTTAAGCAATGGAGATGGCTCCATTGTTTTGCCTGGGACATTGTTTTGCCTAACAGAGAAACACTGTCAAGGGATTTTATTTAATTTATTAATTTATTAATTTATTTATTTAGAATATGTATACTCCGCCCTCCAGTGTGCTACATTCAGTGCGGCTTACAATATTAGTAAAACATATGAAATATAAGAACAACATAAAATTAATTAAAAATAAGTAAGACCCAATTAAAAGTAAACTTAGAAGTTACAAATTAGGAAGTTGAAATTAAAAAAAATAAAATCTACCAGATGTGAGTGTGGTACCCACAGTGACCAATGAATAGACAGAGGCCTAAAGGTCATAACCATTCCCTGCTCTCGCTCCTAAGAACTGGTATTTGGTGCATGCAGTCACTCAACATGGAGGTTCCATGACTCTGTTTACAAGCCAAACTTCTGTCCATAAAGGCATCTGCAGCCCTTAGAATGACACAGGATAAAATATTATAAAAGATGGGGTTTTAGCTGTGTGGTTTTCTTTAATCCAGAGGGAGCACGGCGAAGCTCTTTAGAAAGGGCATGCTAAAGCCAAGGGGCCACAACCAAGAAGGCCCTGTCTCCAGCCCCTGCCAGCTAGATTTCGGTTAGTGGCAGGGTCATGAGCAGGGCTGAGATGTTGAATCCTGAGATGCTGAATCCAGCATCCTTCTTCCCACAGTGACCAATGAATAGAGACTGCTGTCACACCTAGGAACTGGTATTTGGTTCATGCATCCTCTCAACATGGAGGTTCCATGATCTCTGTTTACAAGCCAAACTTCTGTCCATAAGGCATTTGCAGCCCTTGGAATGACACAGGATTCTTTATAAAGCATAATGGAGATATATTACAGAATCACAGTATGTTAGAGTTGAAAGGATCTTAGAGGAAGACCCCCTGCTCTGTGCAGGGAACTTCCTTAACACCCAGACTATGAAACTCACCAACCCAGGAGACCATCGATCTGTCTGGCCCACTCTCATTTTCCAACCTCCTGAAGTCCTTTTTAATTTGGGCAGGCATTTAATCCTGGTTAGCTATATCATTATTACTGAATTGCTTTCTGCACTCCCTTCTCTTATCTGTTTTATTTATCTATTTATTGTATTTATAACCTGCTCTTCCTCCAAGGAGTCCAGAGCAGTGTACATAGTTATTTTTATCCTAGTAACAACAACAACTCTGTGAGGTAGGCTGAGAGATAATCGACTGGCCCAGTGTCACCCAGTAAATATCATGGCCGAATGGGGATTTTAAACTCGGGTCGCTCCACTGCTAGTTGAACGTTCTAACACAGTGGTTAGTAACCATTACACCATACTGTTTCTCTTTAGTATTTACTGTTTAAATGTGCATGTAATTTGTGATTTTGAAAACTGCCTTGGGCAACAATTACTGGTAGAAAAGCAGGATAAACATCTTTTTTCAGTTGGTGGGGTATGGAATAGGTCAACATGTTGACTTTAACAGCGTTAACAGTTGCAAAATTTATTGCTGGGGTTATTCAAACTAGGATCTGGTACCAATAACTTTTGGATAGCATTATTACCCAGCTGAATATTAAATTCATTTCTAACTCCTTTCTAAGCTGGGCTGGTTTGTGTTTGGACTTGGATGAATATTATCTGATGCAGAAGAATTCACTTCTGACTTTGCATTGATTTTATCTTACTGTCAGTGGGCTGAAATAAATATTGATTGGGTATCTTCCACCCATCCACAATCTGTGCTCCACCCCCTTCAAGTAATAATGATGAAGAGTTTTGTGCAACTCCAAAATTTGCCTGTGTTTTATCAACTAAAAGAAGGCCATCTGTTACCAGGGGAACCACTCTTACCTTGCCAGCATGTTTTTGAATAATATCTCTCTTATCCAACTTGATCTCCACAGTGCTGCTTTGGCTCAATAGCTGATGGAGCCCAACACATCTTGAGGCAACGAACTGATTAAATATTGCAGCCTCACTTGATAAGGTTTATCTCCGCACCATGAAACAATTTCCTTGTTTGATTTCTGCACATCAAGCTTAAGAACATAAGAACAGCCCAGCTGGATCAGGCCCAAGGCCTATCTAGTCCAACATCCTTTTTCACACCAGATGCCTCTGGGAAGCCCACAGGCAAGAGGCACAGCACAGGCATGCCTTCTCTCTTGCTTTTGCACCCCTGCAACTGGTATTCAGAGGCATTGTGCCTCTGAGTGGAGGTGGCCCATAGACACCAAACTAGTAGCCACTGATAGACCTGTCCTCCATGAATTTTTTTAAATTCATCATTTAAAGCCATCTAGGCTGGTGGCTGTCACCACATCTTGTGGCAGAGAATTCCATAGATTAACTATGCTCTGTGTGAAAAAGTACTTCCTTTCATCAATCTTAAATTTCTTGGTGATCATTTTCATGGGATGACCCCTGGTTCTAGTGCTGCATGTGTGTGAGAGAAATTTCTCTCTGTCCTCTCTGTCTACTCCAAGCATAATTTTATACATGTCTCCCCATAGTTGCCTCTTTTCCAAACTAAACAGCCACAGATGCTATAGCCTTGCCTCACAAGGAAGGTGATCCAGGCCCCTGATCATCTTGGTTGCCTCCTTCTGAACCTTTTCCAGTTATACAGTATCCTTCTTAAGATATGGTGAGCAGAACTGTACACAAGCTTGGTTGTGATGTTTTCACTGACTTTTGATGAGCGTAGCCCTCCTTATGAGGATGTAACTTTGTGTAGGGTCCTAGAGCTAAAGATATACATACTCCAGTTTGAAGCTGTATTATCCTTAATTGTTTAGTGCATCACTGAGCCATTTCCTATCGTGTTTTGAGACATTTGACCTAGATTTAGTTGTTGATCAGTGTTGCTGTGGTTATTGTATAACTTCTTCTATTCTGGGAATAGAACTCTCTTCCACATCCTTCAGTTTTTTAGTATGTCTACGTATGGAGTTCAGATGTACATTGCATATGAAGTGCTGAAATCCTTCAGTTGATAGTTTGTAGCTGTGATCCTAAGCACACCACTTTGGAAACAAATTAGCAGGCTTAAGCAGCCAAGTAAATATTTTCAGGAACAGATTATGTTGTTAATTTGATCAGCACATGGTAGAGGATCAGGGTGGACCTAGCAGGATGTAATACTTATAACATGATCATTGTCAAAACCAGAAGACTGTCATCTAGTTTCCCATTCTCTCACTGTACAGTTTAGGAACAGAAGAGTGTGATATAATGGCCTAGTCCAGGTGTCATGCAGAACCATGGTTTAATCCTGGTTCAGTGCAACATTACTGAACCTCAGACTCGTGCATTCCCCTCTCTTCTTTGTGTGCAAGGGGAGAAGGTTTCTGCTTCCCATCATAGTTTAGAATATGATGGAGATCTCTGAGCCATCCAAAACTGGCAATCCCTGGCTTGTTCTAACCATAGTTTAGGAATGAGCCAGAATATGAAATTGGACCATTCTTTGAGAACAAGTCAGGATTTGAATATAACAATGAGGCGCTTCACACAATCGGTGTGAAGTGCCAGAGGGGGTTCTGCAGGGAGAGCAGGCTTAGCCCGCTCTCCCCACAGACAATAAAGAGGCAGCCCTGGGCAGCTGGATCGGCTGCACACACGACTGCCAACTCCATCACAGAGCCAGCAGGGATCGGGTCTGCACGGCCCCTGGAAGTTCCAGGATATCCCGCGCAAGCACATGGGGCATCCTGGAGAGACCCCCAAGCCCAGGAAGCTGCTTGCAGGCTGCTTGCAGCTTCCTGGTCGGGAACTCTACTCATGTGTCACCTCACTCTGCAGCGACACATGAGCAAAAAGATGAGGTTAATGGAGTGCTTACTCCATTAACCTCACCAGACAGCGTGGTGTAGTGGTTAGAGTGCTGGACTAGGACCGGGGAGACCTGAGTTCAAATCTCCATTCAGCCATGATACTAGCTGGGTGACTCTGGGCCAGTCACTTCTCTCTCAGCCTAGCCTACTTCACAGGGTTGTTGTGAAAGAGAAACTTAAGTATGTAGTACACCGCTCTGAGCTCCTTGGAGGAAGAGCGGGATATAAATGTCATCATCATCATCTTGCACAAGGGGAGGAATGTTTCTACTTCCAATCATGGTTTAGAATACACTGGGAATCACTGAAGCTATTCTCACGATCACTGAAAAGCGAGCTAAGGAAACTTAGCCCGCTTTCAAGGGATTGTGGGAACCACCGGGCTCATAGGTGGGCTAGCCGCCTTGGGAGCACTGCACTCACCTATGAGCCCGGTGGTTCCCACAATCCCTTGAAAGCGGGCTGTTTCCTTAGCTCGCTTTTCAGTGATCGTGAGAATAGCTTCAGTGATTCCCAGTGTATTCTAAACCATGATTGGAAGTAGAAACATTCCTCCCCTTGTGCAAGAAGAAGAGGAGAGAATATGGCAAGCCCAAAGCTGCAGAACATCACTCAGGTCGTGGATGAAACCATGGTACTGTGTGACATCTGAACCAGATCAATGTCTTCACATTATGAGGCTCTTCTCATAATCAGTGAGAAGAGCCTGGAGTAGGTTATGGGTACGCTCTCCCCATACATGAGCAGGCAATCTGCTCCAGGCAGCCGAAATGGCCGCCCACACAACTGCCGGCTCCATTACTAAGCCGGCGGGGGCTGGGAGGATCAGGGGCCATGCGGTCCCTGGAAGCTCCAGCATGCCCTGCACGAACGCGCAGGGCATGCTGGAGAGACCCCCGAGCCAGGAGGCTGCTTTTCAGCCTCCCGGTCAGGGGACTCCTCGTGAGTTGCCATGGCGCAGACTCCTTAGGGGAGGGTTACTTTAGTGGGTTAACCACTTGGAGGCCACCAGTTTCGCCTGTGAGCCTAGTGGTTCTCACGGTCAGGCGAAATCAGGCTAGGCTCCCCTAGCCCAATTTCACCTGATCGTGGGAATAGCCTCTATGTGTTTTTTTTCATTCTCTCAGCAAGCACATTGTTAGCTGCCATGAGGGACTGGGAAGCACAAGGAAAGTCACAAAATGATGGTGTAATGCTAGACATTTCTTTAATGAAACATCATGGAGAAGAAGGGGAAACTGGATCCAAGGCTGCTTGAGTGACAGTCTTGTGCTATGTATCACATTTCGGGCCTGCCTCAACCTTGATTTACTCATTGGTTTATCTATGAGAATTTTCTGACCATAGACCTACTTCAGTCAGCATTTCTTACATTATCCCTGTGATAATGCATGGTGGCAGTCGGTTAGGCAGGGGGGATGTTCTTAACCCAGTGGGAACTGTATGAATAGGTATCTTATGAAAGGACAACTCTGTGAAGGACCTATGTTCACAGCCATCAGAATCTGTGTTATCAATGTAGGTTTAAAAAAGGGGGCTGCCATGATGGTGCAAATTGTGCTGTATGATCAGTACCTCCACACAGTCCAGCTGGGTAGCCCTGTACACTTTTGTGACTGATTATGTGGGGTGTGCTCATTGTCTGAACCAGGACATTAACACATGTTAAAGTTACATCTTCCAGTTACATCTTCCAGGTGCATAGATTTGCTCCTTATAGTAGTTAAATAAAATAATACATATGAAATACCAAGGACTCATAATATGCCTCGATAAGCTTCTTATCTGTTCATAGGAATAGAATAATGTATACTCAGCAGATCATTTTTAGCCTGCTTTCCAGTAGGAATGTGTGAACAGGTTCGGTACCGAACCAGTTCAAAGTCGGGGGGGGGAGTCCACAGAGGCTCCCCCTCCCCCCATCAGCCTTCCATCCTTCCAAAATGCAGCCATTCTTTGGCCCGTTTGGGCCTTTCCCCTGCCACAGCGGCCATTTTGGAGGCCACCACGCCTGCTCAATGGGCCTCTGCACGGCCTGTGTCATGGGCTAACTTGTGACTGCCTAACTGATTTGAACCAAATTTGCTACAGCTGTAGGGACACATAAGGATTCCCAAATGGTGTGGCGTGTGATGATGTCATCCATTCCAATTCAAGATGGTGGCCATGTGAACATCTGAGGTGGAAGCGGGCTAATTTGTGGACCGTCTAACCCATTTGAACCAAATTAGGTACAGTTGCAGTGAGTGACACACAGGGACACCTCAACGGCATAGTTTGTGATGATGTCATCATCACCAATTCAAGATGGTGGATGCGTAAACTTTTGAGGCACAAGTGGGCTAACTTGTGAACCGCTTAACCGATTTGAACCAAAATTGCTGCAGCTGTAGGTATACATAGAGATACCTCAGTGGTGTAGTTTGTGATGATGTCATCCACCCCAAATCAAAATGGTGGACATGTAAATATTTGAGGCGTAAGTGCACTAACTTGTAGACAGTCTACTTGATTCGAACCAAATTTGCTACAGTTGTATGGACACATAGGGATGCCCCAATGGTATAGTTTATGATGATGTCGTCCACCCCGATCCAAGATGGTGGACATATGAACTTTTGAGGAACAAGTGCACTAATTTAAGGACTGTCTTACTGATTTGAACCATGTTTGGTACAGTTGTAGTGAGTGGCACACAGGGACACCTTAATGGTGTAGTTTGTAATGATGTCATCCACCCCTACCCAAGATGGTGGATGCATGAACATTTGAGATGTAAAAGATCTAACTTGTGGACCTCTATTTGAACCAAATATTGTCCAGTTGTAGAGACAGTGAAAGGAAAGTAGGCTGATTAGTTCTTATTAGAACAACTTGTTATTTTAAAAGTCACATTCCAAGAGATTTCTTTGGCTACTTATTGTGGTCCATGCTATAATAAATATGACCTGGCGTCTGCTATAGATAGTCATTACTAAAAGTTCCAATGAAAGCAGTGGGACTTAAGTAATTATGACTAACCTTTTCTTTCTGTTCCAATGGGACAAAGTAACAACTGAAAAGTGGAATGAATTACTAAGTTTTGAAAACTGTTTCTAGCTTCACTTATGAATGTGACCTAAGACCTCAGTGGAATTTCACCAGCAAACTGAGGCAACTGTGTTTTGAAACTTATGCTCACAACTGGGACTTCTCACAACCCCATTTTTTGCATGCTTGTGGTTTTTAATATATCAAAATTGCTTACTGTGACAAAATAAACAATGACTATCACGAAAGCAAGGGATAATGGGGTTGGCTGGCAACTGACCAAATCTATGAAATGAAAAGCAAATAACTAAAAACAATGCAAAGTTTTTAAACTGCCTTGTTCTGGTAAGGAATGGCTTTGAAGGGGAAAAGTTCAACAGGAAGAAAATGCACTATATACAGTGTTGCAGTCTTTCACATGACAGTGGATATGTATACTGCATCACCTTTACATATTCAGGTTCCTGCCAGTGTGTCTTGTCAAGTATCCTGGATCCTGAATCACAGACACTGGTTTTTACTACAGAAGTAGTGTCTGGAGACTGAAAGATGAATCTGCTTTGTCAGGAAGACAGGTGACCCTCTGATAACAGCCTCTCTTCCCTGTAACGCTTCTTTTCACAATTCTCCAACTGGAGCACTTTGTGAGTAAGGACGTGGCCTGGAGCCTCTTGTTGCTCCCTTCTTGATCCGTAAATATGCACCCTGTCTTTGCTTCCCAGTTTTATAGACTGGCTACCTAGCTTCAATCTTGGATTGCCTTTTGATTGGTCTGCCTTGCACTTTCTTAACCAGATCACCTGTTGCTGGTCACCTATTCAGTAAGATCACCATCTCTGATTGAGGTTTGAACACAACCTAGAGATCAGGGTATATATGCATTGAATCAGCTACATTGCCCCATGGGTCTTGAAAAACCCATAGAAAGCTTACTTATAAGAGGGCCAAATCTTAGCATTATAACAAACATATTGATCAACATGGTGCAAAGCATTAGTTTAATCCTTGGCATATTAAATACCAATCCACAGTTAAACTTTATTCAGAACTGCTATTTTGGGTTGCTATATGGAAAAGAGGACTGATCTCCTATACCTTTAATAGATGCACAGAAAAGGGAATTTCGGCAAGTGCAGGTTTCCTTTCCTTTGCATAACAAGTTGCACCTTCTGCAATTTCCTCTTCTGTGTATCTCTGAAAGGTACAGGAGACCTGTCCTCTCTTCCATTTCTACCAATATTCATTCCTGTATTGACATTTCTACCAATATTCCTCAGAAGGTGGTCAACAGCATTTTACACCACCTATAGCTTCCAAGTTATCCTCAGGGGTAGCCTCACATAGCATTCATTGCAGTAGTCAGTCCTAGAAGTTACAGAAGTTATGAACAATCTACAGTTCATTATTTTGTTATTTTAAGGAAGTCTAGAAGTGTATGAAACAGACCCAAGTGAGCAGTTTCATCTTTAGTGAAGAGACTTTGCTGGTACAAGAACCCTTGTTTATTTTAAAACATTTTTTATCATTGACTTTGAATCTTGAACTATTTGATCATCTTGTTATAGACAGATAAGGTACACACACTGGAATTATGCAGTGTATAACTGCAGACCTATAAAAGGAGCTGAACTTCAAAGACAGTATGAAACATTTATGGCCAGTGGCTTCTAAGGAGTTCAGACTTCATTCACTGGAAAACTATTAGCCATTCCTACATGTTTACCCTTGCTCAGATGTCTATGTTTTGGCTCAAGATGAGTCATTGCCACAAATAATTAGATATTTTCCCAAGAGTTTCTTAGTCTCTTGCATAGTGCTATGGGAACAGAGTTCTTCTGAAACTCTAGGTCATGGCAACAACCAGCTGTACTAACTTCACTTGATGAGAAAGCTCTGACCCTTCTTCTCCTGTTTTGATCTTGTATCTGTCATTCTTGCCTTTCAAAACTCAACCCTAGGTTATTGCTTTTGGTGACTGCTTAGAGCGGGGTTGGCCTTAGGAGCAGGTGAACCAGGCAGTCACCCAGGGCATCTACTTGAAAGGGCCACCAAGCTGAGTTTGGTGTTTATTGAATGTACTGTCTGCAGTGAGCTGGGGGGGGCGGGGAGCAGAACCAGAAAAGAGTGGTCACTGCCTAATAGGGGTGTGCAAACAGGTTTGAATCCAAACCGGTTCGATATTGAGCCAGTTCAGTTTGAAGGTTCAGGGTCGAGCCAAACCACACCCAATTCATCTCAACCCCAGACTGAAAACCCTGCCCCCTAGTTCAGGGGTTCGTTGAGCCAATTTGGGGGGGGGGGAATCCACCCCTTTTTTTAAACTTACCCCCTCCAGGGGACTTCTCTTGAGGTGGTGGGGGACCCATGGAGGTCCCCCCTCCCCCCACTGGCCTTCCTTTATTCAATGATCACCCAGTTCAGGTTGGTCTTAAGCCCTTTCCAGGCCTATTCCCTGGCAAAGCGGCCTCCAAAATGGCCACTGTGCTGGGGAATAGGCATGGAAAGGGCTCAACACCACCTGAACTGGATGATTTTTGCATAAAGGAAGGCCAGCGGAGGAAAAACCTTTGCTGATATCCCCCCACCTCATAGAACCCCCCCCCCCGAAGGGGCTAAATTAAGAAAAAAGGGGGGAAAGTTTGGTGAACCCCCCCAACAAAACCAAATGGGGGGGTGTTCAATGGGGGGGGGACCAAACTGGCCTGGTCCAGTTCGGGTCAGGTTTGAACTTCAACTTTGTGTGCCTCCTACTGCCTTATTTCTCTCTTACAAGATAGGTTGGGAAAGGTTTGGCAAGAGCAACCTGGAAAGACAGAATAAGGCTGAAGAAGAAGCTCCAGAAGGCCTGTGATCCATCCAGAAGCAGGATCCCAGAATCGGAGCAAATTATTGAGAGGTAGCCCTGGGCCCTTTTCATGGGCATTGCTGGGAACAAGTAGGGCCTCTTACAAAACTACCGTTGGCAACCCCACACATGTCTAGGGCTTCCATGTAGAAAAGAGGACACAGGGCTCATGTGCCTTTACTAGATGTAAAGAAAAGGGCATTTCAACAAGTGCAGCCTTTCTTTGTCCTGCATAACAAGCACTTTGTTATTACACCTGCTTAAACTCCTTTTTCTGTGCACCCCTTAAAGATACAACAGACCTGTCCTCTTTTCCATACGGCAGCCCTTCCACAACTTGGCAACACTGATAGACTAACCATGGGGTGGGGTGGGGAGGTGCTGAAGTCACTCCACACCCAGGGTGCTATTTATCTTAGGGCTGGACCTATCTTGGAGACTATAGCTACTGCTTCTAGACAGAGAGACACTAGTGCACTAGCATCTGTTTTGGTATCCCACTACAGCCTTTATCCAATTCAAGAGGCTGATTTTGACATGTTTGGCTAAAGAGTAAAAGTCTGCCTCTCAGACCCTTTGCTGGGACAGTCCAGAGAACCATCTGACACACTCTGCCAACTTAGTGGGGCTTTGGAATGTTTAGCCTAGCCTTTGCACAGGCCTTTGTGTACATGGAAAACAGCAATGGAGATTCTGCCCACAATGATCCCCAAGATCAATAATAATAGTACAATGCTTAGTATTTATTTGACGTTTTTATTCTTTATTACATTCAACAACACTCTTAGAAACCTACATCTCAATGAGACAGAAGAAAAACAATAAAGGAAGCAGCAGAACAGTAACAAAAATATATAAGTGTGTCTTTGATTTTGGAAAGTGGTTCACATATCTCATTATTTATCACTAGAGACCTGTGAAGTATGTTGGTACTATATCCCCATATTGCAGATGGGGGCTGAGGATGAAAGACAGTGACTTTCCTAAGGCCACTTAATGAGTCCATGGCTGAGGTGAAATCTGAAGCAGGGACTTCCAGGCTCACAGCTCACACTCTTTGCTATGGTCTGCTCCAGTTGTGATTGTTATCTTAGCTGTACCATCCATAGATCAAATCCATACAACAAGGGTAGATAAAGAGGCCTTTAGGGTGACTGTTCTACTGCATGGATTGTCCATCCCATAACAGACTGAACAAGAGACATGTCCTCTGCATGTTCTGGAAAGCGCTCGAGAACTGGAGCACCTCAGATGAAATGCATGTCCATCTAGGCAATATGGAAAACACATGGTGATTGTCGTGTGTGATGTCTGCATGCCTGTCTCTTTTGCTCTGCATATGCCTTCTTTCGGCTGCATTTGGGGAAATGAGACATAAGAGTTGATAGAGAAGCAGACATATGAACATTTTGAATGGTGTGGTCTTGTGATGACACAAAGCTCCATTGTGATTACCTGCCTTAGGAAACTGATTTAAAGGCAACCGAGTGGAGGAGGGCAGAAAGATCCACTGGGAAATTCTGTTGTGCACACCCCCTGAGCCCTGAGTACAGCTCCCATTCATATCAATGGGGCTTGTGCAAAAGGATGTTGCCATGAATTGTGCTCTGTATTGTGGTTTGTGTGTGTGCCACTTGCTATGCCAAACACCAGGGCACCTGTCCCAACACCCCCCACAAGTTCCATTGAAATGATGGTAGATTGCACTGCAGCAGTACTCATTAAATTGCACCCCAAGCCATTTGGGAAGGAATTCAGCACTGGAACAGCAGAGGATATTGCAGGCCATCAATAATATATACTGCCTAGACCTAGCCAGCATTTTATATCAAGCAACAATATCTACCAACATGCTTGCGGGTGGGGGGCGAGATTCTGGAGCACTGCCTTCCAAAAAACCCCTATGAGATTTCCATAGAGATAGTTACAGCATCAGCAGGGTTGCCAATTCTGAAACCATTATTTCTCTGCCAGTTTCTATACTCCCCCTCCCCTTACACCCTATCCTTGAAATACCAAACATGATTAGATCATACTATGAGATTATTGACTGCCAATTTCCATGTTTTAAATCATTCTGAACTACATGACTTTATTAAAAGAATCTTCAGTTGATAAATCTGTTAGTTTTGCAACAATGTAATGAAAGAAAAAGTCAGAACTCAAGCGGGCAAGTTTAAACAAAATTTTAAACTTTTCCCTAAACCCCCATAGTATCCTATGGGGCGGTGGAGTTGGGGAAAGGTTAAAAATGTGTTAAATACCACATGCTTGCCCATTTCTTTTATGAGTTGGGTGATAGGAACCACCCATCATGCCCTACCACCCAACCCACTTTGGTGTTCCTAGGAACTACCCATGGGGGTGTTTTGAGTTTCCCCATTGTTCCCTATGGACAAAACATTCAAAACATTTTGGGTTTTGTTGCACTGAAGCAGCCAGTTCAACTGCTGTTTTGATGAAATGTTTTGGCCATCTCTGTTTTGTTTTGAACTCGAAACAAAATGCAAAATTGGTTTTGTGCACATTCCTTTCACATATAAATACTAATAAAACTAAAGTGGCCCAAAACTAACATATGGGGCTGTCAATGTAAACATCTTCCGTTTGCAATATACAAATGTATTTCAAAGTAAGCTCCTGTGACCCTGAAAATAGTCTTCTGCTTGAAATTTCAACTAAGCTTATTATGAGCTTATTATTATGTGCCTATTTTGCACCTGTGCAGTCTGTATTCCTCAGATTAAGCACTTAAAAAGGCAACTTTTGAATTGATAGCTGGTGCATGTTCATGGACTGCTGAAATTGGCTTGAACTTTTTTAAAAAAATGATATGTACGTTAGAGAAAAATGCCTGATTCCTAACTTGAGAAAACAATTTGGCTATGAATTTCTAAGTGAGAACAACTCATGTACACCACAAGGTAAGGTTGTGCATCATGTAAATGTGACCTGTACAAAAACAAACCATGAGTCTGTTGGGAAAACAAAAATCTGCCTGTTTGGTGGGCGGGGGGGAACAGCCACTTCTACAGCAAACCAACCAATTTAAAAATCTGCCAACCAATCCAATAAAAAATGTGGCATGCCAACCAGTACAGATGAGCTATTACTGCCAAAATAAATAAAAAAATGTAAATTTAGTGACGGTGATTTAAAATCTCAGTGCTTGTGTGAAGGTCCCTGTATCCGGTGCTGCCACCATTTATCTCCAGTAGTCCTTTCTTATAATAGCTATTGCCCTTGATAGTGGGAAATGCTTTAGAGAATGCATTTCCCAATACAGAAAGTCAAAATATTTAAAAAATGGGATTTATTGTTTCACAAAATAAAAATAAGCAAAACAAAAGTTGACCCCATTCCTTTCCAAGCAGCACATAGTTCAAAACACAGTCAGTTATAGTTAACCATCTTCTAGTCTGAGTCCTCTTCTGCCAGCCTGTTCCATGACAGTTAACTTCCAACTGACTCTTTTGAGATCCATGTAACTTTCCCTGTCAATCCCAGTATTTAGCAGCAGTAGCCCTCTTTCTCTCAGGAACCTTCCAGACAAAGCAACGTATAAAAACATAGTTAACCAAGGAGTTCTTCACAGCTTTTATTATTCCTATACTGAATGGTCATTTGTAAGTGGGTGTGAGGAGAAGCTGTGAGGTACTTGCTCACAAAAACCCTACAGTCTAATCAACCATTTTAAAATCTTCTTTCAGCTCCACCCACAGTACAGATCCCATGATCTTCCCAATCTTTGATTCAAGTATCTTGCTCTCATTACTTACGTATTTCAAAGATTTAATATCCCACCTTTCAGACCACGGATCTCCTAAAATGGCTACAATTACAATTATATTAGCACAATAGCGACAGCATAGTTAAACTGGAGAATTTCAACATTCTATTATACACCCTGAACATTCTGTTACTTATAAAGTCAAAACCATATGTCTGGTCTGCCTGGCCATCAGCACACATTCACCAGGTTACAAGAGACACCTCCTCTGCAAATTTGGTGAAGATCCAGTGGAATATGGTATAGATAGAGCAGTTTAAAGTTTTTCTCTTTTGAACAGGTACACATAAGTTGACAATAAAATACCCCAATAAAACTAACATGACTCCTGCCCTGCCAGAAATCCACACTGGATCTGGCTCTGCTTCCACGTGTGGAAGAGAAATTGGGGAAACATGGAACAGATCAACTGTAGAACCAGGCACCTCTTTGGGGGCAACATTCACCACCTGTCAAATTAGTGAAACGGGTCACTGTTTGTAAACATGTAGCATGTATCTGCAGCCAATCATGGTGCAAGATGTCATGATGTATGCTGTACATGGAAGGAACTGGAGCATCACATGGTAACCTAGGCAATATATTTCTTTCCCTCGCCACCATACTACAGGTCCCAAGTGGCAATGTGAAATGCATACAGAAATGTACAAACCAGCTTAGAAGTCGGTCCCAAGAGATTCAGTGCTTCCCAAGGTTCTCAAATGATGCATGTAGGTGATGAGCAGCTAAATGCAAATTGAGGCACCAGACATTCATACATCACTATGTCATACATATTTATCACATTGCAGGGCTGGGTGGGGCATTTACAGCAACTTGATGGCACACTTTACCTTTAAAGGCATGTATAGCCTGATCCTTCCCTTCAGTTCCTTCTCCAGGACCTTTCCCTTCCAACAGGGATTATTTCTCATCTGGAAGCTGGCTGGGGGAAGGAGAGGAGAATCAGAATGTGATGGAGAAGCAGCGAGGAGGGGTGCCTATCTTTCCCCCTGCCATCTCCTTTTCTTAGGAAACTCCTGTTCTCCTTAGTAGAGGCATTGCTAGGTGCTTCAGGATGCAGGCTCATATAGCCCCCCTTTTGATAATTAAACTCAGTTATGACCACTCAAGAATAATTACTCTGATTCCTCCCCACAGGGAAGCTGGAGGTGATAAGTGCTATATTGGGGGAGGGGGGAAGCATCCGTTTTGTCTCCAGAACAGCACCTTTTAGGGAAGAGACATAGATGACAAGGATTGTTGCTGCTGGAGCAGCAGCAGAAGTGTGACTGTCCACCTGCATTTGAAAAGGAGGTGGCTGATAAGATCCGAGGCTCTGAGTCATTCATTGGGGGCCTAAGACCCCATGGGCCACACCCTAATGACATCTCTGTTCCACAGCTACTTTTATTGCTGCCAGGGTTTCATACCCATGTATGTGAGACAGGCAGAGGTCTGGAACCCCAGCAAGGCAAATGTTATTGTGCGGTGGAAGTTTCAGGGGTGGGGTTGCAGGTGGAGGAAGAGTCAAGTGTCCTCATTGAAAACTCTCCTGAGGACACATGATGGTCTCAAGCATTTGTTGATGTTGATAGAGTTGGTGGATGGATAGTCCCGCCTTTGGGTAGGGAATCAGATTCAGATTATCTTTGGCCAAGCATGTTGTTCCACCCCTAGTTATCCTTGGAACTGCGTCTTCTGCCTTTTTAAGTCAAAAAGAGCATGTTGTCATGGTGAAGATCCCTGAAGACTGTATACAAAGCAAAGACTTAGAAACTCCCAAATAGTGAAACCAAATAAAGACATCAAGTAACATGGAAAGAAACACATGGTTCATTCAATTGCTTTAGACATTTACATCCATCTGTCTGTATTTCACCGGTTACCTGCTCAGAAATGTAACTGAAATAATAAATGATCTGTAGTCCCATATTTTCCAATGAAAAGCAATAGCTGCTGCTTCACCACCACCACTAGCCCTATCATGTTAAAATCCATAATTGATCCTATACTGATATGATATGAAGTTTTTTATGTTAACTTTCTGTTGAGCTCCGAGATGCTCTGAATCATGTAAAGGAAATTATTTCTGTGGAGCAAGATCTTGCCCAGTAAAGGGTAGGACACATAAAATGGTTGCCATATGGAGAGTGCTTAAAATTGCTCCCCATGGTGGCTGTCGATCTCCAGCTGGCAAGCCACTCACGTGTAGTTGCTATGGGAAGCACTTTAAAGCAGTATCAGCATGGTGACTGCTGTGGGTGCACCCCTTTTTAGGGGAGATGTGAATCAGTTGCACAGCTAAGTGCAGATAAAGTCCAGCATAGTGCTCTTGCTTTTAAGTGTTCCTGGAGGAATGGGAATAAAACTCTACAGAGCTTCGTAAATGCGAGATATTGCATTGTGCACACATGTGGTTAAGACTGCAGCTCAAAGGGCAGAGCACACTCTTTGTTTCAGTCCTCCAAGTAAGTTATAAAAATGTTCATTTGATGTTACAGTACACTCTGGCATTTCCTTTAAAAGCAGAATTTTACAGACATGCATTTTGCTACTTCTCTATTGAAAGGGCCCCTCAAACCAGCAATAACGTGTTGAAGGGGGAAATAAAAATTAGTGATAAAATTTCATTAAACTGCTGTTTTTGCTTAAGCCCAAGGCATATGTTTCATTTGAACTTAATTTCCATTCTGAGATATAGATATACTGACTCTCAGCAAGCTCCATTTTCTTTAATTTTCTCTCTGACTGATTTCCTTAGACTTGGCATGGAAAAAGCAGCCAGAACTTCAGGATGAAATCTCAACTGGCTTCAAACTTACTTAAATAAGTTGGTCAACAAAGAGTTAATACAATGTTCAAACTTTGTATTAACGTTGTATTTACACCAATGGATTTTGCCTTTGTTAGCCAACAACACAGAAGTACCACCAGCTTACCCAAATATTGTTGGAGATGGAGTTACAGTGCATCGACATTTTCCATCAACTATCCTAATGACCACTAGGGGCACTGGGAGTAGATGTAGTTAGTGAGAGTCTCCTTACCTGTCCCTGCTTGCCTCTACTCTATGATCCCTGCTTTGACTCCTCAGTTACTTCCTACAATGAGTCAGTCCTCTTCCTTTTCTCCTAGAGAGAAGATGGAAACATCTCTCTCTCCCCTACTACCTATTCATTATGTAGCTGATAGATAGGGTAGGTCTTGCCTATCCCAAATGTATTTTACTAATAAACCTATTTAGTTTAGACTCTACAGTGATCTCCATGCTTGTTACTCTAAATAGCTGCAACAACTAAACTCTGTGGATGGTAGCTTTCTTGCTATTTTGCTAAATAATCACAAACCCTAACAGGGTTATGGGCCCAGCAGCCCAAAAGCAGCTGAGTGAGTTAGAAGACAGCATAGATCCAGAGGTGAGTAATGCTGTCTTTTCCAAGCTAAATGGAAGGAATGATGAACAATGGGTTATGAAAATGGAAGCTCTTCTGATGGTAAAAGGAATTAATGGAATACTCACAGAAACATGACCAACAAATCGGGTGGCCTCCCAAAAGGAGTGGGATTCACCAAACAGCAGAGTATATGGTTTGATTCTTCTAAATGTGAGTGATGATTTATTAATGCATTTCAAAAAGACTAAAATTTCCTCAAAGGTGTTGAAAAAGCTCAAAAAGCTGTATGGCAGAGTCTCCCCCAATGCTACTATCCTTTTAATTCAAAGGATTTGCAAAGCTGGAAGAAGGAGGGGATCTTTCAACCCATATAAATGCAATGCAAGAGACTCACAGATTACGTAAACAACATGGATCTACTTTGGATGATCAAGTGTTAATTGGCTTGATTCTGAGATCTTTGCCACAGAGTTATAATCATATTAAGATGGCTTTAAGAACAAAAGAACATAAGAACAGCCCTGCTGGATCAGGCCCAAGGCCTGTCTAGTCCAGCATCCTGTTTTGCACAGTGGCCCACCAGATTAGTTGGGAGTCAGGCAGAGAAACTGGCAGCTACTTTGTGGGCCTTTCTCTTCCCAAGGGCCATCTTTCCACCCAGGAGACGCAAACCCTCTTCATTACAGAAAACACCTCATGAGAAGCCTTGCTGGTTGACTAAGAAATATTCAAGATGTGGGGGGACGGGGACCCTTGGATGGGTACCAACCTAAGTAAGAAATCACATTACTGCTATCTAAAACTGCCGGAATTAAAGAGGTAGATTCAAAACATAACTCTTCTCTCCCCCTTCATCTCATTTTAATTAATTTCACTCTAATTTTAATTAATTAATTAATTAATTAACTGCTATTAAGTGTTACTTTAATAGTCAGTACCCTAAAAATTGACCCTGGCCCCCCACAAGCCAAGTCATGATTGGTTTCGGCCCAGCAGGGCATTTAAGTTGTGCACCCCTTCCATAAAGTACCACTATGTTCAAAGGCATGCAAAAAGGGGGTAGTCCAGTTGGAGTACTTCCCAACAGAAGAGATGGTGGCAGATGAATTGACTAAGCCACTGCCCAGAGACAGAGTCCAGATGCTTGGTGAGAAGATGGGAGTTGTGAGCTGGTGTGACAGGAGATGAGAAGGGGTGTTGGAGATGGGAGTTCCAGTGCATTGACCTTTTGCACCAACTGTCATGATGACCACTAGGGGCATTGGGAGTAGAGGTAGCTATTGAGCGTCTCCTTACCTGTCCCTGCTTGCCTCTGCTCTGTGATCCCTGCTTTGACTCTTCAGGTACTTCCTGTAGTGAGTCAGTCCTCTTCCTTTCATCCTAGAGGGAAGATGGAAAGATCTCTCTCTTTCCCTACATATTCATTATGTAGCTGATAGATAGGATAGGTCTTTCCTATCCCAAATGTATTGCACTAATAAACCTATTTAGTCTAGACTCTACAGTGATCTCCATGTGTGTTACTCTAAATAGCTGCAACAACTAAACTCTGCACTCATTGAGGTGATTCTCACGATCACCAAAAAGTGGGCTAAGGGAGCCTAGCCTGCTTTGGGGCAATCATGTGCTCCAATGGGAGCCACGCGGCTCCCGGCAGCAAACTGCCCAAAGTACCCCTCCCCTTAGCGGAGGTTAACGGAGTGAGCGCTCCTCTAACCTCGGCGTTTTGCTCATGTGTTGCCGTGGCACGTGGTGACACACGAGTAGACCCATGACCGGGAGGCTGCAAGCAGCCTTCTGAGCTCGGGGGTCTCTCCAGGATGCCCCACTCTTCCCGCAGACCTCATTTTGGCAAGTCTCACTGATCGTGAGACTCGCCTCTGCAACTAGAGTGGTAGCTTCCTTGCTGCTTTGTAAAATATTCACAAACCCCAACAAATATCTTTCTTTTTAACCAGTGTAAGGCGGCACTACTACAACAATTAGCATTTGGCACCTAGAGAATGGTGCATGTTAGAATTTAGAAATGTTGCAACTCTAGCCTAGAGGTCTTCTCACAAACACACACAAACTACACAGAGGAAAAGATGCTCAGGAGGAAATGGTGAATGGTGAAAGGGTTCTTCTTATCACTTTAAAAAGAGCTCTCAGGTTAGCACCTGGGGTGGAGACTTCCCAACATCTGGGCTCCCTCTCAGATCACCTTTGAAATTGTTAGGGATGGTTGTTGTGTGTATTAGCAAAAGCTGCCTCAATGTTAGCTGAATGACAAAACCTTTGGAAACTCTGAAAATCTCATTTTTCTTGCATGTTAATAGTAATCAGAACAATTTGCTTGTATGTAATAGTTCAAAAATAGAATAAAATTTTCAACTTAGTCACCAAATGGAATGGGACGTTAAAAGTTGAGCATCATTGTGCACAGCACTAAAGCACTTGTACCTGGTAAAAATTCAGCAACCAAATGCTACAGAGTGATTTCTGAGTTGGACAATGAAGTGTACAGAGGTGTCTTTTGGAGAACAACATACAGACTGACATATTTGGCTAGTGTGATCAACCTAATTTGTCCAGGATCTCCCAGTGGGACCATGAGCAGTGTATTCTGGAACACTCTATAAGCACTCTAGAGTGAAGCCCTAAGCCAGATATCTATCACAACATATCACCTATGCAAACGAGCTGTGTGATGGGGAGACCAGTCTTTCCTCCTTGGCTGGAGAGGCAACTGTTTTATAGGTGCACACATAAACATTTTAATGTGCTCCCAACTTTCATTTCAGTGGTGGTGCCTACAAAGTTTAGTTTTCTTTGGATGAGAGAGTACTAGAGACTTACGGTGTATTGCAGTTATTTGCTTGATTTACAAAAATATAAGCAAAGTATAGTAGTCAGCCACCTAATGGCACAGTGGGGAAATGACTTGACTAGCAAGCCAAAGGTTACCAGTTCGAATCCCCGCGGGTATGTTTCCCAGACTATGGGAAACACCTATATTGGGCAGCAGCGATATAGGGAGGTGCTGACAGGCATCATCTCAAACTGCGTGGGAGATGGCAACGGTAAACCCCTCCTGTATTCTACCAAAGACAACCACTGGGCTCTGTAGTTGCCAGGAGTCGACACCGACTCGACGACACACTTTACCTTCATAGTGGAGATAAACAGGCAGCAAATCTGATGCTGCTGCACCCAGATTCCCAGAAAGCAATCTCATCCTCTCTGGCTTCAGCCCCGGTTTCAGCCAGCTGAAACTCAACTCTCTCCCGTTCAGACTGAAAAATGGTACTTTTCACTGAGAGCTCAGATTTGCAAGGGGGGCAAGCCTCCGCCCCCAAAGTGGATCTCCCCCCCTTTCCATTTCAGAAGTCTAATATGTGGGATGCAGCTTGCCCACCAAAAACTGCACTTTCCCCCTTCTGTGCCCCCGCTCCATTTTTTTCTGGTGCCTCCACTGCATAATATGTTGGGGGGAAGCATACCCTGTTAAATTTCCACCTGCCAGGCAGTGCTTAAAAAAATATATCCTCTATCCATAAAGAGGTAGCAACTTGCAAGCCTAGGGGAAGGTAGGAACTTTGCACGTGCTCAAAGACAAACTTGTGAACCTCACACATTCCCGAGTGAAGTCTTGCTTGGCATAGGTAGAAAACAGGTTGATGGGCTACTTGCTGGCTCCGATGAAGAAGACTCCAAGACACCTCTCATTATATTTGCTGGAGCTGCCATAACACACTGTCCGTCCATGGCTTTCCTCCCCAGAAGGCAAGAAGGGCTCTGCCTGAGTGTGGCATAACCCCAAACGGGCCGTCCCGTTCCTTCGGATTGCTCGCGTCAGCTTAGAAAGGGTTAAGGTGGTAGCAGTGGAGAGGTTTGGGGGTGACGTCGTCGTCGTCGTCCCGCTTCTGTCTGAGGTCGGAGTCTCTTGAAGGTAGTTCCCCCTTCAGAGGATGAGGGGAGCGCGCTGAGGTCTGGACTCGGAGAGCCTTCACAGAATCGCCCCCTTTTTGGTGAGCTCCCAGGAAAAGCTGCTTGCCTGTCTGCCTCCCCCTCCTCTCCCCTTCCTTCCCTTTCCTTGAGCAGCCGCTCTTTGGCACCGGCGGGTGGCCGGAGCAGCATGGAAGCGCCTCCCTGGAGGACACACCTAGGACCCGCGGTCCTCCTGCAGCTCCTCTTCATTTCCTGCTTGCCAAGAGGTACTGTAAGTAGGCGAGTTGCTCGCTATGCATGCTTCAGGACGACTCCCTCGCCCTAACCAGAGAGGCCAGAGTGCGGCTGCTGATCTCCCATGGGGTGGTGGGGAGGGCGAAGGCACCTCCGAAGAGACTTGGATAACAGAAGAAGGGGCTCCTGCTTGTATATTTGTGGGCACTGAGCGGGAGGAGAAGAGGTGCTTCTAGGCAAGACCTAGAGAAATGGCTTTCTTTTCTTTCAAGGAAAACAATAGCATATGTTTGCTGGTCAGTGCTGCCTACACTTCACCAACCGACGTGCTTTATTTTCCTAACATTCGGTGCCTAAGAAACAGTGACAAGCAAGGAACTTTTAAAGCTCCTGATTTGTAAAGTGTAATTTGCTGGGCTTGGCAGGGAACCGATTTTTCTTTTCCAGTCTGACTCGAAAGAAAGAAGTCGTGCGGAAGTCAAGGAAAACACAAGCCACACTTGATTTCCCACCCCGGCCGGCTTTATTTCTGCCAATACTCTCTTACTTCAAAGGGGAGATATTGCTTAAGTCGAAGGGGTCAGTTATAGTAGGTTTTTTGTATACTTGTATGCTGAACCAACCTGAATGACTGACTTTCTTGATGTTCTACATCAAAACGGTTATTCTTTAAATATAACTTTGCTGGGACTCTATCAAAGCGGGGGTGGGGGCTGTAATTCAGTGGTAGAGCATCTGCTTTGCATGCAGGAGGTCCCAGGAGGTTCAGCCCCTAAAATCTCCAGGTAGGGCTGGAAGAGAAGAGACTCCTGCCTGCAGCCTGGAAGAGTTGCTGCCAGTCAGTGCAGACAATTCTGAGCTAGGTGGTATAACTATAAGGCAACTTCCTGTATTCCTACAATATATGAGATTCTTTTATTTGTATAAATGCTGCTTATGGCTGCCAGTGCCATGCTTCTGTCTGTGTGTGTTGTGTGTGTGTTCACGCGCATGTGGTGGAAGCCCAGCCATTAAAGTTTACTTCCTACTCCCAGACTCATTTGCAGTCCCTCACAGGTTTCGGTTTTGAGGGACAGGTAAGCATGCCAGATCAAAATAAGGGATGGCTTGAGGCTGTGGTTCCCAGAATAAGGAAATCCATAATGTCATATGGAAGTATGATATTGGAAATAAGGTTTATGTTGTGTTTTATGGGGCCCTGAGCTTTGAGAGTAAGAAATAGCATTTAAACTAAGAGGCACCCCTTACAATAAAGGACAGATGTCAACCAGAGGCATTGCTTGTCTGGGTAAACCAGCCTTCCTACCATTGTACCATTGCCTTATTAAAGAAAAGTATGACAATAAAATCACATGTACCAAGTAAACAGTGTGGCATTCCAAACCCTGAAGCTCATAATGTGTATAAATAACTCCGTATGCTAAGTTATACATCAGATCTACTGCTCCATTTGAAAGGATTAAAGTCAAACAAAATGGATTTCCTGAGCATTTCCCCAGGGCTGGCCAATTCCGCCCTGGGACTTTCACAAATCCAGGAGGTATGTTTGGAGTTCGATCCTTCTCTGTAGGCATGCGGAAGAGTCAGTCCAGGTACTCTCTGCCTTAGCCATTTATCTCCTGAAAGCAGACAAGTAGCTCCCTCTTAAGGGCTTATTTACTCTGCAGATTTTTTTGTAGCCTCTTTTCATGCTGAAGCAATGCAATAGCACAAACCTAGCTGAGGATTTGCACATTTAAAACACCCCACCAACTTTCTAGCCCTAGGCCCTACAAACCAAAAAGAAAGTATGTTCACCTGGATATGAAGTCACGTTTTGGGCCAGACCCCAAATAAACAAAGCAGGTAATGAGTAGAACAGTAAGGATGGAGGGGAGAGAGAGAGACACTAACTTGCTTCTAGCATAGTATTTATGACAGCTAATTAATGTGCTAATTTAGGATTTCCATCCCTACCATTCTTGTAGTGCTTTGTTTTAGCAATGACAATTAACCTCTTCAAAGCAGTTTAAAAACATATCATTTGGGAGTTCTTTTTACCAGTACCCAGATGTTTTAAGCTTAGACCCTACTTGTCAGTTGTGGGCTACATCAGTAGCATTCTTACACCATAAACATGTTGTATAAAGTGTGCCATCAAGTCGATTTCAACTCCTGGCAACCACAGAGCCCTGTGGTTTTCTTTGGTAGAATACAGGAGGGGTTTACTATTGCCTCCTCCCACGCAGTATGTAGTGTAGATAAGCCCAAACATTTTCCACCTCAGTGATACAGGCAGAGATCCCCGAGTAAGAGACAGTTCTCTTGGAACACCACTGAACACCACTGTATTTCAGTCCCCCAAATATAAAGTATATACTTTCCACAGGATTATACCAGCAGTTGTTCTAAAGCCCAGCAGCCAGAGCTTCCCTGGCCTCATGGTGAAGAATTAGTTTTACCAGCACTTTTAAGGGTGGTACCAAGCAAGGAAGGTTGTGCCACCGAGTTGGTGTCGACTCCTGGCGACCACAATATATCGGGTAATTTACCACATGGTTCTGTGGTCGCCAGGAGTCGACACTGACTCAACAGCACAACCTTTCCTTTTTACCATTGCCTTTTCCCACACAGTATGAGATGATGCCTTTCAGCATCTTCCTATATCACTGCTGCCCGATATAGGAGTTTCCCGTATTCTGGGGAACACACCAGCGGGGATTCAAACCAACAGCCTCCTGCTCTCTAGGCAGGTTGCTTCCCCACTGTGCCATTAGGTGGCTAGGGTGGTAGTAGGTCTCCAGTATTTAGGGGTGTGCACGGATCAATTCGGAGGCCATTCTACTGGCCTCCGAACCGGTCTGGAGAAGGGTGGTTTTGGTTCGGAAGGGTTAGGGTGGGGGGTTCCATTAAGGGCGGGGGGGCTTTACTTACCCCTCCCGCCCTTTCCCGCGTTGGCGCCGTAAATATTGTAAGAAATCTGGGTGGCAGGATCCCTCGCCGCCTGCTTCTATTACCGATTATGGCTCTGCTCCTCTGAATTTTAAACATCGGGGGGCGGCAGGGTGCTTCCCTGCCGCCCACTCGAAGCCCCCTGCTGCCGCTGAAGCCCCTTTAAATCTCGCCCGGACCGGAGATTCCGGCGGAGAAACCGCGCTCGGGCGGGCGGCAGCGAGACGTCCGTCCGCCCGCCTGCTCCCTGCACTTTGCACTCGGCAAGGCAGGGAGCGGGCGGGCGGACGGACGTCTCGCTGCCGCCCGCCCGAGCGCGGTTTCTCCGCCGGAATCTCCGGTCTGGGCGAGATTTAAAGGGGCTTCAGCGGCAGCAGGGGGCTTCGAGGGGGCGGCAGGGAAGCACCCTGCCGCCCCCCGATGTTTAAAATTCAGAGGAGCAGAGCCATAATCGGTAATAGAAGCGGGCGGCGAGGGATCCTGCCACCCAGATTTCTTACAATATTTACGGTGCCAATGCGGGAAAGGGCGGGAGGGGTAAGTAAAGCCCCCCCCGCCCTTAATGGAACCCCCCACCCCAGCACCGAACCGCAGCTCCGCGGTCCGGTGCACATGACTACCAGTATTCACTGCTGCTCCCTGCAGTCCACCTGCTTTCTTCCCTCTAATCTCATCCTAACTTCCTGAAATAGTTGGGGTGGGAAGAGGAGTATGTTAGCCAGAGAAACCTGTAGGTCACTCTGGTAGGTTCGGTTACAGGTCTCTAAACCTGTAACCTACCACAGGAACACACAGTCGACTATTGCAGGGGTACGCCACCTTGGCTCCCCAGCTGTTGAACTACAGTTCCCATAATGTCGTAGTTCAACAACAGCTGGAGAGCCAAGATGGCCTACCCCTGAACTATTGGATACTGTCAGCAGGGAAAGAAAGAATCAGACATGTGATCCTGGCCATCTATTGCTGATTGGACAACAGCAGTTAGCAGTGTTCTTTTTAAAAATCACTCACTAACAGAAGAGTAGCAAGGTAGGAGTGGGACCTGGGACAAAAAGTAAAGATGGGCCCTAAGGTGCACTTAGGTAATTTTGGAGCCTGGACCTAAAGGCCTTTGGAGCCCTCCTCCAAGTTAAACATCACCCCCCCCCTCCACTATGACGAACACAGTATTTTTAACACGTGGGTTCCTGAGGACACAAACAGCAACTGAACTCTCAATAATATAAGAATACAAAACACGTATATTTAGGCAAATATACATCAGCAGGAACATTTCAACACAAAACTTAACATATTCCCATCCCACATATTTCTTTCCCTGGTCACTCCCCCCTCTGTCTCTAAAGCACCTGACACAGGTTACAATCACACTTGGCCACCCGGTTTAGTGTGGGCCAACAGTAACCACACCACCCAAGACAGACTATATAGGATGTGGGTGGGGGGCCAGGCTCCTCACAGAGGCCAATTACACAGGCGCACGGCCTCCAAAATGGCCACTGCGCCAAGCGGAAAAGGCTGAAAACCAGCCAAAGAACCAGCCGGGGGCCATAAAGAGAGCCAGCGGGGGAGGGGGAATCTCTGTTGACCCCACCCCCACTGCCTCGAGGAACTCCTCCAAAGGGGAGTAAGGTAAAAAAAAAATTCTTTGTATTTTTTTTTAAATCAAACATTTGCGAACCCCCTGAACAGTCGGGGGTGTGTGTGTTTGGTCCGGGGTTGGACCGAACAGGGGATGGTTCGGTTCGGCCCTGAACATTCAAACCGAACAGGTTCGACGTTGAACTTCTCGAACGTCGAACCTGTTCGCACATCCCTAGCGGGGTCACCCTCTGATCTATGTTCACTCCAGTGTCTGAAACCAGCTTATTTCAGATGCTGAAACTAATGCATGTAGGTTAGGCATCAGCCTGCTGCTGTGATGGTGCTTCCTGCCTATGTGGCTTTTTCTGCACCGAAAGAGTGACTGAGAAGGGCTACCACAGAGCAGCAAGCAGCATGAACAGTCAGTCACAGTATTAGGGCTGGAATTCAGTGGGAGTATATGAAATGTATACAGTTATTTGTGACTTGCCTCAGATTTTACCAGTCACTCCCACTGATGGAAAGGATTCAATCCAGTGTATGATATGCCTGTGCCAGGAACAGCTATGGTGTGTGTGTGTGTGTGTGATAGGAACTGATAGCCAACCCTAGTCATAGTAATGATAGGTTAGTTAACAGCCCTGACTGCAGTGCAGTTTTGACTTCTAGAAGCAGCTTCAGTTTCAGTAGCATGTGTGCACTAATACAATCCTGATCATTCAACATAAAGAAAGATCTAGCAGAAGTAAACACTTGTTCACATGATGATTACACCCTTATGCATTCAGCCTGCCTGGGGATTCTTGAGAGGTTTGGGAAGATGATTCATAAGGATTTGTTCCAGACAAATAGTGCTCAGCCCATAGTACATAATATCTGTGTATAGCCAATCTCTGTATGATACCCCCTGCCAGCACCTGCCATGAGTCATACTTCCAAAGCAGAACACAACAGTAAGTTCTTCAAGGGTCATACATGTGCTATATAAATTATATAAATTCTTAATAAAGTAAATGTTTTGGTAATGATTTGTGCCAAAATTGGCATATATTTTTACACAGGCTAATGGAATGATCTAGAAGATGAGGTCAGCAGCAAAGTTGTCAAATTTGCAGGAGACACTAAATTTTATTTATTTGTTTATTCAATTTATATACCGCCCTCCCTAAAATGGCTTAGGATGGTTTACATTAAAATCAAATATACATAATAAAACAATGTCCGGCTACACGTCCCTGTCCCCAGGCTGTACCAAGCCCTGAACCAAGGCCGGCTGAGCTTATCGGGTCCAGCCTCAGAGCAGGAATAAGGAGGGTGTTGAGCATCACCCTGTGTTGAGCATCACCCTGAGCATCACCGCCTCTGTCCCAGGCTGCTTGCTCCTTGTGTCTGGCCCTCTCCAGGGGCCTCTAACATTCTCCACCAACCAGCCTCTCATCCCCGGCCGGCTCCTTATATGCCTTCTCACAGGTGATGCATCACCCGTCCCCAATTATGGGGCCAATGCCCCTCTTTATTCCCTGTAATTGGCTACCTTTTACAGCTGTTGCCAATGCCTCTCCCCCTTCTCCCTCCTCCTGCTCAGACCCTCTCCCTTCGGGAGGCGTGCTGCTGATGTTATCTGTGCATACCTCTCCAATGGCCTTTTTACGGCTCTGCTCCTCCACTGGAGTCAAGTCCCTGCCCAATGGCAGTCTTTCCTCTGCTTCTCCCCGGCCACCACCTGTCCCTGTCGTCTTGGGCCCCCTCACCATCCTGCCCTCAGAGGTAAGGACAGCTGGTCTCGCCGGACAAACAATTAAAATAAATTAAAACTAGATATCGTTAAAAGCTAAGCTAAAAATATAGTCAAGAAATGGCTGTAGGGATGAGAATGTGCCTGTCTTTTGAAGTCTAACACTGCTGTTGCTGGATTAGAAAGTACCATAATCAAAGGAGAAATAACATCTTCCAGATAGACTTCTAGCTTTTGAAAAGACTCAAATTTGGTCATGTTTATGTTATTTCTGCAGCCTCCCTGCTTTTTGACTTTCCAGAGGAACAATAAAAAAACACATTTGTTATGAGGCTGCTATCACCTCATGTGCCACAGCCCTACAATTTGGGTTGCATTAGAGGTTTGGCACAGGTAATGGTGAGTGAGTCATGTAAGTGCCCAGGCTTTTCCATGATGAGAAAAACAGACACTTTTCTCTCAAAGAGCGATTAAAACATTCTAAATGGTTTCAGGGGTTTGGGGGTGGTTTTTTTGGTTTTTCCCCCTAAGTATGCTATATGGTCAGAAAATGTTTTGCAGCATCAGAAGAAAAATGCACTTCTGATTAAAATGAAATAAGTGGGTTTGCAATAAATATAGCACAAAATATATCTGGGCAGAGGGGCTGGGTGGGACTAATTCCACAAGATCCTGGCACAGTTGTATTTGTCTTGTATTGACTCTTTCTTAACCTATAGAAAATAGATTATAGACATATATAATGTCTATGGGATGCTACCTTCTTGTTGTACTGCACTGGGTTTGTCTTATATTAATTTTGAGATATAATATGTAAATAGATTTGTGCTGCTTAAAGCCCAGGAAACTGTGGAGAAGAGTTAATCTTTCAAACGAAGTCCAGATTTTGATGTTACTTTTTCATGTGGTACTTGCTATAATTTTACCATTGTCACTTTGACATGTTGAATATTCATTTGAATGTGCCCTCATGTGGTGGGAGCTGATATTTAGCATGTCAGAGCAGGTATTTATCTAAGTAGTGACTTAATACCTCAAAAGGCAACAT
Source organism: Hemicordylus capensis (assembly GCF_027244095.1). Classification (NCBI taxonomy): domain Eukaryota; kingdom Metazoa; phylum Chordata; class Lepidosauria; order Squamata; family Cordylidae; genus Hemicordylus; species Hemicordylus capensis. The sequence continues at coordinate 95,814,676 of NC_069657.1, forward strand.
GAGAATTGAGCTTGAGCCAGTCAGACAGACAGAAAATGCAAGGGTGTTGGAAAGCATTCTCAGGGATGAAGAGAAACTATTCTGTGGTAATTTAGCCATGTCTGAAAGGCTAAGGCTTCCTTTCCGCCTTTTCCTTAGTCATACCTGAAGAGTCTCCAGTTGTCAAGGATATCTGCAAGTTTAATTGTTAAGGTTCTTCCTTCTTTCTTTTTCAACAGCTTCATTTTTCACCACAGTTCTATTCATTTGGTTTTAGTCTGCAAACATGACTGATGTTGTGGTGCTCATAACATCTCTTCTGACATCCCGTTATCTTGCTGATTCTAATGACGTTAGTAGATAGTATGTCTCATTTCAGAACATCTTTTGTTCCATAGTGTAGACCAAGCTGCACAACTTTGGCCTGCCAGCTATTGTTAAACTACGTTTCCCATCCTCCCTGACTGGCAGTGATGGGAGTTGTAGTCCAGCAAGAGCTGGAGGGCCTGGTGTAGATATCCATAACATAGGAACATAGGAAACATAGGAAACTGCCATATACTGAGTCAGACCATTGGTCTATCTAGCTCAGTATTGTCTTCACAGACTGGCAGCGGCTTCTCCAAAGTTGCAGGCAGAAATCTCTCTCAGCCCTATCTTGGAGAAGCCAGGGAGGGAACTTGAAACTTTCTGCTCTTCCCAGAGCGGCTTCATCCCCTGAGGGGAATATCTTGCAGTGTTCACACATCAAGTCTCCCATTCATATGCAACCAGGGCAGACCCTACTTAGCAAGTCATGCTTGCTACCACAAGACCAGCTCTCCTCTCCAATATGGATGGAGTTCCATCCATAACCATATGGAGTTCCATACCACATGGAACAAACACCCTAGTTGCTATGGATTCTCATTATTTCAAACTGACTCCCATTTCATACAGAACCCCTTATCTCTCCATAATACATGTGTGCACTTCATTTGGAGAGTATTTTGATACCCTGGTTATGACCATATTTCAAGATGGTTTAGCCCCATTTGTCCTTCAGAAGGCTTTTGTTGCATAGTAGATGTTGAAAAATGGAACTCTATGGGTATCTTACCATGTGGGCAGCCGTTGGTGTTAAGCAGCTTCTGTGGAGCTGGAAAGGAGTCTTATGACAGCGACTGGAAGGGGTTGGCCAGCATCTGCAGCAGGGAAAAATAGGTCCTATGAATAGGATGGCCCAACATTTCTCTTAGTAGCCCTGGTGGAATTTTCCCCACATGTGTCTAATGATTTCCAGGGCCATATTCAATATTAATGTAGTAATTTGCATGAAATTTTTTTTACAGTGGTCCTGAATATAGTTTTTAGTTTTAATTGTTTAATCATTTTAATTGTTTTAATGCTTTATCTTATTTTGTCATAAATTGTTGTGGGATTCATTAAGTGGTGTTATATAAATGTAATAAATAAACAACAGAAAGTTTAGCTTTTAAACAGTGAGCTGTGATGGTTGGCGGTGCAGGGGAAGAATAAGTTTTCGTTTTCTTCTGTGTATGGTATTGTAACACTCAATAAAACAGAAAGTAGTGCGGGGGAGGGGACTAAAAACCAAATTAAGACTTGTAACCAAAGCCTAGGGGAAAGGAGCATGGGGAAGATGTGAAGTGGAGGGGTGATGCTTCCTTGCTCCAAATCTCCTCCTCCAAATTGCTTTTCCATAGATAAAGCAGATGGCAGGCTTTTATTATACATGTACAGGTGTAACATATAGTCCTGTCCTAGGTTTGCCCACATGCCAAGATTTCCAGAATATGCTGAGCTTTTCTTAAAAATAATAGCAGTCGAAGAGCCTTGCTGGACCATACCAAAGGTCAATTTGATCCAGCATCATGTTTCCCCACAGTGGCCAACCAAACGCCTCCTGGCCTCATTTGTTTCTTACCCTCTAGCAACTGGTATTCAGAGGCATAGTGTCTCTGAACCTGGATGCTCCATTTTGCTATTATGGCTAATAGCCAATTAGATCTATTCACCATGAATCAGTCTAATCCCTTTTAAAGCTGTCTACTAATGTAGTGGCTATCATCACCGCATCTTGTGGCAGTGTCCCATAGATTAATTGTGCATTGTGGGAAGGAGTACTTTCTCTTTCCATAGCTTGCCAGTCAGTTCATTGGCTGTATCCGAATTCCTGCATTATGGGAAAAAGAGAAAACATCTCTCAGTCTACCTTCCTGCACCACGCATAGTTTTCTAAACCTCTGTCATTGTCTTTTTTCCTACACTAAAATTCTATCTGGGGCTGATTAAAGCTGGTGACATAGGAAATGAGGATGCCTATTTGTTTTAGGATACAAGATCCTAGCAGTTGGAAATTAAATCACCACTCTCCCTCTAGCCTGTTTTTCACACACTGAGAACATGGCTATTTCCTGGCTCGTTGCACTAGCAAATGTTTATGTCAGCACTTAATGACATTTCTTCCATTGTTCCAAACCAATAAATTAGCCACTGGCTTCTTGTTGCTCTGCTTGTGTTACAATAGAGATATTACTATTAAGGAGGTTGCCAGATAACCTGGACTTGTAATCATTTTTAGAGTAAGTAACCCATGGATCTGGGAGGAAACAAGTATCCCCCATCATATACTTTCCCTTGTATTTTATAATAGTGCCCTGAACATCAATACATTAAATTTGACCAGCGAACCCTATCTGTTGCTCCCCCACCCCTGCTTGACATGTGTGTGTGTGTGTGTGTGTGTGTGTGTGCGCGCGCATGAGAATTCCTGGGAATGAGGATGAAACTGTGTCTTCTAGATTAGATGAAATAATTTCTCATAAAGGAAATTGGGAAGTTCTGACTAGTTCTCCATTCTGTGATATTCTGAAATGCTTTGTGAGGCATCACAGTTGTATAATTTTTTATCCTTTTACCTGCTGGACATTGTGAGTTTGAGGTGACAAGGGATTTTTCTCTCTGAAACTCTGTGACCAAGGTGACCCCACAAAGCTCTTTATTATTTCCTTGCTTTGTATAATGACTGGGCTGTACTGCCTTTGCCTTAGTGGCCCCCTAGTGTTCGTTCAGATTCAGAACAATATGTGCGTCAAACGAATTCCCTGTTGCAAAAGCAGACTTTACATTTTTATCTGAGTCACATTTTAAAATTGGAGCATACATTGGCAGAACTAAGAATTAACCCTTCAGTGAGTTCGTACATTATGCTGCTTGCTTTGCAAGCTACAGGCTAGTAATTCTGGCTTTGTGGCCAATGTTATATGTCATACATCAGAGTTGATGATAATTGTTCCCATCTGACTGTAAAATCCATAAAAGGTTAGGTCTAAACATCCAATCTAATAATAATTAACACAGTTTTAATATGCTGTTTATGAAAGTGAATCCCCACATATCCATTGTGTAGCTTTTTATTGGAAAACAGCTGAGTGACTTAGAGTAGGTGGCAGGAACAATTTTTCAGGCCCAATGCAGAAAGATCCATTTTGACCAGGGACGTGGTATTCATGGGCTTCCCCAATACAAATTGTTCTCCTTCCTAAAGCTGCTGTTACTTCCAAGAATGGAAAAAAGAGAGATACAGATGCTGTTCCTACATTGTTTTTCCCCTGCACAGCTAATAACCTCTTCAGGTGAGCATAATTAACACTCAAAGTGTATCAGAGAAAAGGGTTAAGCACCCTCTCCCTGAGTACATGTGGGCAAAACAGTAAATATGAAAGATTTGAATCACAAATCTCCTGTGTCGTGATTCAAATCTCCTGTGTCGTGTCTGGTTTGCCCCCCCACCTGTCCCCCCATTGTGTTTTAGGCAAAGAGAGGGAGATGATTCTTTTGAGTTTTCACTCCAGTGGCAAATCTGGCCATTCATTCAAAAGGGGCTTTCATTTTTGGCAGGATTCATAAGAATACTATGGGACAGTGCCACATTGAGCAAGCTAACTTGGAGAAGACAAACCTCACCCTGTTTAATTGGGGTCGGGGTGGGTGGGGAGACAAGAACATTTGATAGGCTGAAGGGAACACAATGCATTTGGATCCAGTGTCTGCAGTTAATTTGGGTGTTAATTTGAGTATTTAAGACACAATGGGTCAGAATATAACACTGTGAAAATTAAGCAAATTGAAGGCACTAATGGGATCTCTGCTTCCTAACTTAATAATTACTACTCATATTATTACTGACTGTAATTATACTTGTAATACAGTTTTTAAATGGCCTCCAGTTGCATGCACCTAATTAAAATGCAAACCACATGCATCTCAGTCCAGCAACTGAAAATATGCACAGGATCTCTGAAATGTGCAGAGTCATTCCTGCCCCCACCCTTAGGACTTGGTTCCCATTCACTTCAAAAAAGCTTCCAGTCCACATGCTCATTCCTTTGTGCTCATATATCTGCACCCTCTATTGCAGTGGTTCTTAACGTGGGGTCTGCCAATTTATTGTGGCAGGGGATGCTGGGAGTTGTAGTCCAGCAACATCTGGAGGGACCCACGTTAAGAACCATTGCTCTATTGTATGCAAGAATCTAGGAGCTTTGTGTCTGCATTACGGTGGCTTCATTTCCCATGTATGTTGTTGGGGTGGGAGTGTGTGCGTGTGTATGCAAGGTGTTCCCTACTACACAGACAAACATCCTTAGGAAGTGATTGATAGCATGCCCATTTTTGAACAGGTCTCTCAGTACCCCATCAGTGGAAAAACAGCCATGACATAGTATCTAACAACCTGTTTTATAGACGTAGGCATATTAACTCCATTGCACATGCACTTGTCTGCAGAGTAGTGAGCACCAAGAAAATAAAAACCTGCCCCCAGTCACCCTGGAATCAGCTGGATCATGAGAGCACCATTAACTCCCACAAATTTCAGTGTGATTTCAGTATGTCAAACTTTCTCATTATATGGTTGTTTGTACTAACAAGTGCAGCAGCACAGAAAAATACAGTGGTTCAAAAAGGGTTTTGTTACACAGAATATATATTAGGAAATATAAAACAGGATATTAAGTCATGGCTGTTGCCAAAAATAAAAAGGATTTTCATTTTGGTTCCTTCTCATTTTATCTCTGTAAGTTCTTTCATTTTTTGCCCTCATACTCCACAAAAACTGTTTTGTCTGTTGGTTGAAGGACATACTGACAGCATTGTCAGCTCATTAAGTTTCAATTTGCTGAATGCAGACATGTCTATGGAAGGAAGTTGGAGTCTGCAGAATTGCTCTCTTAGATGACAATCACAGTTTTAGCTGTTTCAAACTGAGATTTCTTAAAGGGTAACGCAGAATTTTCTTCTTTGAAAGCGTTAAGTATTTAAAATAATAATAATACAGATGCACTTCTTACTCTTTTATTTTATTATGGTTGGTGATTTTATTGTGGTCGTATCTTGCACAACCTTTGTATTCTTGCACACCTCTCATTCATGGACTTGTGCTGAAGAAGCTCTTACTGGGGAAGAGAACTGGTCTGGGGAGGAGAGCTGTTCTTGTGGTAGCAAGCAAGGACCTCTTTGCTAAGCAGGGTCCACCCTGGTTTGCATTTGAATGGGAGACTACATGTGAGCACTGTAAGGTATTCCCCCTTAGGGGATGGGGCCTCTCTGGAAAGAGGATCTGCATGCTTGCATGCAGAAGGTTCCAAATTCCCTCCCTGGCATCTCCAGGATAGGGCTGAGAGAGACTCCTGACTGCAACCTTGGAGAATCTGCTGCCAGTCTGGGTATACAATACTGAGCTAGATGGACTAATGGTCTGACTCAGTATAAACCAGCTTCCTGTGTTCCTACTGGATTCCATTCAAATCATGAAAGGTACAAACTTTGAATGAGCCCATAGTGTACATTGCACTGGTGATCTGCAATTGCATCTTCCAATGTTTTATTGTAATGAAAAACAGCCATTGGGAGTCACTGGAGCAGTGGTGAGGAGGGAATGTTTAAACCCTATTCCCATGCCATTTTCCCAGTGAAGGCCCCCCCCCCCCCGCCTGCTGCGCCTTATAATATGAGTCATCTTGTTTTGGGGAAAATAGGTTGAGTTTTCTGCTCTGGGGAAAGTAGAAATTCACTGCTCCAACCACTGGCTGCATTTCATTAAAAAATAAAACATCAAGAGATCCAGTCACAGATCTCCCATGTAACATTTAGTTTGGCCAGTAACTGAATGGATAATAATGTTCTGCCAACAATGGGTTATTCCCATTCACACGTCTATTGTTTTGGTTTTCTACAGAGTATACAGTGATCAATGAAAACTGTCCAGGAGCTGAATGGAATATCATGTGTCGGGAGTGTTGTGAATACGATCAGATCAAGTGTGTCTGTCCTGGGCGGAAAGAAGTGGTGGGTTACACTATTCCCTGCTGCAGGAATGAGGACAACGAGTGTGACTCCTGTCTAATCCACCCAGGTGTGTTGATTTATTGTCCTGACCTGTCTCACCTCTTGGGTTTCATGCCAGACTTGAGTCATTGTGCACACATGTGACAACTGTACTTAGAGTTATGCAGAGAGTGCAGCCTGTTTTGTCTGCCAGACTTTGATGATGAATATTTTTTCTCTCTCCTCAGAGATGGATGGATGCCAGTATAAACGGCTCACTGCACTGATGAGAGTTAATGTATTTAGCATATTGCCTTTAGCATGTCCCCATTTCTAGTAACAGAAACTCATACCAGGAGCTGCAAGTTTCCAGGATTTCACCATGTATGCCTGGAATCCCTCCAGAGGGTAAAGTCATTGTTGGCTTCAATAGTTAAGGAAGATTTTCGTTCCTCAGTCTCCAACCCCTGGTTTGCATACTGCCTTATTAAGTGAGATAGGGAAGAGGTTGCTGAATTGAGCCTTGGCAAAGAGATGTGGAAAATGAAGACAAAGAGCTAAGGAAGAAGCAGCCAGTTGGAACCATGAGGCATGCATCTCTACTAGGGATGAGTCCAAACATTTTGCTTTGGAGCCGTATTCTGATCTACATTTCCCAAACAGAAAATTCAGGTTATCAAAGGAAGCAGTTAGTAAAGGAAGTATGTGACATCATCTACACACACACACACACACACACACACACACACACACACACACACACGTAATTCTATGTCAAAGGGGCAAGATTGGGCCTTTTGAGGCCCTGCGAGTCCCCTCCTCAATCCTAGGCAATTCTGGGGCTTTTCAGTTTCTAGAGCGCTTCCTCCCAGGTGGTTACTTCACTCCTGGGGAACAGGCTTGCCTTAGGCTGCTCTTCACCTCTGTTACCTCACAGAGAGCATTTTCTACCCACTCCGTGGTAGCCCCACAATACCTGGACAGGGTCTCAGAAGCTCCTTCCAGTCTTTCCTTTAAGTTCATTCATTTATTCATTTATTTATTCATTTATTTATTTAACTTGTATACCACCCAAACATTCATCTCTGGGCAGTTAACAACAACATTAAAACAATTAAAACAAATATAAAATGTTAAAACAATTTAACAATTTTAAAACAGTATAAAATTAAAACAGTATAAATTAAAACTACAAATCTAAAAAGCTGAAAAAGCTTGGTTGAAGAGGTGGATCTTCAGATATTTTTTAAAAATAGTCAGGGATGGGGAGGATCGCATCTCAGCAGGGAGCGCATTCCATAATCTCGGGGAAGCAATCGAGAAGGCCTGTCTCCGTGTGGCCACCAGACGAGCTGGCGATAACTGGAGAGGGAACTCCTCAAGTGACCTCAATGGCCGGTGGGGCACATAACCAAGAAGACGTTCTCTTAAATACCCAGGGCCTAAGCCATTTAGGGCTTTATAAGTTATAACTAGCACTTTGTATTCTGCCCGAAAACCTATTGGCAGCCAGTGTAGCTCCCTCAGCAAGGGAGTAATGTGGTCTCTCCAAGATGACCTAGAGACCAACTTAGCTGCCGCATTCTGAACCAATTGAAGTTTCCAGACTATGTACAAAGGCAGCCCCACATAGAGCGCATTACAGAAGTCCAGTCTGGAGGTCACCAACAGATGTACCACTGTTTTGAGGTCGTTGATCTCGAGAAATGGACACAGCTGATGTATCAGCCGAAGCTGATAGAAAGCACCCCTGGCCACCGCCTCAACCTGAGAAACCAGGGAGAGGTGTGAATCCAGAAGTACTCCCAGACTGTGAACCTGTTCCTTTTGGGGAAGTGTGACCCCATCTAGAACAGGTAGGTCAAAATCATCTCTCGAGTTCTGACCCCGCACAATAAGTACCTTTGTCTCATCTGGATTCAGCTTCAGTTTATTCTCACTCATCCAACCCATTACTGCCTCCAGGCAGGCATTCAGGGAAGATATGTCATCTCCTGAAGAAGTTGACATGGAGAAATAGATCTGGGTTTCATCACCATACCTATAACATCCCACTCCAAATCCTCTGATGATCTCTCAGTGGTTTCATGTAGATGTTGAAAAGCATTGGAGAGAGTACGGAGCCTTGAGGGACACCATACTTAAGCTCAAATTTCGAAGAGCAACAATCTCCAATCGACACCATCTGGAATCTGTCTGAGACGTAGGAGTGAAACCACTGCAAAGCAGTGCCTCCCACCCCCCACCCCCTCAGATGTTCCAGAAGGATACTATGGTCGATAGTATCGAAAGCCGCCGAGAGGTCCAAAAGGACCAACAGAGTCACACTTCCTCTTGTCAATTCTCAACTGAAGATCATCCATCAGTCCGACCAAGGCAGTTTCTACCCCATAGCCCGTCCGGAAGCCAGTTTGAAATGGGTCTAGATAATCAGTTTCCTCCAAGACCACCTGGAGCTGAGAGGCCACCACCCTCTCAATTACCTTGCCCAGCCATGGGAGGTTGGAACCAGGCCTATAGTTGCTCAACTTTGAGGGATCCAATGTAGGCTTCTTTAAGAGGTCTAATGATTGCCTCCTTGAGACTAGGGATGTGCATGGAATCACAGAGGCGTGGTCCGGCACTGGGGGGTATGTAGCTTTAAGGGTGTGTGTGGGGATAGTACTTACCCCTCCCGCCACTTTCCCCCCTCCGGCGCTCGACTTTTAAGCAAAGTTTTTGGGGCAGCAGCTTTCCTCCATGCCGCACCTGCCCCCGTTGTTGCCCGGCAAAAGGAGAAGTTTAGTGCACACATGCGCCCATTGCGGCATGTGTGCGCCTGCTGCCACCGCGTGTGCGCCGCACACATCACACGTTGTGTGCACACGCAACATGTGACATGTGCAGCGTGCGCACGCATGGTGGTGACGGGCGCGCGTGTGCTGCAATGGGTGCATGCGTGCACTAAACTTCTCCTTTTGCCGGGCAATGACGAGGGCAAGGGCAGCAGGGAGGAATGCTACCACCCCAAAAACTTTGCTTAAAAGTTGAGCGCCAAAGGGGGAAAAGCGGCAGGAGGGGTAAGTACTACCCCCCTAAAGCTACACACACACCCCACTAGACCGCCGGCCCGGCCCCAATCCGGACCGGTTTGGAGGCCTCTGACGTGGCCCCGGACCAGTTCGGTGCACATCCCTACTTGAGACAAGAAGGCATCCTGCCTTCCCTCAGAGAAGCATTTATGATTTCCACCAGGCCTCCTACAACAGCCTCCCTGCTAGATAGAACAAGCCATGTTGGACAAGGGTCGAGAGAACAAGCGGTAGGCCTCACTGCTCCAAGCAGCTTGTCCACATCCTCAGGAGTCACAAACTGAAACCGATCCAGTCGAACCACATAAGAGGAGTTGTCGGACACCTCCAATTCAGACATCGAATTAATTGTGGAGTCTCCGTCTAAGTCAGCCCGAATCCGAGAGATTTTATCTGCGAAAAATTCTTTAAACACATCACAGTGGATAACTGATGACTCCAAATTCTGGTTCAGGGGAGGAGGGGCAGATACTAGTCCCCTCACAACCCTGAACAGCTCCACCTGACGCGAGTTTGCGGAAGCAATACGGGCAGAAAGAACTGCTTTCTTTCAAGTTCAAAGAAGCATATCTCCTCTTCCACTGCCTCCTGTCTTCCTGCTTTCCAATTCATGCCTTTCATGGGCAATTGCCTTGCTGCTGCTTCCCTTCTCCAGCTGTGATCCCTCTGCCCTTAATGAGTGTTTGCCTCTCTCCTTATAACACACTGGGGTTATTCACACAATCAAAAACTGTGTTTTATCTAGGATTGGGAACCATGTGTGCCCCCAGTTTTTGCTTGTGTGGACCTTCTACTTCCTCTTACCTTGCTTTCATACAACCGAAAACTGGGAGCACACAGTTCCCAAACCCAGAAAGAACACAGTTTTTGATTGTTTGAATGACCTCATTTAGTCATAGAAGCACATCACATGAGGCAGGCCTGTAGGGAGCCCAGCGGTGGCCCATGTTCACTCGCCACTGGAGCCCCTCTACCCTGCCCCCTGCATCTGACGTCAGATGCAGCGGGTGGGGCAGGGGCATGAAGCATGACCCTTGAGGGGCATGGCCTGGGTTCTTTGAACCCGTTCATGCAATGGTGGCTCCGCCCCGGCATGAGAGCTTTCATAACTTCCTGTCACTCTGTGGCCATGCACCTTTGTTTTGCCACCCACAAAAACAAAGGCCTTTTGTAGGCTTGGGGCACCAGAGGACTAGGTGGTCATTCTATCCCAACAGCTTACTTTGTTAAGCCATCTGTCAGAAATCAGGTATGGCTCTCACCGTCTTGAAGTCCAGGAACCATCATCAAATTTAGGCTCCAATGCCAACCTAGATGCCAGATTAAGAATCTTGTTTTCCCTTGCATTTGCATTCCCTCCTGGTTAAATAGCAGTTAGAGGTGTGACTATAAACAGTGGTAAGTGTTTACCCCAGTGTCATTGCAATCCCTTTTCTTCTGCTGTAGTCCTAGTTGAAGTCATCCCTTCCCGATGGTTGCTGTTTTTCCCAGAAGAGAGGCTGCCATTGGAGTGTAAGCCCAATTGAATAAAATAGACTTATTTCTGGGCAAACATGCGTAGGATTGTTCTATGAGATATATTGGGCTGGTTCTCACAATTGGGTGATGTTAGTTATGCCACTGAAAGTTAGGAGGTAGAGGTGTGCACACTCTCCTGAAAACCAGTAAAGTGATCGTGCTGGTTCCAGTGTCGTCTGGGCACCACACCCCACCAGATGTTCAACCACGATTGGCATCACAGATCAAATTTTAGATAGCTGATCGTGGTAGAGTAGAATGTCCAATGGACTGCAGCAGCTAGCCAACATTGGAGGGGCACACAATCACTTTACAAGCATTCACAGGAGCACGTGTGCCTCCACCTCCTGACTTCTGGTGGCACAACTAATGTCATCCAAGTGTGGGAATGAGCTCAATGTACATCTCCAACCACCTAACCAGATTCTCAGTCGTTTGTCACTTGTTCCTACTGCCTGACCCAAAATTGTACATAATGGCTTGTCAGCTGTAGTGTATGTTCTTTATTTACCCAGAAATGTGGCAATCCACTATCACTTGCTCCATTACCCATGCACAGGTTCACTCCAACAGCTTAGAGCTATATTTCATTTCTGAACTTCTTTAACATTCTCCCCCTGTAGTACTGCATGTTTCACATGATAGGTATGTATGTGAGGTTCAAGCCATTCAATGAGAATGAGATCTAGAATGTGTACACTCAGCCAAAAAGTTTAAGATGTAGAATGTTAGCTCAACATTCTTCATCTTAACAACTCTGTTGCCATTTTTGGCCAGTGGTGGTTCTATGCCTTTCTGAAAGCACTGGAATATTTGATCTTTTTTTTCTTGACGTGATTGTTTGTTTCCTTCCTTCTGTACAATATCTGCAAGCTACACTAGGTCCATTCAAATGTTATGTTCAACACTCATACACATGAACTATGTAGACAGGTACAGATCTGTACACGGGTACAGTCATTCATGTTATGTTGAACGCAGGTACAGATGTACACTTATTATCTGTACCATGCCTTTGAAGGGCATATATCTAGGTTCACTTTTAAAATTAACACCGGTACAGTTATTCACACAAACATATGTACGAGTGTACAGTCATCTGTACGCTCGTACAGCATAATGTCTGAATTGGGCTAAGTGGATGAGGGGAAATTACCTAGAAGTGTAAGTTTGCTCCGTGGTAATATGAATTGTATGACTGAAGTGAGCTCCCTCAACCTGTCCAAACATTCATCTATCAGTGGCTGAAACATATTTACCACTTGCAGTATTATATAGGAAGGGCTGTAGCTCAGTGATATTGCACATGCTTTGAATAACAATACCCCAGGTTCAATCCCCAGCAACTTCTGATGATTTGTGCCTGAGATCTTGGAGGGTTATCGCCAGTAAGGGTAGACAGACAATACTGGCTTAGATTCACCAATCTTCTGATGTGGTATAAGGCACCTTAATATGTTCAAGAAAAGAATTCTGCTGAAACAGCAAGGGTTTTAATGGCATCAAACAGAGAGGCTGCCAAGAACTGTTGCTAATAAGGGCATGGCAGTTAATTATAGGAAAATGCACAGTCTCTAATTCACTTATTCCAGCTTGCTCTGTTCAAATCTCAAGTTAACTGCTTCTTCATTTTATGATATTTATACTAAATTGCATATACACAAACATACACACAGTCTGTAAACACCCTGGTATATATCTGTGCCAACACCAAGCTTTGTTGAAAAAAACCCAAGACATTTTTTAACATAGGCAGCAGTTTTTTGAGTATTTGTTTGGGAAGATCAGTGCTAATGGACATCAGTTCCCATCTAAAACAACTAAATTTATTATTCCATTAAACAAATGGTTTCTCTCTTCTTTCAGGCTGTATGATTTTTGAAAACTGTAAGTCCTGCCGCAATGGCTCTTGGGGGGGAACGCTAGACAACTTCTACATCAAGGGCATCTACTGTGCAGAATGCAGAGCAGGCTGGTATGGAGGAGACTGCATGCGTGAGTATTGCCAGTTGCATATCTAACAATGAATGAGGAAGGGTGGCACTTCAGATATGAAGGAGGGAAGACGGAGTGACTGGGAACAGAGGAAAGATTCAGCTTGTTTCAAAGAGCTGCTCCAAGCAGGCAAGATCCTGACTCTTACAATGGCCAGTACCATTTAGAGTAGTGAATCAGGCAGAATCAGGCAGACTGTTCATATATTGCATCAATTAATATTTGTAGCCTGTTCCTATCACATGAGCCCAGAATGGATAACCATGTTTCAAACATAAGAGATGACAAACAGAATCTTATATTGGATTCTTACAGTCTCAATGGCATAAAGTGACAAAGAAGGACAAACAGAGGGTGGGGGGTGGGGGGGGGATGGACAGAATAAACATTTATATATGTGAAATGCACACATGCACTTACAGTGCAATTCCATGCATATTTCCTCAGAAATAGGTCTTAACTAACTGGGCCGGGCGCAGAGCATCTGCACCTCCGCAGCCCAGCCAGCCCACTTCTCCCCCCGTCCACCCTCGGTTTCTGGCTGGTGGGCCGCCACCTCATTCCACCAGCCCGCCAATTCCTGGTAGCCGGGCTGGCCTGCTGCCACCACTGCCTGCACCCAGTGGCCGGTCCGGCTTACTGCCTGTTCCCGCCGGCCAGGCCGCCAGCGGCCAGCATCCCTATTTTCTCCACCATCCCCATCGCTATTCGGCAACTGTTTGCGGACTCTTGCAAAAGCTGCCACACATGGGATTAGCGACAGGTACACCTAGGAAAAATAAATATATAGATCTACTCAGTGGGGCTTACTCCCAAATTAAGGTGCATAGGATTGCAGCCTAAGAAAAATAATTTGAGGATCTTGATGGTCAGAAAATAAACATCCTGATCCCGTGTCTTCTGGCCTACATCCTGTTATGAGTACAGAGCTACGCTTTCCATTGTGATGATCAGGGAAACCAACTTGTTTGGGAACACAGCAGAATGCCTGCTGACATCTGGATTGAGACCAAGCAATGGTGAGTTAATGAAACACAATTATAAGACATGAGGTGCTGCTGGTAGTTGCAACATGGTTGTTATTTTGTTGTTTAATTCAGCAAAATAACTCATAAGAAGAGCTCTGCTGGATCAGGCCCAAGGCCTATCTTGTCCAGCCCAGTGGTGGCTGGTGGTTCCTGGGCTGGCAGGTGATGGGGGGTGGGGGGGCACTAGGCAGGGCAGGTGATGGGTGGAGCCACAGATAGTGAAATGTGGAGCCAATTGTGAGCAGCTGCGGTGGTGGAACCAGGACTAGGTAGGTGCCTTAGCAATAACTGGCAAAGAGTAGATATTTAGCAAACGAGTGGGATCAAAATATGAACACAAACACAAGCACATAAATCTCAATTGCTGATCAGCAGAGATACAGAGAAATATGGAAAACATCTGTTGCTTTATAGTGATTAGAGGACTACAGTAGTGTGTAGATTTGTATCTAACACAGCAGGATCAAACACAAATGCACACAAACAGGAAAAGAACTGTACAAGGCACAAATAAAGCACAGAGCGGCCACAAAAGCCTGCTTCTGTGGAGAGTAAATGCATTCTGAAGTCCGCAGGGCACTCTGCCTGCCTGAAGATTTAAAAAAATGAATGCTAACAACAAGAAGAACAAGAAAGAACTCTGAGCCAGAGTGGTACAGTAGTTAGTGTGCTGGACTAAACTGGGGAAATCCAAGTTCAAATCCCCCTTTAGCCATGAAACTCACTGTGTCAGAGTCATATGTGACTCTGGGACAGTCACATTTCTTTCAGTATAATTTTCCTCATAGGGCTGTTGAGAGGATAAATGTAACTGTGTGCACCACTCTGGGCTTCTTGGAGGAAGCATAGGCTATACATGTAAAAGTAAATAAAGCCATATAAGCCACAGGTAAAACAGATAGTGGAAACCAAATGCATGCTGAAGTTACAAGGGCAGCTCTGCCTGCCTATTTCAGAAATACATACATCAATAATAGAAAAATCACAGGTGTTTCAATGATGCTTGCTTCAGCTATGGACCATCTCCTGTAACTTAGAGGACACCATGTGAAGCAAAGATGCATGGAGACACCCTCTCTCTCTACTCCATGCTGAACAGCTGGGTGTTACTCTCTGCCCACCTTGGATACCCACCACTTAGCTGGGTGTCCATCCTAGCAAGCAACAAATGTTTCTATAGAGATAACTTCCTTAATCCTTGCCCAATGAACCATAACCCCTCAGTGGACATATGAATGTTACAGATACTGGCCAAAATCCAGAGAAAAACCTGGTTAGCTCTCTAGATAACAAATTCTATGATAGCAAATGAGATTTTCAATGAGACACCATGAATCCACTCACTCTCATTTGCTATCATAGAATCCGCACTCAGCACACCTCAGAAACAACAGAACCCTGTATGCCATGGGTTAGCAACCCATGGGGGTGGTTGGCACCCTATGTGCCATACACCACCACTCGCTCTGGGCCACCCCAGCACCCCCCAAGTGCACTTATGGGGCTGCTGAAAGCTCCATTATAACTTGAGGATTATGAGGAAAAACCTTAAAGACGCGTAAACTTCGACAATTCACCAAAAATCAGCCCTCTGCCCAAATCCTTTGAAAAAATTCAGGGAGCTTCCTTGCCCCTACCTGGCACTACCACCAACCCCACACTGCTCTAGGCCACTCCTTTGCCCCCGACGTGAAGCTATACATTTGCTGACACCTCCATGCTTCTTTATGGAGAAAAACCTTAAAGACGCGTAAATTTCAAAAATCACTTAAAAATCAGCCCTTTGCCCAATTCCTTTCAAATAATTCTGATCGCTTCCTTGCCCACCCTAGGAACTACCAGCCACCACACTCCACTCTACGACACCCCTTTCCCCCCAATGTGAAGCTATACATATGCTGCAATCCTAATTATTCTCTATGAGGAATTCAAAAACAATTTAACAATTCACCAATAATCAGAGGAGTGTCCAATTGCCTTGGGGTTTTTTGGGTGTTAGGCACCTCTGTCTGTCCACCACCCACCCCGCTTTTGTGCCCCTAGGTGATCCACAATAGGGGATATGGACTGGTTTGGGTCCCATTATACTCTATGAAAAAATAATTAAAAATATTTCAAATATTCATTAAAAATCGTAGGACTGTCCTATTGCTTCAGGGTTTGGGTGGTTGTTGGCATCCAAGGGTGCTCCACAATAAAGTATAATGGCCTGGTTTGAGTCCCATTATATCCTATGAGAAAAAAATAAAAATAATTTTCAAGAATTCATAAAAAATCGTATGAGTGTCCAATTGCTTTGGGGTTTGGGTGACAGGTACCCCTGGGAGCCAGCTACCATCCTACCAATTTTTGGGTGTCCAAACTGGTCCAAACCAGTTCGAATCCGAACCGAACCAGGGGGTGGTTCGAACAAAACCAAAACCGAACCACCCCCTCCTGGTTCGAACCCGGTTCGAATCCGAATCAAACCGGGTGAACCGGTTTTGTGCACATCCCTAAGGAACACAGACTCCCTGGGAACTGGACTGGGAACTGGACTCCCTGGGAACCCAGTGAGTGTGCAAACTCACCCAAAGCCTGTGGGGATGTGGGACAACTGATCTATTTCTGGATCTTCATTCCAGAACCATAGGGCCTTTCCAGGTGCTATGAGTTTTAGTGCAGTTACTGTGCAATTATCATGGAATGATCCAGGTAACATCCCCTGGTAATAGGAAATTGCAGTTTCCCATCACTCGGACTGTCATCCTGTTGCTAGGAAACTGGTTGCTTCAGACATTCTACCAAACTGGCAAGGGGGAAATCATGGCTAATTTCTTCCTCTGTTGTTCATAGGTAAGAAAATTCACATATTCCTTGCTGAAATATGAACACCCTGTTCATACCTCGGAGAATAAGCATCTTGTCAAGGGGATGGAGAATACGCATCTTCCTCCCACACCCCCACTTGAATGAGATTCAGAAGCAGCTTCCTCATAGCTTCAGTAGAACACTGACACTTACTTGACAAACCCCTGCCTCAGCAAGTGCATCTATGACATGTGATATGGGCTAGCAGTATTACTAGTGCCATGGGTACCATTGGTTGGTTGTCATAAGGTCCCTCTCAGGCATCAAACATGAGCCTCTGCTGCCTAATTATACCCTTGAATATTCCACTACTGCAGCTATTTTTGCTTTATTTTGCTTCTCCACCCCTTTCTTCTGCATGCTTCTGCTCTCTAGCCCTAGACTACATTTCTCCTTCAGTATGAAAAATCATCTTTCCTCTTTCCCTGAATTAGCTGACCCAATCGTTTCCCCCCAAACCATGCCTGTCTGTTACATGGGGATGAGCATATTGCCTGGTGTGTCTAGAACAGGGCTGCTCAGCTTTGGCCATCCTGCCAATGTTGGCCTACAACTCCCATAATCCCTGGATATTGGCCACTGTGGCTGGGGATTAAGGGAGTTGTAGTCCAAAAACAGCTGGAGGGGGGCAAAACCCCCTGCTAACTTGGCAATGAGACACCTTTTAACATGGTGATTCTCTTTATTTAGCAGGGGGAGAGTAACCGGCCCTATCCACCCCCAGCACAGTACTTCCAGTGACTGTTGTTGGTGTCTGTCTTAAGTTTCTTTTTAGATTGTGAGCCCTTTGGGGACAAAGATCCATCTTATTTATTTATTATTTCTCTGTGTAAACCACATTTTTGGAAGGGCGGTATAAAAATCGAATGAATGAATGAATGAAAATTGAGCAGGCCTGGTCTAGAGTGAACAAAATACTATGCAGAAAGTAGGGTTGGCATCAGGCATGGAGGAGTCAGAGTCAGCTTTTATTTCGATCAACGACCAGAACAAAAAAAGAAAAGAAAAAGACATCATAAAATGGCAATACGCAACTTGCATGCAATATAACAAAACTTGGCCACAGAATTAGTACTCATAATATCAAATTTAGACAATAATAAATCAAGATAAAAGTCATCTGAATGGCCAGGAAAAAGACTTCAACCAGAGTGAAATGAAATCTAAACGGGCATCCCTGTAGAGGTCACAGTAAAGAATAAAATGTGCAGTAGACTCAATAGCACCTGAGCCACAAGGGCAGAGGAGCGATGCGTAAGGAGTCCCCTTGAACCTTCCCTTAAGAACAGCTGTTGGAAGAACATTAAGATGTGCGAGAGTCAAGGCACGCCTAAATTTAGGAAATGTTATGTTACTTAGGTAATCAGCAGGCTTGAAGAATGATTGAAGAGCTGGTTACCCATATACAAACCTCTAGGTATTTTGGAGGCTTCAACCTGTAGGTCAGTATCAATCATTCGCTGTTTAATTACCTTCATAGCTGTGGTAAAGCCTATCCTAGCAAGTTCTTCAAGTGGGATCCCATAAAGTTGAGATTTTATTTTGAGTGACCGTTTCCATTTCGAATCAAAGGAGTCGGTCATAGTGAGAGGGACTAATCCCCCTTGTAAGAACTTCAATTTTAACCAGAATAGGAAAATACATTTCCAGTAAACCGATTCCAAAGTATAAAGGCCTGCCTCCCATCTAATAGCGGCATTTGAAACACTGTTTGGGACCTGGAATATGGATCTAAGAAATTTCGTCTGTATGGCCTCCAGAGGTGAAAAATTGCAAAAAGGGCCCAATTGTGCACCATACATAAGCTGTGGGTATACTTCAGCTGCAAAGAGTTTAATGGCAGCAGGTATATATGCAGCGCCCTTCATGAAGTAAAAAGATCTAATTGAGTTGGCCGATTGTTGGGCATTCTGTATAGCATAGTTCAGGTGGGCCTGACGGCCTCCCGAAGCATGGAAAACTGTACCAAGATATTTAAATATTTTAACTTGTTCAGTTAATTGACCATTTATTTTCCATGCATGGAAAGTGCATGCTTAGGGCATTTGGCAAATACCAGTACTTTAGTTTTCTGGTAGTTTACCTCAGTGGCCTCCTCTGCACAAAAAGAGCTGAGTGATGCAAGCGCCCGCCTTAGGCTGACTGGAGGCTGACTGGAGAACCATGTCATTGGCATACAGCAAAATTGATATATGTTTATGTGTCAGTTTGGGTGGATGAATAGAAGGAGCATTCATATGGGTTACTATAGAGTTAATATAGATGTTAAACAAGACAAGGGCTAATAATAATGGAGGGAGCCAAGTGGCAGCTCGTGTTCTCCCACTGCCTCCCCCCCGCCCCAGCCCTGCCTTCTGCATCTGACATATGACACAGGGGCATTTAGCCATGCCCCCCCCGTGTCATGTGTCAGGCGCAGGGTGTGTGGCTTTGCTCCCGAACAGGGCCACGTGGCCCTGTTCAGGAGCAAAACCTGACAGCGCTGTGCTCACAGCGTGGCCGAAGCAACTCTTCCTTGCTTTTAAAGGCAGGGAGAGCCTCTCCGGCCATGCTGCAAATGCAGCACTGGCTGATCTACTGTAACTAGGGCCGCATGACTCCATTTGGGAGCTAAATTGGCCAGCTCTGCATTTGCAGCATGGCCAGGAATGGCTCTCCCGGATTTTAAAAGGCAAGGAGAGTCGCTCCGGCCACAGTGTGAATGCAGTGCTGTGCTGGCTGATTTCGCTTGCAAATAGGGCCCGGGGGCCCCTTTTGAGAGCAAAATCGTGCCCCCACGACTGACATCAGATGCGGGGGGCATGCCTGGGGCTGTGAGGTGGCGGCCCGGGTTCCTTGAACCCGTTTGCCCAATGGTGGCTCCGCCCCTGGTTGGCATCATGGGGGGAGGGGCTGGGAAAGTTCTAGATTGGAATAGACTAGGTGACATTAACCGTATGCTTAGTAGTACTCAGAATACAGGCTCAGGCAGACATAGCCATTGCTGATTTGTAATTTTCTGAAAATGTCCCTAAGGTTAAACAAAACAAAACAAAACCCTTCTTCCCTACTCTGAATTTATTTTCAAATTTCTCACAGCTCATTACATCTTGGTGCCTTCTTATCGAAAGAGAGGAGTATAGATCAAGTTATTTTTGGATGTGATCAGATTAAAAGTTTTGATAGCGAGAGAAATAGCTGACCTTAGACAATGATGGGGAGAGATTCAGCTGTATGTGTGTTCATATCTCTGTGCCAATATTTGCAGGAAATGAAACAAAATGGTTCATAAGTTAGAGTCCCCAAAATATGGTTCAGCATAGGGCCCCATTCCTCTGCATAGGCTATAGAACAGATGGAGGCTATTGAACAGATGGAGAACTTGTCTTTTTTTTTTATTTTTTTAAGCAAAACTCTTGAGTGTACAATTTATTGTAGTACCTCAAACCAACCGGTAGGTGGTGCTCAGAAGCTCTTGCATGGGAAAACAAACAAACCAAAAACCAAGAAATGATGAACAGGTTTTTTTGAGGGGTGATTCCCCTCCATCACCAACATAGTCATTGTTTAGTTAATGGGAGAACACAGCATTAAAACTAAATGTATGAAAAAGCAAAGTACAGCACAAACTTGTATTATTGCATTTAATCAGGGATGCCATACTCCCAGAGTAGTTAACACAATGCTGTTGATTTTAAAAAAATATTTTTGCTGACATTATAGTCTACACTGGATGGTAGTGACTGGAACAAGAAAAGAAAAGTGCTTAGAAATTATGAAACTGCAGTCTCAGTCTTCTGAATCGGGCTTGCACTAGCATTTTGTCCTGAACAATGCCTGGTCAGAACCTGAGATTTGATCCCCCCCCCCCCCGCCCCAACACCCCAAAGTGAACATCCCTTAATAATCCAGGATGCTTCCTTGAAGGATATTTATCTGGAAAGGGAAAAACCATCAAAGGGGGTGCATCTTCCCAGCCTTCAGTTGAGAATGTGTGTATATGTATGTTGGGGACAACAAAAAGAGCAGCTTGGACTTTAGGAGGACTGAATTTTATGGTATGGAGAAACTGGAAGCTGAAGCACATTGAGGTACAGAGCCCCTTTCTGGGGAACCTGATGTGATCTGTCATTGATGTGTAGGAATATGCTTTCCTTCAGCTAATGTTCAACTTTTGTATTGCTGAATAAACCAAAAATTGCGACACCATAAGTCAGGGGCGTATCTAGGGGTAGGGCAGGCAGGGCACGTGCCCCGGGCGCCACTTGAAGGGGGGGCGCCATTTTTCTAAAATTTAAAAAAAAAATTAAAATGGCTGCTGAAAACAAAATGGCCATCGCGCATGCTCAAATGGCCCCTGTGAGGCCCTAGGCCATGCCAGGCCTCGCAGAGGCCATTTGAGCATGCGCAGTCACCATTTTGTTTTCAGTGGCCATTTAAAAAAAATTTTTTTAAAAAAAAAATGGCCACCGCACATGCTGAAATGGTCCCTGTGAGGCCCTAGAGGCCAGAGAGGGGAGGGGAAACCTTTGCAGACCCCCCCCCCACCACAGCCTTTAGGAAGCCCCCTGAAGGGGCTACAGGTAATTTTTTTAAATTAAATTTTTTTTAAAAAAATATTTTTTAATTAAAAAATTTTTAAAAAATTAATACAATATATAAGTCACTGTACACATATTCAGTTTGGCACTATGTACAGAGAATCAGATAGGTGTCAGATGTTTGGACAGGGGGCGCAATTTCAGTGCTTGCCCTAGGCACTATTTTCCCTAGATACGCCTCTGCCATAAGTTTCCAATGAATTCTCCTCTAAAGGAAGCCAAACCTGGGTAGTGCTACCCCCTGGAGCTTCCTATTGCTTAAGGAAGTGGACTGTGGATAACAATATTGTAGGCCATTCACACAATCAGAGCCAGAGCCTTTGGATAGGGCAGTATAAAATGTAATAAATAATAATATAATAATCAAAACTGTGTTCTACACAGTTTTGGGAGCTGTATGTGCTCCCAATTTTTGGCTGTGTGGAATCAAGTTAGGAGTGAAACCTGGGTAGAAGTGGCTGTGTGGAAGGAAGGTAGGAAGAAAACCTGAGTAGCTTTATTTTCATCTTAACTGGCATCTACACTACCAAATATTGGAAGCACACACAGCTCTAACTCGGGTAGAAGAACACAGTTTTTGATTGTGAATGACCTCACTGTTTTGCCTTAAAATATAGCCATATATGGTGCCATAATGTCTGTATGTTTATGTTTACTTAGGATCATGAGCCGAAGAAATGCAAGGTACTCTAAAGCCTAATCTGTTTTTATTGCCTTTATTTTTATCATGACTCAAGAGGCTGTGGCTATCGGAGTATGAACACAGTGATAGTTAGCAGTGTTGATAAGGGTGGCAACAGTTGAAGGTTGCTCTTTCATTGTATCTATGCACTTCACATTTCTATTTTGCCTATTCTGCAACTGGTAAAGGTGTTGACAGCACAATTTTATGCACATATCTTCAGAAGTAAGTCCTGTTTTCAATAAAACTGACCCTCAAGTAACACAGGATTGCAGCCTGAACTTCTGTTGATTCAAATGTTAGCAGCTGAAGTAAAAGGAGAATCTGAGCAGTCCAGTCATCAACTTGGTGAATGAAGCCAAATGACTTGGATTTAAGCCAGTTTTATCTCATTGACTTTAATGGGAATAAATCACCTGAAATCTAAGCCCTCCATCTTAACCTGCCTGCAACCCAGGCTCAGCCTTTTTAAAAACTGCTTTTGTTCTCAGTATTTTGAACATGAGTGTTTTGGATGATCTGAAACAATTTGAATTGTCTTTGCAGTTATATAGTTTCCATTTGGCTGTAAGGGTTAGCCATTTCCTCTTCTTTCTTGACATTAACTCCTACATTTCTAACAGCGATTAACAGCCTTGGTGAGAAATACAGCACTTTGGAGGCTTCTATGGTGGCTCAGGGCCTACTTAGTCATGCTCAACCAACATCTTGATTGCTAGGTTCCTGACAGTTATTTAAAAGCAGCCAGATGTGCAGAAATAAGGCACATGAAGCTTTTCCTGACACAGAAAGAAGTCCTGGGGAAATCATCACCTGCCAAAGCATTGGGCTTTAAAGTTACACAAGCAGGGCCAGGAAAACACTGACAACCCAAAGGGGAAAAGACAATGAGGGGAAACGCTCATGGAACCACAGAATAGATCTTGAGTGAAGACAATTTGCCACAACTGCTTAAAGGGTTATCATAATAGGGCTATTGTAATGGGTGGTGCCAGAACATAGGCCAATTGGACTTGGCTCCGAGTCGCAGAAGCAGGAGTCCACTGCATGTCAAGGGACAAGGGGTGTTCACAAGTTCTTTGTCCAGCTGTATATCCAATGCATGGAGGTAGGGTCTGCTCCTGACACTCCAATCCCATCTGTGCACTTCCATCCCTGCCCCCCAACATCCATGCATTCAATATAACATCAGCAAGAGGAGGCTATGTGTGTACAGCTGTACATACACCTGCTCCACAATAGCAAGAACCCTGAGTAACTGGGGTTCCCTCTGCTATGGAAACCCAACATGCATGCAGTTGTATGCACTGAGTCCCCCTTGCAAATGTTCTGCTGAACATGTGGATGTTGGAGTTGGTATGGGGACTATAGATGTCGGGGGCGGGCAGTGGGTGCATCCACACTTCCTCCTCCATGTGCTGTACATAAGAACAGCCCTGCTGGATCAGGCCTAAGGCCTATCTAATCCTGCATCCTGTTTCACACAGTGGCCCACCAGATGCTTCTGGGGAGTCCACAGGCAAGAGATGAGGGCTTGCCCTCTCTCTTGTTCTTGCTCCCTTGCAACTGGTATTTATTTTTTTATTTTTTTATGTTTTTTTGCATTTTTATACCGCCTTTCATTAAAAAATAACCCCAAGGTGGTTTACAAAAGTTAAAAACATACAATAAAAACACAATAAAAACATCATGCTAAAAGTATAAAAACATATAAAAACAGGCATAAAACAATACAACAGATAAAAACACCCACAGCAGCAGTAAAAACGATTATGTAAAAGCCTGGGTAAAAAGCCAAGTCTTTACAAGCTTTCTAAAAGCCGTGATGGAGTCTGAGGAACGAATGGCTACTGGGAGAGCATTCCAGAGTCTGGGGGCAGCAACAGAGAAGGCATTGAGAGGCATCGTGCCTCTGAGGCTGGAGGTGGTCTATAGCCACCAGACTAGTAGTCATTGATAGACCTGTCCTATCAATGTCTATCAGTGTCTACCATTGATAGACACTGAATATATGCATGGATGGAGAGCTTGTGAACACCCCTATTGCTTGCTTTCTCAGTCAGTTTATGTAATATCCCTGTTCAGGCATTATTATTATTATTATTAGGTGCAGTATTAGTATTATTTATTATATACTGGTTTTCATTTTTAAAAAATTCTCAAAGGAGTTTGCATACCAAAATTAATGCGATGGTTATCTGTGCCAAAAGGCTTACAATCTAAAAACAAACACAAGGTAGAAACCAGTCACTGGAGAATTGCTGGTGTTGGGGTTGGACAGAGACTGTTCCTCTTCCCCCTACTAAATATATGGAAATCACTGCTTTGAAAGAGGCATTTTGCCCAGTTAGCAGGGGACATCCTCCATTCATTCAGTGAACATGGGGGGGGGGGCTTCACTGACATCTGTGCAGCTTTCTGGCCATGCCCATCATCTGTGCAGTCAGCTGAAGACATGAAAGGGGCTCCAATGTGCACACATGTAAGGGCTTCCATGTGATTTAAAACCTTTCATGATCGGGGCCCCTTTCATGCATTCGGCTGAATGTCCAGATGTCAGGAATGTGGCATGAATGTCAGGGACTGAATGTGTGGAGTATAACACTTGAACAGGGCTAGTGTGACTGATATTTTCCCTACAAGGCAACTATATAGATGACACTAATGCACATGGCCTGATAGAAGAATAAAAGCTCCTTAACCATTCAGATATGAATCCTCTTGAAGAAGCTATTGTTTTTATCTGTTTCAGCATTATTTGCTGTTGGATAGCTAAACGTACCTGAATATTTCTAGAGTTTAAAAAGAATTTAAGGGCCCTGTTAGCTGAGGGGAAATGCATATAAATGCAAGGAAACAATAAGGGATGCAAAAAGAGAATCTGAGTAGCATATAGCTAGAAGTGTCAAGTAGGATAACAAAAACTATTTAAATATATCAGAAACAGAAAAGCTGCCAGGGAGGCAGTTGGACCCTTATATGATGAGGGCATAGAAGGGATTATTAAGGAGGATAAGGAGATTGCCAAGATGCTGAATGAGTTCTTTGCATCTGTCCTCATGGCAGAGGATACTGATCAAGTTTGGGGTGGTATATAAATGTAATAAAATAAAATAAAATACCAACTTCAGAACTGAGCTTCTCAAGCTTGCAGGCGAATGAACTGGGCCAGTTTGAGGTGACAAGAGAGGATGTTCTCAACTGTCTTGAAAAACTAAAAATTAGCAAATTGTCAGGACCAGATGGCATTCACCCAAGAGTTTCAAAGGAGGAGGGCTGGTCTTGTGGTAGCAATCATGAATTGGCCTCTTTGCTAAGCGAGGTCTGCCCTAGTTGCATTTGAATGGGAGACTACATGTGAGAGCACTGTAAGATATTCCCCTTAGGGAATGGAGCTGCTATGGGAAGGAGATCTACACACTTGCATTCAGAAGGTTCCAAGTTTCCTCCCTGGCATCGCCAAAATAGGTCAGAGAGATTCCTGCCTGTAACCTCCAACCTTAGAGAAGCTGCTACCAGTCTGTGTAGACAATACTGATCTAGATGGACCAATGGTCTGACTCGGTATATGGCAGCTTCCTCTGTTTCTATGTAACTCAAATATGAAATTGCCAATCAAGCAAAATATGTAACTTGTGTCCCTACAATCAGGTTCTGCACTGGAAAGTAGCTAATATAACTCCCATTTTCAAAAGGGGATCCAAGGGGATCTGGGAAACTACAGGCTGGTTAGCTTAATTTCTGTGCCAGGTAAATTGATGGAAAGCATACTTAAGGACAAACATATGGATGAACAGGACTTACTGAAAGAGAAACAGTATGGCTTCTGCAAGAGCAAGTCTTGCTGCACTAACCTTTTGGAGTTCTTTGAGAGTGTCAACAGGCATGTGGATAAAGGTGATCCAGTTGACATAGTATACTTGGACTTCCAAAATGTTTTTGACAAAGTTCACCACCAAAGGTTCTTGAGTAAACTTGGCTGTCATGGGATAAGGGGACAGGTTCATGTGTGGATTGGTAACTGGTTGAAAGACAAAAAAAAAACAGAGGGTAGGGATAAATAGACAGATATCACAATGGAGGGAAGTAAGAAGTGCCCCCCCCCCCAGGGTCTGTACTGGTGCCAGGGATCTTAAACTTGTTCATAAATGGTCTAGAAGTTGGGGTAAATAGCAAAGTGGCCAAGTTGGTAGATGTCTCTAAACTATTTAGGGTAGTGAAATCCAAAACCGATTGTGAGGCACTCCAAAAGGATCTCTCCAAACTGGGTGAGTGGTGAAAAAAATGGCAAATGCAGTTCAGTGTAAGCAAGTGTAAAGTAACACATATTGGGGCAAAAAACAGCAACTTGATATATACACTGATGTGGGTCAGTGAGAGAGATCTTGGGGTCATGGTAGACAGTTCGTTGAAAGTGTTGACTCGGTGGGCAGCAGCTGTGAAATAGGCAAATTCATTGCTAGAGATCATTAGGAAGGGGATTGAAATTAGGGATGTGCAATTCAGTTCCACCTGTAATAGATTTGGGTCAAATCAAGGGCAATAGATTTGGGTCAAATCAAGGGAAATTCACTGAATTGCCCTCAAAATACAGGACCTGATTAGGGGTTGAAAATCACCCTCGGTTTGACCCAAATCAATTTGGGTGATGTGAGTGCCATTTTGAAGCCCGTTTTTCTGAAAAACGTGCCTCAGAATGGCACTTTTTTCTGGGGAGAGTGTGTCTACCAATTGGGATTGGTGGGTAGACAAGCCTTCCACTCTGGACTATGTGTGCTTGCCAGCCCTGGAGAACTAGACCAAGCCAGCTGTTTTCAATGACTCAATTCAATGATACTGTGATTCGATTTGAGCTTGAATCCAATCACAGAATCTGATTCATGTACACCCCAATAGAAAATAAAAATAAATATTATAATGCTCTTATATAAATCTATGGTGAGGCCATATTTGCAGTACTGCATACTGTTCTGGTTACTGTATCTTAAGAATGAAATTCTAGAATTGCAAAAGTCACAGAAGGGGGCAACCAAGATGATCAGGGGTCTGGAGCACCTTCCTTATGAGGCAAAGCTACAGCATCTCAGGCTCTTTAGTTTGGAAAAGAGGCAACTACAGGGAGACATGATCGAGGTGTATAAAATTATTCATGGAGTGGAAAGAGAGAAATTTTTCTCCCTCTTTCATTAGAATGAAGGATCATCCCATGAAACTGATGGTCAGGAAATTTAGGACCAACAAAAGGAAGTACTTTTTCACACAGCACATAATTAATCTATGGGATTCTCTGCCATGGGATGTGGTGATGGACATTAGCTTGGATGGCTTTAAAAGGGGCTAAGACAAATTCATGGGGGACAGGTTTATCAATGGCTACCAGTCTGGTGGCTATAGGTCACCTCCAAAACTTAGAGGTAAGATGCCTCTAAATACCATTTGCAGGGCAGCAACAGCAGGACATGCACATACCTCTTGCCTGTGGGCTCCCCAGAGGCATCTCATGGGCCACTGTGTGAAACAGGATGCTGGACTAGATGGACTTTGTGCCTGATCCAGCAGGGCTATTCTTATGTTCCTATGAAGTTCTCTTCTGTCAACCCTATTGAAATGGTCCTGTGAAACTCCCATTTATTTGAGTGGGACTTGTGTAGGACAAATACTTATTCCACATATTAATGAATAGATACATGCTAAATAACAATAACTAAAGAAAAGCATGGAGAATATTCCTGGAATTGAAATATTAGGCATTTTTCCTGTTCGTGGTAAAAAGCATTCTGAATAAATTTTTTCAAGTTTGCAATTTTGTGTATAGTTTCCTGTGTTTAATTGGTGATGATGGTAGGGAGAAACACAAAGCTGATGAGGACATAAGAAAAGTCCTGCTGGATCCGAGCAAAGTAGCCTATCATCGCACTTCACACAATGGCCAATCAGATGCTTCTAGGAAGTCCACAAGCAGGGCAGGAAGGCAATAGCCCCTCTCCACTGTTGCTTCCCTAGTAACTGGCATGCTTCCTCTGAATAAGGTTATGTTTCCCTGTCATGGTTAATAGCCATTGATAGACTGGTGGATTTGTCTAATTCCCATATAAGCTAGGGGCTTTCACCACATTTTGTAGCATAAATTCCATTAATCAAATATGCACTGTGTGAAGCAGTACTTTCTTTTGTCTGCCCTGACTCTTCTGAGAGACAATTTTATAGGCCGACTTTGAGTTCTAGTGGGGAACTAGGGAGAATAACATACACTATATCCTCTTTTTCCACACCATGTATAATTTTATAAACCTCAATCATGTCTCTCCATAGTAACTTTTTTTCTTAACTAAAAAACTCAAAATTCTGTTGTCTTAGCTTGCACCTTAAGAAAAGTACTCCAGGTCCTTGGACCGCTGCAGTTGCTCTTATCTGCACAATTTCCAGCTCATACTGTGTGTGTGTGTGTGTGTGTATGTGTGTGTGTGTGTGTATTTGTTTTTGAGAAGGGGCAACCAGAACTATAAAAATGAAGGGCTTGTAGACACAGTAGAAAAGACAGGCTAGTTGGAGAGTGACAAAATTATCATACCCATAACCTCATTTCCATTAGTTAACTGGAGAGGAACCACATTCTCATTTCCATACCTCAATTTTTTTCCAAATGTTGTGGTATTGGTTGCTCATCACTTGGCACTACAGTTCTGCTGCTTTCCTCATAGGGACATCTATGTCCCTATGCATCAAAGCAGGAATTCCTCATAGGGACATCTCAGTGAGAGGAACTGTGTTTTGAGGACACCTCAGGGCTTGAAGTAGTACTTAGGGAAGGGAGGCACCAAGTATAAATACATAATGTGAATTACAGTTATTCAAAGGATCCAGTTACAGTTCTTCCTCTAAATTTTTGGCCTCCAACAAGAATTTTTATGTGTCCCCCCCCAATTTTTTTTTTTTTTTACTCCTTTTCAGAAACAAAAGGAATAGTGATTCTGACAGTCTTCTAGAATGGACTATTTTCTCTCCCCACCCTAACCCCCAGAACAAGACAGGATTTGCCAGGATTAGCATTTAGGGTGTAAATTATTCTTGAGAACCTTCCAGGTCTCTCTCAGTAAGTTTCTAGAATAAAAGGTCTTTTTTATTGGAAGATGGTGGAGTTGGTTGCCTGATAATTTTCTTAGAGAGTATTACACGAACCTCTCTTAGATGAGTTGGAGACAGAAAAATGAATCTCAGATCTGACCACAGATACGCTTCATGAAAAGAAGGTTTGTGGCAGATATGAGCCTGTTCTTTTAGAGGCACCCTTTGAATGGATGTCTCTTTAGTCTTTGGACCACTTACTTTGTTGGCTGGTCCTATTTCCTTGGCAAGAATGTTCTGAAAGTTCACACTGTACTGTTCTCCAGAGAAAGGTGCATTCAGTATTCTCTGCACGCCACCATCTCTTTGCATCAGTTCTTTCTTGTCAAAGGCAACATCAACAAAGGAAACTCAAAAGCCCTCTTGTAACGAAAGGGGAATGTTCTCTGAGGTGATTCAAGGACCTTGTCAAGCCTTCTGAAGGTTTCCTGCAGCTTTGTCTCAGGTTGTTCTGAGGTAGGAGCCAGTAACAGTGCTAGGTTCCTCTCTTCAGTGTGGGAAGCCACATTATCATGTACACTGCAGTAGATCCTGGCATTTTCCAACAGCATCTTAATGGCAGCCATGAGGGCAAAGTAATTAATTCTCCAGCCTTTCACATAAGGAACCAACAAGTTCTGGTGTGGAATGAAACACTTGTGATGAACTCTTCTGAGCTTGTTTTCTGTTTCATTAGAGTGCACTTAATTGAGGGTAATTGAGGGTAGACTGACAAAGGGGATTTTATTAGAGTGGATAAATCTTAACCCTGGAGAATCTTTCTGGAAACAGGAGAAATTGAGAAATGGTGTCTTGCATATTGTTGAATGTCTTGCATGTTGTTGAGTGCTGGAGGGCCACATTTGCCCACTCTTGATATAGAAGCTGAATTTGGTATACCAGTGTTCAACCCACCCATCCTTACCCACACAGAAAAACAGCCACCACATTCAGAAGGGCAAGCTGGCCTATTGTATGCCCTTGAAGACTTGCTGAAATGGCTGTTGGTGATGTATGGGCAAGATCTGAGCCTGTGAGGAAGCAGTTTTTGCCACATGTCCAGGTCCTAATGTCTATGTGCCAAACATTGTATTGCAGCATTGTTAAGCCATCTTGCAGGGGTTCAGCATAATGTCTGCACCAGGGCTGGCCCAAGACCTCAGTATCAAAATGGCACCTGCTTCCACTATTTATTAATGGGTCACAATCGACACAGAAGTTCTTCTGCTCAAGTCCCAATGAAATGAACAGGAGCTATGCAACACCACTGCTATGTGCTATTGATCAGTAGGAGAGCCAATCAGGATAAGGAGATTTGACCAGTTCTGAATAGGGTTGCATTCCCCGTGAAAGAGCAGGTGTGAAGCTTGGGGGTATTGCTTGAACCGGCCCTGCTTTTGGAAGCTTAGGTGGAGGCAGTGGCCAGGGGTGCCTTTGCCTGACTTCGGCTAGTGTGCCAGCTGTATCCCTTTCTTGAGAAGGCATATCTGGCCACTGTGACCCACACCTTAGTCATGTCACAGCTGGATTATTGTAATGCACTGTATGTGGGGCTGCCCTTGAAGAAGATTAGGAAACTGCAGCTAGTGCAAAATGCAGCAGCTAGGATGTTATCTGGAGCTGCCCACTGAGATCATATTACACCCAATTTGAAAAAAACTACATTGGCTGCCAATCTGTTTCCGGGCCCAATTCAAGGTGCTGTTGACCTTTAACACCCTTAACATTTGGGCCCTGGATACCTGAGGGAGCAGCTGCTCCTAAGGATTTCTGCCTGCTCGGCAAGGTCATCGGGGGGACTGCTCTGTGTGCCAGCAATGATGGAGGCTCATCTTTTGTGCACGCAGGACAGGGCCTTCTCAGGTATTGCCCCCAGACTTTGGAATGCTCTCCCAGTGGGCATCCACACCCTGACCCTTCACAGAGCATCTGTGCAGTCGTACACTGAGCCTGTGGCATCCCCCCCAACACTCGCTCGCTCTCGCCGCCCCCACAACTTGCTCGCTGTACACCACAATGCTCTTGCTGCCCACACAACTCTCTCGCTATACCCCACAACACTCTCGCCACCCCAACACTCTCACTCGCTCTTGCCACCCCCAATGCTCTTGCCACCCCCAATGCTCTCGCTCACTCTCGCCGCCCCCAACGCTCTCGCTCACTCTCACCAGCCCCACAGTCTCACCCCCCCACACTCCCACTCGCTCTTGCTGCCCCCCAATGCTTTCGCTTGTTCTCGCTGCTGTCCCAATGCTCTCACTCGCTTTCACCGCCCCCAATGCTTTCGCTCACTCTTGCTGCCCCCCAACATTCTCGCTCACTCTCACTGCCTCCAATGCTCTCACTAGCTCTCGCTGCCCCCAATGCTCTCACTCGCTCTTGCTGCCCCCGCGCTCATGCTTGCTCTTGCTGCCCCCCAATGCTCTCGCTTGCTCTCGCCACCCCCAATGCTCTCGCCACCCCAACACTCTTGCTCGCTCTCACTGCCCCAACACTCTTGCTCGCTCTCGCCACCCCAACACTCTCGCTCGCTCTCACCACCCCCAACACTCTCGCTTGCTCTCGCTGCCCCCTAATGCTCTCGCTCCCTTGCCGCCCCGCTCTCGCCACCCCCGCAACGCTCTCACCACTCCCCAATGCTCTCACTGCCCCCGCAATGCTCTCGCCCACTCTTGCCACCCCACAATGCTCTCACCCGCTCTTGTCGCCCCCACAATGCTCTCGCCTGCACTCGCTGCCCCGCAATGCTCACTCGCTCTCATCACCCCTGCAATGCTCTCGCTCACTCCTGCCACCCCTGCAATGCCCTCACCGCCCCTGCAATGCTCTTGTGGCCCCTGCAACACTCTCTCTCTCTCTCGCCACATTCACAATACTTTCGCTCGCACTCGTACCTCCACAATGCTCTCGCTCGCTCTCCCCACAGTTGCCCTCTCCATATCTCTCTCTGTCCTCCATCTTTCTATCTCTGTCTCGCAGTCCTTGCTTCCCCTGCCACTGCCAGAGACTGTTGCCCACTCGCCTGACAGCCTCCGAGCTCCCTGGTGCTTTCACAGCACAGCTCAGCCAACCATCTGCAGAGCCAATTGTCCAGCTCCCAAAGCCGCCCCCAGCCTCTGAGCTCCTTGCCGCCGAGCTCCCTGCAGCTTCATAGCGCCCCCGAGCCAACTGTCAAACTGCTTTCCAGCTGCCCTGCAAAACTCCCTGCTGCTCCGGAAAACTCTCTCCCCCTCTGTCAGCCAATCACCTCCTTCCTGTCTGTCAGCCAATCGCCTCCTTTCTGCCACGTCCCCACGCATGGCCTGTCTTGGAGAATTAATAATATAGATAGATAGGTCTGGTTGTTCTTCCAACCAGTAACAGTTGCATTTGAACTGACCTTAACCATCACAGGCTCCTCCTACTTATCTGCATATGGAATCCCCACTGCCCAATCACCATGGTGCTTCTACTCTCACAGGCTCCTTCTCCCTATCTGCATATGGAATCCCCACTGCCCAATCAGGTGCTTCTGTTTGCGAACTCTGTCAGTAAAAATGTAGCAATTCACCAGTCAGTGCTAAAATAATGGTTTTCACCAATCAGTGCTAAAAGAATGGTTTGAAATCCCACATTAACAGCCTCACATTTCTGGCACCCTGAGGTGCTTTGTGTTAACAGGTAATACAGAGACAACTTGTGAGCCACCACAGATCACCAGACATGCATTGTGGCTTCCTAGGTGCTTGATAGTATCTCTGGCAGTAAAAACAGAGGTTTGATGGAATGCCATATGCAACTGGGAAGTTAGATTCAATTTGCTAAGTTGCAAGTTGTGTAGACTGAGGTAGTATATATCATGTGGATCTTCTTCTTTGTCAAGTTCAGTTTTATAACTTGTCTCTTACAGGTTTTTGCTGATTTTCAGCTACTATTTCTGAGTCTCTTTTACCTTACAGACCCTAATGAACTCTCTTTCCCCCCCTCCTCCTTCAGGATGTGGGCAGGTTCTCCAAGCTTCAAGGGGTCAAATTTTGTTGGAGAGTTATCCATTGAATGCCCATTGTGAGTGGACTGTGCAAGCCAAACCTGGGTTTGTTGTTGAGTTAAGGTAGGTGAGAGATGCATTTGTGTATACTGAAATTTTCTTTTCCTATAGCCAGGGACAAATAGTTTCTTGAAGGGAGCATTTTTTGGCAGGAAAATGGCACAGGTCAGAGGGTTAAATCCTCCCTCCACTTACATCATCATGATCAGCCCTCCTGTAGATGCTAATGAAAATGCACACGAAAGAGAATGATGTGTTTTTAATGACTTGTCTAGTTTGGCCCTCAGAAATAATGCACTTTGAATGTCCTTTGCTTATTGGTTCCCCGTTTATTTCAGTTTGTTTTCAAAACTCTGACATTTTCATGGTTATCGAACAAGGTAGATATGAGTTGCTTCAGTAATTTTTGGTGATCAGATTGGTACCTCAAGAAACAGGTACAAATATTACTTTGATGTTATGACATTAAGAATATATTCAGTGTGACAAAGTTTTGTAACTCCTTCATCATTGTGATTGTCCTATCCATTCTGCTAGAATGATTAAAAACAACAGATGCAAATTCACCAGTTTACTCTTTAGATACCAAGTTTGCATTATTTTGCTCAGGGGCATATCTAGGGTAGGGCAGGCAGGGCACATGCCCTGGGCGCCACTTGAAGGGGGGCGCCATTTTTGAAAATTAAAAAAAATATTAAAAAATGGCCACCCAAAACAAGATGGCCACCGTGCATGCTCAAATGGCCTCTGTGAGGCCCTAGGCCATGCCAGGACTCGCAGAGGCCATTCGAGCACATGTGGTGGCCATCTTGTTTTCAGCGGCCATTTTTTAAAAAAGTTATTTTAAAAAATGGCCACTGCACATGCTCAAATGGTCCCTGTGAGGCCCTAGAGGCCAGTGGGGGGAGGGGGAACCTTTGCAGACCCCCTCATGGCCTTTAGGAAGCCTCCCAAAGGGGCTACAGGTTAAAAAAAATAACATTTTTTAATATAATATGTCACTGTACACATATTCAGATTGGCACTATGTACAGAGAATCAGGGCTTGTGAATACTGAGCTGAAGCTTATGAGCTAGGATTGTATTCATTTGCTCTTATTTTGCTTCTTGTGATAAATGAGTTAAATGTGATGTCTTAATAATATGGCTATTAATGGTGAGTTTGTCTTTGAATCAGTGTGAAATCCTTAGTATTAAGGCCCTCTGGGAGTGTCTTGCTCTCTTTCTCTCATTTTACTTGTCTTTCTGAAAGACTGGAATATATTCCAAGCAGTGAAACAGTTTACTCTGCATATCCTTTAATTATTTTCAGAGTATCTGGGAAAAGTCAAATTCTCCATTTATTTTTAAAACTTATGTAATAGTGATGCTACAATGCATAGTAGAGAATTAGACAGGCACTTCTGTTTAGTTTTCCAAGTACACCTCCACATAGTATTTGGATATTTCATGAGCCCCAGCATACAGAAATTTGTAGTTTTCCAGCATTTTTTGGTCTGGCTACATCCACTGCTAAATAGTTTTTGAAAGATTAAAAGATTAACGAGCTTGACTTGTATTTTTCACTTGATATTATGGTAAAGTTATCTGAAAGATGGGTGTCAGATGTTTGGACAGGAGACGCAATTTCAGTGCTTGCCCTAGGCGCTATTTTCCCTAGATACGCCTCTGATTTTGCTGTCCCTTCAGTGATGCTTTAAGGCTCCATCCATTTTTTACTTCATAAAGTAGAAAGGTTAGGAGAGTCTACAGGTGAAACTCGGAAAATTAGAATATCGTGCAAAAGTCCATTAATTTCAGTAATGCAAATTAAAAGGTGAAACTGATATATGAGACAGACGCATTACATGCAAAAGCGAGATAAGTCAAGCCTTAATTTGTTATAATTGTGATGATCATGGCGTACAGCTCATGAAAACCCCAAATCCACAATCTCAGAAAATTAGAATATTACATGGAACCAAGAAGACAAGGATTGAAGAATAGAACAATATCGGACCTCTGAAAAGTATAAGCATGCATATGTATTCAGTACTTGGTTTGGGCCCCTTTTGCAGCAATTACTGCCTCAGTGTGGCGTGGCATGGATGCTGTCAGCCTGTGGCACTGATGAGGTATTATGGAAGACCAGGATGCTTCATTAGCGGCCTTCAGCAATTCTGCATTGTTTGGTCTCATGTCTCTCATCCTTCTCTTGGCAATGCCCCATAGATTCTCTATGGGATCAGGTCAGGCGAGTTTGCTGGCCAATCAAGCACAGTACACTGTATACTTTTCAGAGGTCCGATATTGTTCTATTCTACAATCCTTGTCTTCTTGGTTCCATGTAATATTCTAATTTTCTGAGATTGTGGATTTGGGGTTTTCATGAGCTGTACGCCATGATCATCACAATTATAACAAATTAAGGCTTGACTTATCTCGCTTTGCATGTAATGCGTCTGTCTCATATATCAGTTTCACCTTTTAATTTGCATTACTGAAATTAATGGACTTTTGCACGATATTCTAATTTTCCGAGTTTCACCTGTATAGTTCCTGGGCACCATATAACCCACCACTGTTCACCATTTCCCTCTTTCACCCCTTGTAACAAATTCAGCAATGCAAAATATTAAGCATGAACTAGAGGTAAATGCACATGTATATCTCTCATAGAAAGCTAGATTCTTACTGATCACCTGTTTGTGGGTACAGGGAACTGGATTCAGTCCTGGCTCTCCTATTCTCATCACAGAACTGATCAAGACCAATCTGATTTTTTTAAACAGGGCTATCTGTGTGTATCACTTTGCATGGGCAGTTGTCCTGACTGGATTAGGGGCATTATTTTATCTTTTCTAACATGCTTTCAAATGAGGTACTCTTCTTGCCAGTTCCTTTTTATCCCATTTTCCCCACCCTCTATATATCTCTATAAAATGTTAGTCTAAAAGTGTGCAGTTGCACTATCTCTAATTAAGCTATTCATCCATCTGTACTGGGGTTGCAAACTGGTATTGATTCAAATGGTAGATTTATACAACTAAAACTTTAATCGCAGATTAAAATCTATTTGTCCCAAGTAGCACAATGCAGGGCAGGCTTTGTGGACTCCTTCCTTTGCCAAATGTAATAAAAAGATTTCTCCCCGCCCCCAGTTTCCCAAAGTAGCAGATACTTCATATTTGAGAGTGAAACCACTATGGTTTCACTGCTAGTTATAAGAACCACAGGGGACTGACACTGGCAATGCTCCTCTGAAATCAGGATCAGTATTAGCACTGTGCCGAATAGTCTCAAATTCAAGTTTCAAAATAGTGATTTTAGGTCAGGAAGAAATATATGATCCCAGCAAATTAAGAATCCTGTAGTAAACATGATAGTATTATAGTGTTGCATAGCCAATCTGATTTAGCAATTTGATGATATCACTGAGGACTGCTGAAGTAAACTGAGACTGAGAAAGGGAAGCGTAAAGCAATTGTCATGATCATAGATCCAGGGAGATGAGGCATAAAGTTTAAGGAATGAAAGAGGGTGGAAAGAGTCTATGATTCATACCTTGGGTGACCCTGGGCCACCAGGAGCCCCCACACTAGAAGAACTAGAAGAACCTGAGCCAGCACTGCCCTCCCACAACCTGAGGACACAGCCCCATCTTCATCCAACTCAAAGGAGTCCCCTGAAGATTATTTAGCAGAGACCCCCAGCATTGCTAAAGCTTAAGAAATCAGGAAAGACCCCTTTAAGAAACAGAGGCTTTCCTGCGAAAGAGGTGGGCCAATTCACTCTGCCTGGGCAACACCTGGAAGTCTGCTGCAAGAGGCTGCTGGAGCATTTCTTTTATGTTGCAGTGCCTAGCTCTTGTTTTCCTGCTCAGTGCTGGCCAAGTTCTGATTGTTGCCCTCGGAACTTTTCTGGGTCTGGTGTGCTCTGTTGTGCGCTGCTCTGGTAGGTTTTCTGAAAGGAAGCTTACAATGTTAAAATAAATAAATTAATTAAAAGTAATTAAATAAACAGAAGCTTAGACACTTAAAAACAGAATATGAATAAACTAGAATCTTTTGAGCTCTGGATATATCAACTTATATTAAGAATATCATGTGCAGATAGAATTACCAATGAGGAAGTTTTGAGAAGAATGGCAAAAGAGAAAGAGCTAATTAACATCATTAAGAGAAGAAAACCTGAATATCTTGGCCATGTTATTAGAGGGGGGAAATATTCCTTACTGCAGTACATAAGAACATAAGAACAGCCCTGCTGGATCAGGCTCAAGGCCCATCTAGTCCAGCATCCTGTTTCGCACAGTAGCCCACCAGATGCCATTGGGAGCCTACAGTCAGGAGTTGAGGGCATGCCCTCTCACCTGCCATTACTCCCCTGCAACTGGTACTCAGAGGCATCCGGCCTTTGACACTGGAGCTGGCCCACAGCCCTCCGACTAGTAGCTATTGAAAGACCTCTCCTCCATGAAGTAATCCAAACCCCTCTTAAAGCCATCCAGGTTGTTGGCTGTCACCACATCCTGTGGCAGAGAGTTCCACAAGTGGATCACGCGTTGTGTGAAAAAGTACTTCCATTTGTTGGTCCTAGACCTCCTGGCAATCAATTTCATGGAGCGACCCCTGGTTCTCGTGTTGTGTGAGAGGGAAAGAATTTCTCTCTCTCCACTTTCTCCACACCATGCATGATTTTACAGACCTCTGTCATGTCTCCCCACAGTCGTCTTTTTTCTAAACTAAAAAGCCCCAGGTGTTGTAGTCTTGCCTCATAAGAAAGGTGCTCTAGGCCCCTGATCATCTTGGTTGCCCTCTTCTGTACCTTCTCCAGTTCAACAATGTCCTTTTTAAGATGTGGTGACCAGAATTGTACACAGTACTCCAAGTGTGGTCGCACCATAGTTTTGTATAAGGGCATTATAATGTTAGCCGTTTTATTTTCAACCCCCTTCCTAATGATCCCTAGCATGGAATTGGACTTTTTAACAGCTGCCACATATTGAGTCGACACTTTCAACGAGCTGTCCACCACGACCCCAAGATCCCTCTCCTGGTCCGTCACCGACAGCTCGGATCCCATCAGCATATACTTGAAGTTGGGGTTTTTCGTCCCAATGTGCATCACTTTACACTTGCTAACATTGAACCGCATTTGCCATTTTGTCGCCCACTCCCCCAGTTTGGACAGATCCTTTTGGAGCTGTTCACAATCCGTTTTGGATTTAACTACCCAGAAGAGTTTGGTATCATCTGCAAATTTGGCCACATTGCTGCTTACCCCTGCTTCTAGATCATTTATAAATAAATTAAAAAACACCGGACCCAGTACAGATCCCTGGGGGACCCCACTTCTTACTTCCCTCCATTGTGAAAACTCTCCATTTATACCTCTGTTTCCTGTCTTTCAACCAGTTAGCAATCCACACATGTACTTGTCCCCTTATCCCATGACCGCTAAGTTTCCTCAGGAGTCTTTGATAACGAACTTTGTCAAAAGCTTTTTGGAAGTCCAGGTAGACTATGTCAACTGGATCACCTTGATCCACACACTCGTTGACACTCTCAAAGAAGTCCAAAAGGTTGGTGAGGCAAGATTTACCTTTGCGGAAGCCATGCTGGCTCACTCCCAGCAGGGCCTGTTCTTCTAGGTGCTTTACAATTTTATCCTTGAGGATGCTTTCCATCAATTTGCCCAGAATGGACGATAGGCTAACCGGCCTGTAATTTCCCAGATCGCCCCTGGATCCCTTTTTGAACATCAGTGTTACATTTGCTACTCTCCAGTCCTCTGGTACAGATCCCAATTTCAGGGATAAGTTAAATATTTTAGCAAGGATGTTGGCAATTTCACATTTGAGTTTTTTGAGGACTCTTGGATGGATGCCATCCCGCCCTGGTGATTTGTTAGCTTTCAGTTTTCCCAGACAGTTTAGAACATCATCCCTTGTTACTTCTATCTGACTGAGCTCCCTAGCCTCCATCCCTAAAAAGCCTGGTTCAGGAACAGGTATATGCTCAGTATCCTC
This sequence comes from Hemicordylus capensis, assembly GCF_027244095.1. Lineage (NCBI taxonomy): Eukaryota > Metazoa > Chordata > Lepidosauria > Squamata > Cordylidae > Hemicordylus > Hemicordylus capensis. The sequence continues at coordinate 95,853,850 of NC_069657.1, forward strand.
TGCCGTGAAGACAGATGCAAAGAACTTGTTCAGCTTCCCTGCAACCTCCATATCCTCCTTAATAATCCCTTTCACTCCCTCATTGTATAATGGTCCAACTGCCTCCCTGGCAGGTTTCCTGCTTCTGATGTACTTAAAGAAGTTTTTGTTATTCCCCTTGATACTTTTGGCTAAATGTTCCTCAAACTCTCTTTTTGCCTCCCTCATTGTCACCTGGCATTTCTTTTGCCAGAGTTTGTGTTCCTTTCTGTTCTCTTCGTTTGGACAGGCCTTCCAATTTCAGAAGGAAGTCTTCTTCCCTTTTATGGCTTCCTTGACGGTACCCGTTAGCCATGCTGGCATCCTCCTGGACTTAGTGGTACCTTTCCTCCTTTGGGGTATACAGTCTAACTGGGCTTCTAATATTGTGGTTTTGACTAAACGCCATGCACTCTGGAGCGAAGTGACTCTCCTGATTCCCCCCTCTGCTTTCTTTTCACCATACTCCTCATTTTGGAGAAGTTTCCTCTTCAGAAATTCAAAATGTCTGTGTTAGACGTCCTTGGTGATTCTCTCCCCGCATGTATGCTGAATTTGATCGCACTGTGGTCACTGTTCCCTAAAGGGTCGATGACACTGACATCATGCACCAGGTCCTGGGTGTCACTCAGAATTAGATCCAAGGTTGCCTTCTCTCTGGTTGGTTCCATGACCAACTGTTCTAGGGCACAGTCATTTAGTGTATCTAGAAATTTGACCTCTTTGTCCTGACTTGAATGTGAATTTAGCCAGTCTATGTGTGGGTAATTGAAATCACCCATAATTACAGCCCTGCCTCTCCTTGACGCCTCCCTGATTTCCTCCTGCAACTCCCAGTCACTGTCAGCATTTTGATACGATGGGCAATAGCACGTCCCCAGTAGCACGTTCCCTTTCTGGCCTTGTATAGTCACCCACAGGGTTTCTGTGGAGGATTCCAGTCCACCTAGGTTTTCTAGCTTGTTAGATTCTATCCCTTCTTTAACATACAGTGCTACCCCTCCTCCAAGGCGCCCCTCCCTGTCCTTTCTATAGAGTTTATACCCAGGGATAACAGTGTCCCACCGGTTCTCACTGTTCCACCATGTTTCTGTTATGCCCACTATATCTATTTCTGCATTAGCAACCAAGCACTCCAGCTCACCCATCTTGGCTCAGAGGCTTCTGGCATTGGCATATAAGCACCTATACACTGAATCTCTCCCCTGATGTATGCTATTCTTTTGACTCTTTGACCTGCTGGCACAGGCTCCCGTCTGCTCTTTATGAGGTTTTGCTCCATCCCCTTCTGTTTTATTTGCATTCTTTGCAGCCTCACACTTTAAAGGATGGCTTTTGCCAAACGGGTTACTGCCCAGCTCCCATCGGCTGTTCCCCAAGTGTCATTTTAAAAGCTGCTCTGCAACCTTTTTGATTTTAAGCGCCAGCAGTCTGGTTCCATCTTGGTTCAAGTGCAGCCCGTCCCTTTTGTACAGGCCTTGCTTGCCCATAAATGAGTCCCTGTGCCTAACAAATCTAAACCCCTCCTCCCGGCATCAACATCTCATCCACGCATTGAAACCCCTCAGCTCTGCCTGTCTCACTGTACTTGCACGTGGAACAGGTAGCATTTCTGAGAATGCTGCCTTGGGGCTCCTGGACTTCAAAATGCTACCTATCAGCCTAAATTTGGCTTCCAGGACCTCCCGACTGCATTCCCCCACATCGTTGGTGCTGACCTGCACTGCCTAGGAGCCTGTCTAGACGCTGCGTAATGTCCGCAACCTTCGCACCAAGCAGGGAAGTCACCGTGCGGTCAACACGCAGGTCACAAACCCATCTCTCTATCCCCCTAATGATCGAATCACCAACTACAAGGAGGCCCCCACCCCCCAGAGGAGTATCCCCTGTGCACGAGGATATGGGCTCATCATCCATGGAAGGGGTCCCTTCTAAAGGAGCATTTCCCTCTTCCTCAGTCCGATGTCCTCCTTGCCCAAGACCTTCATTCTCCCTGACAGCAGAGGAGCTACCAGCCCTGGAGTGGGATGCCTCTATCACATCCCTGAAGGTCTCGTCCACATGCCTTTCTGTCTCTCTGAGCTTCTCCAGATCCGCCACCTTGGTCTCAAGGGAATGGATTTGTTCCCTGAGAGCCAGGAGCTCCTTGCACCAAGCACACACCCATGACTTCTGCCCATGGGGCAAATAGTCATACATGTGGCACTCTGTGCAATACACTGGGAAGTGCCCCTTCCCCTGCTGACCTTCTATCTTCATACTGTTTTTGTTGGCTGTTTACAGTATTTAGGGAGCTTATTGTCTGTTTATTAGATAGTTTATTAGGATAGGTCTCAGCTGTAATGGTCAACTATTTAACTGTTCAAACAGCCTTTCCCAAGAATATGAGGGATACGAGGGAGGGATATGTACTTACGTTCTCTTCTCCACCAGGCTCCTTGTGATCCTTGTGATCGCAGGGGCTTGTTCCAGGCTCCCCCGCACACTTCCCGCTAAACTCCTGCAAAACTCCTACATCCTATTTGCTACCCCTGTTCGCTATGCTCTATTCGCTATGCTCTTGGGCCTTCACCTCATATGTACAGTAAACCATGCAGGGGAAGATTAAAGGAAGGAGTGTCAGAAGACGAAGAACATCCTGGCTGAAAATTTTGTGGGAATGGTTTGGATGCACATCCTTACAACCTTTCAGAGCAGCGGCATCCAAAGTCAGAATAGCCTTAATGATAGCTAACTTCCAGTAGGAGATAACACCAGAAGAAGAAGAAATAAAGTGTCCAAAAGTGAAAAACTGCCAGTAGTTTTGGCTCAGCTTTAACCAATATGACTTCCAGAGTAGTGGTGATATTTTGCTCATTTTTGAAGTTATTTAACTTAGTAATGTTACTATAGTACAGAATATTCAGTATTCCAGTTCTGTAAATGGGTGAAAAACAAAAATTATCACTTCACTCTTATTTCAACCTCTAAGGAAGGCATCTATAATGAAATATTGAAATTTGCTGATTTAATGTGGTGATTAATTGATTAACCACCTAAAACTATTTAATCAGCTGGCCTCACAGACTTTTACAGATGTAGATTAGTCAACAGAATAACAGATGGGTGTAGTGACCAGCTTCCCCTCCTGCTAAATTGTTAATCGGAAGTGATCCCTGTCTTGACTGACAGGCTGGTGAACTCCAGGGCTTAGCCAATCAGCACACCAGGTGGGTGGGACCTAGAGATCTGTTGTGAGGAAGAAGGACGTTTCTTTGCTAGAAAAGAAATTAGTCTAGAGGTGCTCAGAGGAGGACCTGTTTCCATGGAGGCTGGCTGCAGGAGAATGACTCTGCAGATCCTTGAAAGATAGAAGGGCAGGAAGCTTGAATTCTCATCTGGGGTTTGGTGAGTTCAAGGAAAGGAAGCCTGGGCTTTGGCTTCAAGAAGATTAATTTAGGGAAAAGTCTGTTTAGTCAGACTTTGCATCAGGGAAGTTGTATTTCTTTAGTGTGTGCGCTTTTGCATATTCCTGATACTGCTCTATTATTGTTTACCTGTATTGTAATTGATGCCCATTCTACCTAGGGCAATGGAAAAGACTCTATAAACATTTAAGCGTGCATTAAGGCAACCTATTTTTGTAACTTACCAAGTATTTTAACTGTATTTAAAAGCTGAGAAAGCCTCAGATGGAAACAGTCTGTAGTAATCGAATAAAACTTTTTTAAAAGTTCCCTTCTTACAAACCTTTCCGAGGTGGTTTTTAACTCAGGGGGGAAAAGATGTGGGGGTGGAGGGTGACTGTTTTTTTGCCCAATACTCAGTTACAGAGGGACCTTGGATTACAGCACCCAATCCACTGGTCTGGTTCTCTACAAGTTTTAGGGTACTGATATTATAGAATAGTTTTAGGAGAAACCTAGCCAGGCAGCTCAGCAGGGATAATACAGCATTTCTTTCCCTCTTGTGAGCTTGCTCTGAGACAAAGGCTTTAATCCATTACAATGGGCTACAATTGTTTCCAGCCGCATCAAGCAGCACACATCTGATAAAGTTATGGGCCCAGTAGCAATAGCAATAGCAATAGCACTTACATTTATATACCGCTCTATAGCTGGAAGCTCTCTAAGCGGTTTACAATGATTTTAGCATATTGCCCCCAACATTCTGGGTACTCATTTTACCGACCTCAGAAGGATGGAAGGCTGAGTCAACCTTGAGCCCCTGGTCAGGATCGAACTTGTAACTTCTGGTTACAGGGCGGCAGTTTTACCACTGCGCCACCAGTAGTCAAGCCCCACGGAGATTAGGAGAAGCCACTAGCTGTAGTGCTTAGTTTGTTCTGGCATAGATGTGGCAGAGCACTCGCACTTATGAAAGGAAGCTTGTACAGTCAAACTGAGGTCCCGGCAGAGTTAAGAGCTTCACACTGAGTCTTCACCAGCTTTGGAGACCATCTGGACACAAGAGCAAGAAACCTGTGCTGCTGCAAAAGCACATTCATATTTCTTTCCATACATTTAGGGATACCTTCAATACTTCATAAGAGAAAGGCAAGAGCTCTCTAAGAGAAAAGAAGCTTGGGCATTCCTGGAGCCCCTAATTTCTGCCCATGAATCTACATTCCTTTCATGCTTGTGAGCACTGCAGCAATTGTGATATTCTTTGCTATCTTCTGCTGCTGAAGTCTCCTGAAGGTAACAGAAGGATTCTGTGAGATCTGTTAGCTGCCTTGTGAAAATTTTATTGAATGAGACAAGATAAAAATACATTTAAAATATTGATTCTTTGTGAGTGAAGTGACAAGGCTAGCAGCGCAACTTCTAACATGAAGGACTGGTTCACATTTTTGCTCTTAATGAGCACTATACATATTTCTTTAAAATCTTCTTCGGGCGTCTACGGACAACAGCACCAAGAACACAGCACCATTATAAGAAGAAAAAGAAAAGAGGCGATGCACAAAAATATATATAAAAATTTTGCTAATGTTCCTTGGATAATTGGAATGATAAAAAATGAGTTTGTTTTTAACTATGTTTCATAGTAAATAAGACTTGAATATATGTGACTATCAACAATACTTTTGGTTTCTGTATTTTTGTGCACCCGTTGGCATCACTTAATGCTTTGTCCTCGAGAGGTGCTTTTCTCGTCTCCACCTTGCCTGTGCCTCCAGGGTGTTCTTGACACAGCAGGCTTTACTATGAGTTTCCTGCAAGGTTTTACTGTGAACTCAAAGTTGTTCCAAAAAACCGACCGATGCAAAAAGTGGATTTTTTTTTATCCTGCTATAAATTGAGCTACACTCTAACACACAGTGAAAAACTCAAATTGAGTGTGAAGTGCTCCCCCATAGCTCATAGGGACTTGTGGGTAAATCTGCGCGATATATGAATACACATCCTCAGTTCCGGAGAAGATGCAAGCTAAAGGACTTTAAAATTATTATTTTTATTTACACAGTCAGACAGTTGTTATTGACTGGTTTGTTTTATCCAGACATCGAGTCCTTCCCAAAGACCTGGGATGGATGAATTTTATTATCAATGTTGTTGCTGTTGTTATAGATATCGTCGCAGAATATAGGCTGTTCCCAGTAAAGCTGCTTTTTGTAATTGGATGGTGGTGATTTCTGTGGCCCCTATGGTGTTGAGGTGCTCTTCAAGTTGTTTTGGAATTGCACCTAGGAGACCAATTACCCCGAGCTTATTTTGGTCTTTTTCTGCCACAGCCTTTCCATTTCAGTTTGTAGATCTTTGTATCTTTTTCTTCTATTCTGCTATCCCCTGGTATTGCTAAGTATATTATTTTAACTTGTTTTTCTTTCTTCTCGACTACAGTTATATCTGGTGTATTGTGTGGCAGATGTTTGTCTGTTTGTAGTCGGAAGTCCCATAATATTTTTACATCTTCATTTTCTACCACTTTTTCAATTTTATGGTCCCACCAATGATTGGCTACAGGTAGCTTGTATTTTTTGCAGATGTTCCAGTGTATCATCCCTGCTACCTTGTCATGCCTTTGTTTGTAGTCAGTCTGTGCAATCTTTTTATAACAGCTGATTAGGTGGTCCACTGTTTCATCTGCTTCTTTACAAAGGCGGCACTTGCTGTTTGTGGTGGATTTTTCTAATTTTGCTCTTATTGCATTTGTTCTTAGTGCCTGTTCTTGTGCAGCCAGTATTAAACTCTCAGTTTCTTTCTTCAAGTTGCCATTCTTAAGCCATTGCCAGGTCTTGGTGATGTCTGATTTTCCACTTGTATTGTACAAATATTGACCATGCAGGGGCTTATTTTTCCATTTTTCTGCTCGGTTCTTGACTTGTTCGTTCTTGTAGGCCTGATTTGTTTAATTGGTGTTGAATAGTTTCGCATTATTGACCATTTTAAATGCATCTTCTTCACTGTCCTTTATATATTCGTCAAGGCCTCTTTTCTCCTCCTCTGATGGACTTGCAGCATTCCTCTTCCACCTGAGCTGCAAGGAGGTATAGCCTATGTACATCACTGTGGGGCTGGAGAGCATGATTGATGGTCATTATTTAACTGGTCTTACAATTTAGCGTTTCTAGCACTGCCTGGATCCAGTCAATTATTCCTGCAGTGTATCTGATAACAGGTATTGACCAGGTGTTTATGGCTTGTATGGTGTTCCCGCCATTGAGTTTGGACTTGAGGATTCTTCTAACTCTCCTAATGTATTCACTTCCCATTTTTCTTTTAACTTCAGTGTGTGCAATGTTATCAGCCTGGAGAATGCCCAAGTATTTGTAATGTTCTTTCTCTTCCAGGTTCTTGATGTTGCTTCAATTGGGCAGTTCTATTCCTTCTGTTTTTCTTATTTTACCTCTGTTCATTATTAATGCAGCACACTTGTCTAGTCCAAACTCCATTGCTATATCGCTACTGAATATACGGAGAGTGCTTAGTAGTGATTCAATTTCTGACTGGGACTTTCCATATAACTTCAGATCTTCCATGTACAGCAGATAGTTGATTTTACTTGATGTTTTAGATGTTTGGTATCCGAGGCCTGTTTTGTTTAGTATTTGTGAAAGTGGGGTCATGGCGATTACAAACAACAGAGGGGATAGTGAGTCCCCTTGGAAAATGCCTCTTCTAATGCTAACCTGTCCAAGTGTCTCACCATTGATTGTTAACTGTGTACTCCACATGCTCATTGCTTTTTAAAAATAAATATCTGAATGTTTTTGCTGAAACCAGTTGTTTCTAAACATTTTAGTATCCATGTGTGAGGCAAAGAATCGAATGCTTTCTTGTAGTCAATCCATGCAACACTTAGATTGGTTTTTCTTCTCTTGCCATTTTCTAAAATCATTTTGTCAATCAGCAGCTGGTCTTTTCTGCCTCTGGTCTTTGGACAATTTCCTTTCTGTTCAACTGGAAACTGTTTGTTAGTTAATAAGTGTTGCATTACTTCATCTGCTATTATTCCAGTTAATAATTTCAACATAGTTGGCAGGCAGGTTATCGGTTTATATTACTTGGAACTGCACCTTTTGCTGGGTCTTTCATGATAAGATGAGTTTTCCCAGTTGTTAGCCATTGTTCAATATCACCTCCTTGCAAAATGTGATTGAACTGTTTTGATAGTTGTTTATGAAGGCTTGTTAGGTATTTAAGCCAAAAGCCATGCAGTTCATTGTCGCCTGGTGCAGTCCAATTTTTAATTTTCTTTGCTCTTTCACTTATTAATTCTGGTGTTATTATTAGATCTTGCATTTGTTGCTTACGTTTTTCTACCTCTTTCATCCAGCCTGCTTTTTTATTATAATCTATTGGATTGTCCCATAATTTCCCCCAGAACTGCACTGTGTCTTCTCTATTTGGTGTTTCTATGTTTCTTGCAGTTTCTCCTTCTATGCTTTGGTAGAAACGTCTCTGATACGACTGGAACTGGAGATTCTGCCTGTGTTGTGTAATTCTAGCTTCGTATTTGCTAATCTTCTTTGACACTGCTGTTATTTGCTGCTTTATTATTTCCAGGACTTCTCTCATTTTCCTTGAATCTAGATGGTATTTTTGGATCAGATACTGTTTGGTGTTTTCATTCTTCAGTTTCTTGTCTTTCATATCTTTCAATTTACTAGCATCTGCTCTACAGTGGGTATAGGAAAGAATCACCCCTTTGATAGACCTTAAGTTCTGGTTCCCTTACATCCTGAAATGAAAACACAAAGAAAATTCCCTTCACCAGCTGTACTTATCCAATGCAACCTATAACATCCAACTGAAAAACATCACAATTACAGTCCAGAAAAAGTGTCAGAAACAAAAAACAAGAATTAATGAGATTGAAAAAGGATCACCCCCCCCCCGCAATGTCAATATTTTGTTGAACTACCTTTTGCTTTAATAACAGCCTTGGGTCTGTTGGGATACTTCTCTATCAACCTTGCACATCTAGACGGAGCAATATTTGCCCACTCCTCCATACAGAACTGTTCAAGTTCGGTCACATTGGATGGTAGGTGTTGGTGGACTGCTATCTTCAAATCTCTCCACAGATTTCCTATGGGATTTAGGTCTGGGCTCTGACTGGGCCACATGAGGATGTTCACTTTTTTCTCCTTCAGCCACTGTGTGGTCAATTTTGCTGTGTGCTTCAGATCGTTGTCATGTTGAAAGGTGAATCTTCTGCCCATCCTCAACTGTCTGGCAGAGGGTAGCAGGTTTTCTTCCAGAATCTGATGGTATTTTGCCCCATCCATTTTTCCTTCTACCCTAACGAGAGCCCCAGTCCCTGAGGCAGAGAAACACCCCCACAACAGGTTGCTGCCACCTCCATGCTTCACTGTAGGTATGGTGAGTTGTGGATGGTGAGCTGCGTTGGATTTACGCCAGGTATACTGTTTGGTGTTGAGGCCAAATAGTTCAATCTTGGTCTCATCTGACCATAAGACCTTTTTCCATTTGGCATCAGAATCTTCAAGGTGCCTTCTGGCAAAGCTCAAACGAGCTTTAATGTGGCCTTTCTTGAGAAGTGGCTTTCTCCTTGCGACCCTCCCGAACAAGCCACATCTGTGGAGCGCTCATGAAATTGTTGTCACATGCACAGAACAACCACTCTTTGCCATGAAGTCCTTTAACTCCTTCAGAGTGGCCATTGGCCTCTTGGTAACCTCTCTTACCAGTTTCCTCCTTGCTCTTCCATCCAGTTTGGAGGGCCGACCGGATCCAGGGAGGATAGCAGTCCACCAACACCTACCATCCAATGTGACTGAACTTGAACAGTTCTGTATGGAGGAGTGGGCAAATATTGCTCCGTCTAGATGTGCAAGGTTGATAGAGAAGTATCCCAACAGACTCAAGGCTGTTACTAAAGCAAAAGGTGGTTCAACAAAATATTGACATGGGCGGGTGATCCTTTTTCAATCCCAGTAATTCTTGTTTTTTTATTTCTGAAACTTTTTCTGGACTGTAATTGTGATGTTTTTCAGTTGGATGTTATAGGTTGCATTGGATAAGTACAGCTGGTGAAGGGAATTTTCTTTGTGTTTTCATTTCAGGATGTAAGGGAACCATATACCCACTGTAAGCTTGGTGATTTTATTTTCTAATCTAATCTTCCATTTAGGTGATGTACTACATTATTATTATTATTATTTATTTATTTACACATTCAGACAGGTGTTATTGACTAGTTTGTTTTATCCAGACATCGAGTCCTTCCCAAGGACCTAGGATGGCTGAATTTTATTGTCAATGTTGTTGCTGTTGTTATAGATATTATTTATTATTATTATTATTATTATTATTATTATTATTATTAAATTAATTCAGTTTCTATACCACCCTTCCAAAAATAGCTCAGGGAAATTACACAGAGAAATAATAAAAAAATAAGATGGATCTCTGTCCCCAAAGGACTCACAATCTAAAAAGAAACACAAGATAGACACCAGCAACTGTCACTGGAGGTACTGTGCTGGGGGTGGATTGGGCCAGTTACTCTCCCTCTGCTAAATAAAGAGAATCACCACGTTAAAAGCTGCCTTTTTGCCAAGCTCGCAGGGGTTAACAAATTCTTGTTATTCAAGTTAGCAAATTCTTGTGTGAAAAACACTCAGTAAATGGGAAGCTACTATCTGCCACTCTTGAAGCAGCCCTTTCTAGAGTTAAGGAAAACAGGAAGACAGTTTAAGAAATTGTCCACATACATCTCTACCTCTGACACTTCCCTATTTCCAACAGATGCACTCTGCATTGGGATATGTAACAGCTTCAGCTAAGCTTGCTGTATATTTTAAATGCAATCTACTATAAAGCCAGAGGGGACTCCATACTTTCCTCTGTGTTGGCTGGGCTAGCTAGGAGTTTCTATTCTCCTTCCTGTTCCTGTCCTTTATGTATGATTCAGCAGGTTCTGCACTGACCTCTTAGTGCCTTTGTCTCTCAAGTAAAGTTCTCTTAAAGGCTTTCCACTGGTGTTTGTTCTGTATTCCACATGCACAGAACATACTCCTTAACAGATTATGGGCCAACATCTTCAGAGCAACCCAGTACACAGCCCAGAATGACCTTGAAGACCAATGGAAGGAATAAAAGCCACAAGGAGATCCTCCAAAGCAGGGCTGCTCAACTTCAGCCCTCCTGCAGATTTTGGCCTACAACCCCCATAATCCTTGGCCACTGTGGCTAGGGATTATGGGAATTGTAGTCCAAAAACAGCTTGGGGGCCAAAGTTGAGCAGGCCTGCTCTAGAGGAACCCTGCTGACTACAAGCAAACTAAGCTATGATTTATTTATTTTTTAAAGGCTTGCAGCTCTTAATATAAGCTTTCAGTGGGAAAGCTGCATCATGGAAATTATCAGCTATGGAACTTTAAAGCAGAAATGCTTTTAATTAAGGATGACATGTGGGAGGTCATTACTGCAGACAGACCAGCAGCAAATCCACAAGAATGGGATAGAAAGGTTAGACAGGATAGGACGGAAGGACAAAAATCCATTCTGGAGTCAGACCCAGATATGTATGTCAGTACAGAGGCAAGGAGAAGACCTGTCAGAAAGAACCCTCATCAACTCCTGGAGGGAGGCATGTCTTCCTAGGCTCATATTCAGCTATATATAATTGCTGCAGCCATGATTTGTGGCTGCACATAAAATGGAACATATTTTCTGAATATCTATAATTGCATAGAAAACATGTGTGAAAATGCATACCTCTTCTTCTATTCTGAAATATGCTACACTGTTCTAAATTGTTTTAGCTGAATTGACACATTGACAAATGAAGTCTAGGTTGCCTGGCAGCTTGTTTTTTCTGTATATATTGCAGCCTAGTTTCCATTCACCTTCTCATGGAGGTCCTCATGACCCATGTCATTTGAAAAAGAACATCTTACAACTTGCATTCATATTCCTTAGGGCTGAACCAGAGTCATATTTTGAAATCATTGTTTTTCCAGGTGGGTGGGTGTTCCTTAAAGGGCAGGGGGAGGGTGTACTTACCCCTCCCGCCGCTCCCCCCCCCCCGTGCACCTTTTTTAGTTAGCAATTGGGGCGGCAGGATTCCTTCCTGCCGCCCCTTCCCCCACTCAGCTGCAAAAGGCTTCAGGAAGCCTTTTGTGCATGCATATGTCACGTCTCCGCGATGTGTGCATGTGTGTGAGGCTGCGTGCACATCGTGGAGACGTGACTTGTGCGTGACGTGTGCACACGCAGAAGGCTTTCTGAAGCCTTTTGCAGCCGAGCGGGGGAAGGGGCAGCAGGGAGGAATCCTGCGACCCCAATTGCTAACTAAAAAAGGCGCGCAGAGGGGGGAAAGCAGCGGGAGGGGTAAGTACACCCTCCCCCCACCCTTAAAGGAACCCCCACCCCATTCCGGCCGAACCCCAAACCGCCCATGTCTGGACCGGTCCGGAGGCCTGTAGAATGGCCTCCGGATTGGTCCGTGCCCATCACTAGAATACCGGAGGGGTTTACCATTGTTTCCTCCTGTGCAGTATGAGATGATGCCTTTCAGCATCTTCCTATATCGCTACTGCCTGATGTAGTACCAGTGGGGATTCAAAACAGCAACCTTCTGCGTGTTAGTCAAGCATTTCCCTGCTGCCTCACTTAAGGTGACGACTGTTGGGATAATATTGATACCCCATTTAATACTCCATTTCAAGAGAGAATCTCTATCACTTTTGCTAATATGATTGCATTTAAGTTTTGAAATGCAACATTTAGAGAGATTATCAAGATTTTATAGCGTCGCCCACATATGCAACTGTATAAGATATAAGGAAATAATCATATATGCATATATTGCATTATTGGTCTACCAACTTTACCCCAGCCTCAACTTCTTTACAAGTAATTGGGACACTTACTAATGCCTCAGTGAGTAGAGATGGAACAATCCTTCCTAATCTGCCATAAAATCCCAATCTTAATTCCCAGTCAGTCATAGAAAGTTTTAGAGAGCAAGCATCTAGAATTTGGTGCTTTTCTATGTACAGTAGAGGAAGATGTATTTTAAACATAGCAACAATGTTACAGTCAGTGACTTAAAGCATACATCATGTTAGGTATCACTTTTATTGCATTATAAATAGTTCTGGATAAAAGAAGTTGTCTTGGCCCTGTAAAATTATCACCTGTCACTGTCACTAATATCACACATGAGAATCTTCAGTGGTGAAATTCTATTTATTTGACATAAATGAATGGTCTTTAGGAGGGCTATGAGTGGTTATATTTTTTCCTTGTTAGGAAGGAGCCAGTACAGTTCCAGGCAATATTTATACCATTTCTATAGATAAAACTGGGCTTGCCACTGAAATTTTGTCAGTAACAAATTTTGAATTTTATTATTTACTTACTTACTTACTTATTTAAAATATTTCTATACTGCCCAAAACTTGTGTCTCATCTTCTGTTTGAGAATGCCCAAATTTTAATTTGGGCATTCCTTCTCAGAAGAAACATCTGAGAATTTTTAAGGGAAGTCAAGATGGTTTCAATAAGGCTGGCCAAACATCCTAGATGTGCTATCAGGTTATTCTTGACTGCTGGATTCAGGTTCCACACAGGTGTTGGTAACAGGTTTATTAAACAGGGTTATGTACAGCTCCCTGGCAGAACTCTAGAACAAAGGCCTTAAGTGGGTCAAATTTGCAGATGACTAGGCATGTGCCCGAAACGTTTTGGAGGCCATTATGAAGGCCTCCGAAACATTTTTGGCACGGGGGGGGGGGTCAGCGTTTAAGCGCTGGAGGGGGTAGTACTTTAAGGGGGGGGGGAGGGTGTACTCACCCGTCCCGCCACATTTCCCCCGCCGGCGCTCTATTATTTTTAAGCCCCTCAGGGCAGCAGCTTTCCTCCCTGCCGCCCTGTTCCCCACATCGGCCAGAAGTGGCCGGAAGTAGCAAGCATGCGTGCACCCGTCGTGTGCGCGCGCATGCAACAGGTGCACACGTGCTCGCTGCTTCCGGCCGATGGGGGGAACGGGGCAGCAGAGAGGAACGCTGCCGCCCCAAGGGGCTTAAAAATAACAGAGCGCGAGCAGGGGAAATGCAGCGGGAGAGGTGAATACACCCTCCCCCGCCCTTGAAGTACTACCCTCACCAGCACCAAAGATCTATGTGCACATCCCTACAGATGACAACAAACTAAGTAGGGGAGTGAAATCCAAAACGGATTGTGAAGAGCTCCAAAAGGATCTCTTCAAACTGAGGAATGAGTGACAATATGGCAAATGCGGTTCAATGTAAACAAGTGTACAGTGATGCGTATTGGGGCAAACAACCCCAATTTCACATATACACTGATGGGATCTGAGCTGTCGGTGACTGACTAGGAGAGGGATGTTGGGGTCATGGTGGTCACTCGTTGAAAGTGTTGACTCAATGTGCGGCAGCTGTGAAAAAGGCCAATTCCATGATCATAAGGAAGGGGATTGAAAATAAAACTGCTAATATTATAATGCCCTTATACAAAACTATGGTGCGGCCACACTTGGAGTACTGCATACAATTCTGGTCACCATACTTAAAGAGGACATTGTAGAGCTGGAAAAGGTGCAGAAGAGGGCAACCAAGATGATCAGGGGCCTAGAGGACCTTTCTTACGAGGCAAGGCTACAACACCTGGGGCTTTTTAGTTTAGGAAAAAGATGACTGCAGGGGAACATGATAGAGATCTATAAAATCATGCATGGTGTGGAGAAAGTGGATAGAGAGAAATTTTTCTCTCTCTTGCATAATACTAGAATCAGGGGTCATCCAATGAAATTGATTGCCAAGAAATTTAGGCACTGCAAAAGGAAGTACTTTTTCATACAACGCATCATCAACTTGTGGAATTCTCTGCCACAAGATATGATGACAGCCAACAACTTGGATTACTTTAATTGGGGTTTGGATATCTTCAAGGAGGAGAGGTCTATCAACAGCTGCTAGTTGGAGGGCTATAGGCCACCTCCAGCCTCAGAGGCCTCTCAATATTATTATTAATTATTATTTTTGTTTACACAGTCAGACAGGTGTTATTGATTGGCTTGCTTTATCCAGACATTGAGTCTTTCCCAAGGACCTGGGATGGCTGAATTTTATTATCAATGTTGTTGCTGTTATTATTATAGATATCGTCACAGAATATAGGCTGTTCTCAGTAAAGCTGCTTTTTGTAATTGGCTGATGGTGATTTCTGTGCCCCCTATGGTGTTGAGGTGCTCTTCAAGGTGTTTTGGAATTGCACCTAGGGCACCAATTACTACTGGGATTATTTTGGTCTTCTTCTGCCACAACCTTTCAATTTCAATTTGTAGATCTTTGTATTCTGTGATTTTTTCTATTTCTTTTTCTTCTATTCTGCTATCACCTGGTATTGCTATGTCAACTATGTTAACTTGTTTTTCTTTCTTCTCGACTACAGTTAGATCTGGTGTTTAATTAATATAATAATAATAATAAAGCAGCAAATAACAGCAGTGTCAAAGAAGATTAGCAGATATGAAGCCAGAACTACACAACACAGGCACAGTCTCCAATTCCAGTCGAATCAGAGACGTTTCTACCAAAGCATAGAAAGAGAAACTGCAAGAAACATAGAAACACCAAATAAAGAAGAAACAGTGCAATTCTGGGGGAAATTATGGGACAATCCAATAGATTATAATAAAAAAGCAGGCTGGATGAAAGAGGTAGAAAAACATAAGCAACAAATGCAAGATCTAATAATAACACCAGAATTAATAAGTGAAAGAGCAAAGAAAATTAAAAATTGGACTGCACCAGGCGACGATGAACTGCATGGCTTTTGGCTTAAACACCCAACAAGCCTTCATAAACAACTATCAAAACAGTTCAATCACATTTTGCAAGGAGGTGATATTGAACAATGGCTAACAACTGGGAAAACTCATCTTATCATGAAAGACCCAGCAAAAGGTGCAGTTCCAGGTAATTATAGACCGATAAACTGTCTGCCAACCATGTTCAAATTATTAACTGGAATAATAGCAGATGAAGTGATGCAACACTTATTAACCAACAAACAGCTTCCAGTTGAACAGAAAGGAAATTGTCCAAAGACCAGAGGCACAAAAGACCAGCTGCTGATTGACAAAATGATTTTAGAAAATGGCAAGAGAAGAAAAACAAATCTAAGTGTTGTATGCATTGTGACTACAAGAAAGCCTTCGATTCATTGCCTCACACATGGATACTAAAATGTTTAGAAACAACTGGTGTCAGCAAAAACATTCAGATATTTATAAAAAAAGCAATGAGCATGTGGAGTACACAGTTAACAATCAATGGCGAGACACTTGGACAGGTTAGCATTAGAAGAGGCATTTTCCAAGGGGACTCACTATCCCCTCTGTTGTTTGTAATCGCCATGACCCCACTTTCACAAATACTAAACAAAACAGGCCTCGGATACCAAACATCTAAAACATCAAGTAAAATCAACTATCTGCTGTACATGGATGATCTGAAGTTGTATGGAAAGTCCCAGTCAGAAATTGAATCACTGCTAAACACTGTCCGTATATTCAGTAGCGATATAGCAATGGAGTTTGGACTAGACAAGTGTGCTGCATTAATAATGAAAGAGGTAAAATAAGAAAAACAGAAGGAATAGAACTGCCCAATTGAAGCAACATCAAGAACCTGGAAGAGAAAGAGCATTACAAATACTTGGGCATTCTCCAGGCTGATAACATCGCACACACTGAAGTTAAAAGAAAAATGGGAAGTGAATACATCAGGAGAGTTAGAAAAATCCTAAAGTCCAAACTCAATGGCGGGAACACCATACAAGCCATAAACACCCGGGCTATACCTGTTATCAGATACACTGTAGGAATAATAGACTGGACCCAGGCAGAGCTAGAGACGCTAGATCGTAAGACCAGGAAAATCATGACCATCAATCATGCTCTTGCCCCCCGCAGTGATGTCTATAGGCTATACCTCCCTCGCAGCCCAGGTGGAAGAGGAATGCTGCAAGTCCATCAAACAGTAGAGGAGGAGAAAAGAGGCCTTGAAGAATATATCAAGGACAGTGAAGAAGATGCATTTAAAATGGTCAATAATGCAAAACTATTCAACACCAATGAAAGAAAGCAGGCCTACAAGAAAGAACAAGTCAAGAACCGAGCAGAAAAATGGAGAAATAAGCCCCTGCATGGTCAATATTTGCACTATATAAGTGGAAAATCAGACATCACCAAGACCTGGCAATGGCTTAAGAATGGCAACTTGAAGAATGAAACAAAGGGTTTAATACTGGCTGCACAAGAACAGGCACTAAGAACAAATGCAATAAGAGCAAAAGTTGAAAAACCCACAACAAAGAGCAAGTGTTGCCTATGTAAAGAAGCAGATGAAATCGTGGACCACCTAATCAGCTGTTGTAAAAAGATCACACAGAGTGACTACAAACAAAGCCATTACAAAGTAGCAGGGATGATACACTGGAACATCTGCAAAAAATACAAGCTACTTGTAGCCAAAAATTGGTGGGACCATAAAATTGAAAAAGTTGAAGAAAATGAAGATGTAAAAATATTATGGGACTTCCGACATAAACAGACAAACATCTGCCACACAATACACCAGATATAACTGTAGTCGAGAAGAAAGAAAAACAAGTCAAAATAATCGACATAGCAATACCAGGGGATAGCAGAATAGAAGAAAAAGAAATAGAAAAAAATAACCAAATACAAAGATCTATAAATTGAAATTGAAAGGCTGTGGCAGAAAAAGACCCAAATAATCCCAGTGGTAATTGGCGCCATGGGTGCAGTTCCAAAAGACCTTGAAGAGCACCTCAACACCATAGGGGCCACAGAAATCACCACCAGCCAATTACAAAAAGCAGCTTTACTGGGAACAGCCTATTTTCTGCGACAATATCTATAACAACAGCAACAACATTGACAATAAAATTCTGGCATCCCAGGTCCTTGGGAAGGACTCTATATCTGGATAAAACAAACCAGTCAATAACACCTGTCTGACTGTGTAAACAAGAAATAATAATTCAATTTCTATACTGCCGTTCCAAAAATGGCTCAGGGCAGTTTACACAGAGAAATAATAAATAAATAAATAAGATGGATCCCTGTCCCCAAAAGGGCTCACAATCTAAAAGAAATATAAGATAGACACTAGCAACAGTCATTGGAGGTACTGTGCTGGGGTGGATAGGGCCAGTTACTCTCCCCCACTAAATAAAGAGAATCACCACATTAAAAGGTCCCTCTTTGCCAAGTTAGGAGGGATAGTAACAGCAGTTGCAGGGGAGTAACAGCAGGAGAGAGAGCATGCCCTCAGCTCTTGCCTGTGGGCCTCCCAGTGGCATCTGGTGGGCCACTGTGTGAAACAGGATGCTTGACTAGATGGGCCTTGGGCCTGATCCAGCAGGGCTCTTCTCAGAGGCAAGGGAAGAGAAAGAAAGGGTAGTACAGAAGTGAGACTGTCCTTATGGAGGCAAATAAATTCATTATGAAAATTCATAACATTTATGTACAATACAACATGCTGGTGGGGTAGAGTGGGAGATATGGAATACTACACATCCCCAGGTAATTGCTAGATTTCACCCTACACATAATTTGAAATGAATGTGTAAGTTCTTCCTCATTAGAAACATCTTCAAAATTTCAAAGGAATCAAAAAATGGTTTTGGTAAGCCTAACAAAATTTATTGGGTGGAATGGGGTATGCATTCTTAATAAACAAATTTATTTGGTTTATTGACTGCAACAAATTACTATCTGCCTAATTAAACAAATAAGTCCTGGTATAAATTGCAACTGCTTCTACCAGCTGTATACATGATTGTTATATAAAATATGGAGACTGTTTTCAGATGTTGGATGTCTGAGAGCCATTTTGTGAAAGTGAAGGTGGAGATAGGTGGGGGGATAATTTTCCCTTCCTGTCACATAAATATCTCTTAAGTGGGAGGGATTTTTTATATTCAAGAATTAGAAATTCAGTCTTATGAGATGAATGTAAGTTTAACATCTGAATTTCTTATTTTGTCCAAGGTTTGCTATGCTGAGTCTGGAGTTTGACTATATGTGTCAGTATGATTACGTGGAAGTCCGGGATGGGGACAGTATTGATAACAGGATAATTAAACGTTTCTGTGGGAACGACAGACCTCCTCCAATCCGAAGCACCGGACCCTCGCTGCATGTTCTTTTCCATTCAGATGGTTCAAAGAACTTTGATGGGTTTCATGCAATCTTTGAAGAAATTACAGGTAAACGAAAAAAGAAGCATACTTTTCTCAGCCATAATAAAGTGATCTAATGCTTCCTTCACTTTTTTACATGCCATTAAAAGCCTTGGTTCAGCATTGAAAGGGGAAGGGAAATTACAGAGCCATCATGTTTTTTCTCTTGCTAGTTTGAAGTCCTTTCGCCTAGTCTTGATTTCTACAACTTTGATATGAAGATTATACCACTTCTGGTTCAGTGAAGAAACCAAGCATTGTCTTAATTGTTTTGTTACTCTTTGAGGCATATAAGTACCTCTTGCATTTCACCATCTCACACGCTAAGACTGTTTGTTATACTTACCAGATGTAGTATTGGGACTGGTCTTAGGAATTGGAGCTATAGTGTTACTGTAGCTATATTACTAAAAGAATGAGGCAACACAAAGGTAATTAGCTGGCCATACCACCCACACACACACACACACACACACACACACACACACACACCCTGCCCCAGGTCTCTGGGGGATTCATATTCTCTCTCTCTCTCTCTCTCTCTCTCTCTCTCTCTCTCTCTCTCTCATAGCTAAGTCAGGACTCAGGCTGACCCAAGCTTTTTTCTTCTGCTTTCTTGCTTGCTTGCTGTGGAGCAGCTAAGTATTGTGGAGCAGCTAAGGGTCTAACCATATAAACCAAGAGTGTCCCCAGAATCTGTGATGCTTTCACAAAGGATTCTACAGCAAACTCAGTTCATGTGGACAAACACTCATGCCAAAAACAGCATGAGCATTTGTCTGTATGAACTGAGAGTTGCCTTGAAACTTTTTGTCCCAGAATTCAAGGAGTCCTTGAGCTCAGACTTGCATGCCGCTTTTCATATTGTGGGTGCCCCTTGAATGTTTCTCTCTTAAGTGACATAACTTCAAAGTGCTCACCCTATGAAATAATATTCTTATTTGATGGAGGGAAGGAGAGAGGGCAGTTGGGGTTGTAGAACAATTGCTTGTTCAAGACTGGATGATAAGTTCTTGATAGGGATGTGCCTTTAAACATGGGCTTCCTTGATCCAAGTCCAGCTCTTGGCCCATTGGAGTACATTGCTTCCAACGGGAAGCCTTGCTTTCTAGTTGATCTGCTACATCATGATTTCTCTTCTTGTTGTTACATAAAGTACAAACAGTACCATCACGGGAGCTGCTAGAAATAGTGCTATGTTGATGAAAGGGCCTATCAGAAACAAAAGTCGGCTCCATGAAATTGAACTTGGTGTGGGGTATGTCGCAACAAGGCCTCCCACACTCATGGGACTAACATATTCCATACGGGCAAGATGAATGGATCTTGTTTCCTCCACTCAGCAGGAGCCTTTTAGTATTCCACTGCTGCCATCTACTTTTCTTTCCGCCCCATTATTATTTAGAGGCTGGGTGGTTGCTACTGCAGTGATCTATGCAGAGGGAGATGCAGAGGGCTTACAGTTTAATAAGGAAGCTTTATAGTGTGCCTTATTGTGAGTCTGTTCTGGCCTAATGTGTGGCTGAAATGAAAAGCTTTTAAAACTCTCTCTTTTGCAAGGCATTAACCTGGCCGCTGACACTGTTTATGGGGAAGAATGTGATTTGCATGGAGAGAAAAAGAGGGTAGGGGCTTGAAAAAGCTGTGGGACAGAAAATTCTGGCAGCACAAGTTTAACAAGAAGATAAAGCACTGTGAAATCCTTCTCTGTACAAAAACCCTGAGGAGGAGCTGAGATCAGTGTAACAAGATGAACAAAGTTTACTTGACTGTTCTCCTGTGTTTATTGTTAAGAGCAGCTTTAAGCAATTAAAGACTAAGCAGTTGCCCAAGAGGAAATTGGTGATATTATCTATCTAAGATTATAGCCCTAAGCATTAATACTCACATCTGAGTATCCATGCTTTGGGTCAGGCTTTAGGAGTCTGCACAGTTGAGTAAGGATAATGAAAAGCCTGGTGGCTTTATTAATCTGTGCATACACTATGCTGTTATAAGTGTTCTGGTTTGGGGTGTGTGTGTGTGTTTTCATTCCTGACAGTTTTGTTGCTGATCCGTTTGTCCTTGCATCATGTTCATTAAGAGCCTTTTCAGATATCTGTGCACCTACATTTCTTCACTGACATTTCACAGTTACTTTACACAGTTTGCCTTCACCCAGGTTTCTTCTCTGGTGCTTTGTTTTTTATTTCTTAAAATCATAGCAGGACAGTTCATCGCTGTGTCATACATACCAAATTTCTGTCTACATGAGCAGCTATGTTTCTCAGAGACCAGATGGCATAGAAAACATGGGTGATATACATAAATGTCACAGAAGTATCTGTTGAGGTGCTTCAATACTGGAATGAAATCCATGAGAAGATTAGATCATTGTGCCTAATCACTTTTCATTTCCTTGTATTTGAACACACATTGAAAATAAGAAAAAGGCCCTAATGGCAGAATATTGGGAAAACCAAATAATTTTAAGAATAGCACTTTTTCACTTTTATAGTGCCACAGATCTGTGTTACAGTTTGACAAATAGAAACATTTACTGAAATACTCACCTTACATACAGATTTCACTAAGATGAATGGATAGATAATGATAAAAAGGGTAAAGGAACTGAGGGGTCTTTCTTATCCCGTTTTCAGCTTGTTCTTCATCTCCGTGTCTTCATGATGGAACCTGCATCCTAGATAAAATTGGTGGCTACAGGTGTGCCTGTCTGGCTGGTTATACTGGGAATCGCTGCGAAAGCTGTGAGTACATCTCTGTGCCTGTGATTCATTAACTCAACTCTGTTCAGCATTCCTATGTATAATGATTAGGCTGATGGAGGAGGAGAATTGGCTCATCATGGCTTTTTAAAAAATTGCTGCTTTGAAATGAACTGAGTAAAGTATGCTAAGAAGTCTTTTATTGCAGCAAAGTTGGGTTGAAGAACAAATAACTTGCTATATTTATTAGAAATCATTTTTCTATCCTGTGAATTGGCCAATTCATTCCTAGTACTACTTACTTATATCAGCAGGTGCTCTAAGGCCAATTTAAAATCAGTCCTAAGAGACCCAATGAATGTTCACTTCCACAAAGCTGGGTTATAAAAGTGGGTTGCAAATAAGGGCAGTGGTCAATGCTTACATCACTAAGGCTTGTATGATCTCCAGATGGAAGGATCATCCACTTGGTTCCCTTATTTGTATCAATTAACTTGGGATTGAAAGAACAATTTCTCACTAATTTCTAATGATTCTAATTTTTGTTACATAAAGCTTCAGCAGGAAAATTGGGCGGTCTGAATGCTCAAATACAATGGCACAGGAAGTGACTTGATTATCAAGCCAGAGGTTGCCAGTTTGAATCCCCGCTAGTATGTTTCCCAGATAGGAAGATGCTAGAATCCCCGCTAGTATGTTTCCATATAGGAAGATGCTGAAAGGTATCATCTCATACTGCGTGGGAGATGGCAATGGTAAACCCCATCTGTATTCTACCAAAGAAAACCACATGGCTCTGTGGTCGCCAGGAGTCAACAGTGATTCAACAGCACACTTTACCTTTACCATGATGGGCAAAGTGCAAATATATTCCTGCCAATTTAATGAGAGAGCAGCTGAGATCTGGCCTTCGTTCCCTATAAAGACTTGTATGGTATAGTTGTCAGCCAACTATATGTGTTACATATAAACAATTTTGCTGTCAGATAAGAACTATATTGTTTGTACACCTGTTCAAGGGTAAATGGAGAGGCCTTTCAGTGGTTGCTTCAAAGCTGTAGGGTTCTCACTCATTCAAGACCTGCCCAGTTCCTAGCCTGAGCATTTTTCAGAAGTAGGAAAGACTTTTGTTTTAAAAAGAACATATGGTGGCTTTCAGACAATAGGGTTAAAGGGTAGAACCCAGAAGGGTTGACATGGATATAGGTCAGGATGGGCTTGGTTTTTCTTACAGCTGTCACATGCTGAAAGGTTTGCTGGAATCAGTGTTTAGTCCAGCCATATGTGCTGATGGACTATCTTGCTATGGTAATTGAAAAATGACTAGTATTATACAAAGACTAAAATGAAGTTTGAAAAAGTATATCATTGAATATTTTGCTTTTTTATATGTTCTCAGGAGAAAAATTGTTACCTGTCTTGAGTCCTTGGGATATAGCTAAATGTTATAACTTATGAAATTATATTATTGTTATAATATAAGAAAATCCCCCTTTCTCTTTTTCCATGCATGTAGTAAAATAATGAAATTTACATGAGGCCAAGTCACATTCTTGCTATTTTCATGCTGAAACAAATGATTGTGGCTCCAGTTCCGTTTTTGAGGAAGGTTTAGAATAAGGCTTAGAATTAAGTATTGTGTTGACCACATCTGTTGCATCTATCAAAGACCATGTGCAATTCCAAAGGAGATCTGGTAATGAAACTCTGCTATAGTGTCTTTGCCTTTCAAGCTCTTTGTTTTGGAATATGTGTGCATTTTATATAGCTGACATGTTATGATTCACATTAGACCTACCAGTATTTGGGCTAGATAATTCTGGCATGAACTATACTGTTACAGATATATCATCAATTTTAGACAGATAAATACTTGGCAAGCTAAGTATATTTTGCATCTATGGTCATAGCTGTCTCAACGTTCTTTAGGGCCCAGTTCTTCCTCTGGTGTCGGCTTCAGTGATTTCAATGCAGTGGAGCTAGGGTGGTGGAGTGAGGACAGAACATGGAGGAGTGGAAGCAGAAGGAATTCCTGAAGGAATCTAGTGGGTCAGGACAGACAGATTCTGATGGGTTGCTTTCAGAGCTGTAACCGTGAGCACTGCTGTACTCCATAAGGTCTGAATGGGGCTAAGGAGGCTTCTTTAAACAATAGAGACATTTTAAAATAATCAGTTCAAGCTATGGGGCCATAATATACTATGACTACATTGTATGACACTTTTCTGTAAAGTTCCAGTCTGGTGGAGGGGGGAATGGGAAATATGGCGGGGGGGGGATCCGCTACCCCTTGCAACCCCTTGGAGTCATCTCTGCTCCAGAAGGGCTAAAGAGGTTTCGACTTGGCTTGTTCTGCAGCTCCCACATGCACAAACCGTCACTAGGATCAGCTCTTGGTCGAGCTGATATACACTGATAGAATATTGTGCTATAGTACTTGAAAAATGACTAATATAATACAAAATGCAGTTGGACCATTCTTTGAGTGATTGCGTAGACATGCCTCACATATAAGCACATTCTGACAGGCAGCTTGAAACTGTGGCTGAAGGGAAAGAAAATGTCTGGCATGCTCAGCTAATTACTAGATGTCCTTTTAGGGAAGCCTCATGGGTAAGGCTCCCTAAAATGATGGAGAGATGGGGGGAAATTAACAAGGCTAACTGTTATTAATTCAGCTTTGAATCCCAGTATTTTATTTATTTTATTTATTTATCACATTTATATACCACCTGATGTGTATCAATAGTCGATGTGCACAATTTAAAAACAACAAATATAAAACTGAGTAAAAACAAAACAATTCCACAGAATAAACAGTTAAAACAATTTCATGGGACCATATTTTTGCACCAAGAACCTGCCCATGGCAAGTGCCCACACCTGCTTAGAATCCACAGTTTTGAGTGGTTCTTGTTCAGAATGAATTAGAAAACACACCCAGATGCTCTCCGCACCCTGCTTGCTGTTTCGGGGTGGGCTAGTGGGGGTTCTCTGCATCCTCTCCTCCTGAAACATAATCTGCGCCACACAGTAACTTCTAATGGCAACTTTGTAGCTTCAGAACTGCCCGCCCATCCTCCTCGCTTGTCTTTCTTCTCCACACTCATCCTCCTGCTCTGCCTCTGCAATAGAATGGAATACAAAGAGACACCTTATGTTTGGAAGTCAAGCAGGGAAGGGTCTGAGTTGCGGTTGTAGGTCACTTGTTCCAGGTGAAAGAATACACCAGGTACAGCCCCCAAGGAGGACAGGCAGGGAGGCAGAGGGAGGACTCTTTCCAGTCACCTGGAAGGGAAGGGAAGGCAGCCAGCATGGTGCAACAGACAGCATGCTGGAATTAGTCAGGGGAAAGTTTGGACATAATTAACTCATGAGCAATCAGTTCTGTATTAATGGTTTGTTAGACAACTCAGACCCTTTCAAGTTCCCGTTCCCTCCCTTTTCATTTGCAAAAAACTGTAGAACCTGCAGGTTCTTGGTGCGAAAATACAATAATCAGTTTAAAATTAATTTCAGTTAAAAGTCTGAGAAAATAGCTGTGTCTTGAGGGTCTTTCTAAAAGCAATAAGAGATGGAGATCCTCTTATTTTGACAGGGAGCATATTCCAAAACCCCAGACAAGGAGCATATGAAAGAAAGCACTGGCAGCTGGAGTCTAAGTGACCCTGTTACCTTATCTTACAAGCTTCAGGCATATGCAATAGAGTGGCTGACACAATCACAATTAGCATAGGAGAAGCCACCTACCCTAATTTGGGAGAAATGCAGTGCAATGCACTGATCCCTCGTTAGTTAAAACCTGTTACAGAGTCCAGAAATAGGCCTTCCTGTACATCCCCTTTGGCACCCTTACAGAAGGGCCCAGCTTGGCCTGACCTAGGTTTGGGAGAGTCCAGGAAGGACATAGTGTTTATCAGTGTAACCAGGAGTAGCTTAGGGAGTCAGTTAAGGAAGCACAGCTGTTGTTATGCCCCCACCTTGAGGACTCTGAAGAGGAGTGGGGATCAGTGGACTTACTGGGAAGCAGGGAGACATCTGAGGAGGGTCAGGTCCTTGATCTGAGGCATCCGAGAGGGGGCAGGGTGAGTGGTTGCCATGGGAGGAGCCAACGGGGCGGAGACGTCTTCAGAGGGAAGGGTCAGAGTCCGAGCAAGAGGTTGAGCGGCCGTTGTCTCCCAGAGAATGTAGGCGAGAGAAGCTTCAACGGCAGGTTATGGAGTTGAGAAGCAGCGGCTGGTATTCAGCAAGAAGGCAGCGAGAGACTGACAATTTGTAGCAGCTAGCAGGAGTGGAGCATTGATTGATTGCACCTGGCTGTTGGCTATACATTCTGTAGTTTGTGCCCTGAGCAGATTGCTGGAGACAATGCATCTAATCAGCCTTTGTGACTTGTCTGGTGGATTGTGATTCCGGAATCTAGACCTTTGAAATTCTGCTAGAAGGCCTGGTTTATTGGCTATTGATGGGACTTTTGTGCCTTGACTATTTGCTTCTGTGTTTTCGGTGAGACTGTTTGCTTAAACCTGTTGCTTATCATTAAAGCTGAAATTAGAGACGCATTTTCAACTGGCTACTGTGTCATAAATTCATAATCAGCTAATTCAGTTCAGCAGGCTCATGACAGCTGTAGCATTCCACACTTCATGGGAGTCCACACAGAGCATCCTGAAACCCAGAAAAGAGATTGTTTTAATGAAAGGCAGTATACAAATTTAAAAATAAATAAATTTCTCATATGGATACTCCAAGGCATTCTTGAGACCCCCAAGCCAGGCAGCCCTAGTCCTGTCTTCTTTCCAGCACTTACCTGCATTCTCACCTAGGTGTCAAAACTATTCAGCCATATCCTGGTAAGCTCTAGAGTCAACAGGACAAAATCCCTAAAACTAACACAGTACTTCCAAGGCAATTCCATCTTCCCGTCTCACTTTTTTGAGACCCCATTGTTTTATTGCCATTGTTTTATTGTTTTCCACTGAGGACCATTCCCATTAATCTTGAAGTGACACTGATGAAGTGGCTGGCAAAAGTCCCCAATTTGTGCAGTCTTTGGGATCCATTTGGAAGGCTCTTAGGCCCTCTGCTCTGCCATCACTACATCCCATTTTTTTTCTGGTGGGAACTTGGCTTCCCTTCCACTCACATTGTACAATTAAATACAGGGAGGGCCCCATCCTGCCTGCGTTCCTGGGAGTTTTATATTTTTCACCCCCAGTTTCTCTCTCCTGTATGTTTGTAGTATCAGCTAGCTAGGCTAGAAGGTTTTTTAAGATTTATATTTTACCAGATAAAGAGGGGAGGGCAGTCAACATCTCTCCTTCAGTTAGAGAGAGAGCCCCCTAAATGACCCCTATCTGAAGATTAGCCCAAAAATTGCAGACTCATGAGAGTTTGTTCCACTGCTAGCCAAAGAACCCAGGAGAGCTTGAAGCCTTTCTGTTCAGGAAGGAGCTCTCTATGAATTCCATCTGACAGGCAGTGTGTAGAACATTCTCTCATGAGAAAGCAATCCATGGCAGACCATGCTCAGGCTTTTACCACCTAAGTCTGAATGAATTTTAGACCATTTTTCCTGGCCAAGGATATCCATGAGGTGTCCTTTTCAGTATAGCTGACCCTAGCCACACAATCCCCATTCATGGCCCCCAGTTGCTTAGTCCCCCTTAGCATCGGTACAGTCTTCCATCCTGTCAGTGGCCCCTCCATAAAGACTGCCTCCATGTTAATTCCCACTTCCTGGTTCTCAGTAACCTCCCTTTATCTGTATAATCCCATCCCAAAGTTTGCTCAATTGCTGGGAAACTGAACTGCAGCCCTCTCTCCATAGAACAAAGCAGGTTCTCCTGCTCTGACTTTTGTTTTTCTACCCATACTTATTCGGGTTTCTCTCTCTCTCTTTTCCTCTTGCTGATCCTCTGGATCATCCCAATATAATCTCTTCACCCAAACTTGTTTGGTTCTCTTTCCTCTGCTCCTTCCCAGAATCTCCAGATTCGCTCTGTCTGTTGTCTTCACTCGAGTTTCTTTGAGTCTCTTTCTCTCCTCCACTCCTTCTCTGGATCGCTGGAATTGTTCTGTTTTCCCTCCTTACCCAATCCCACTCGGGTCTCTCTCTCTCTCTTTCCGTCTCCCTTGTACCCTCCATTCTCAACACCTGCCTCTGTATTGCATTTACACTAAGGTAGCCAATACAGTAGAGGTTAAGTTCAAAAGCCCAGACATATGTACAGTTTGCATGTTCTGTGTAAAATGGGAATACCTGTGTATTCCACCATATCCATGCCTCTACATTGTATTCAATAAATTATACTTTTGTTTGGACTTTTAAGACTGCAGTTGTGACTTTCTTGGGAGGACTGCCTGCTGTATAACCATGTCAAGGATTCTGATAGTGGTCTCAAAACCATACACCTATTAACAAACCAAGGTTGGAGGCACCATCCATGGTAGAACTTTTCCTCTTACTTCATTCAGCAGCTGGGTAGGAAGGAGCCCTCTTACCCAGCTGCTGCTTAGCCTATGAGCACGGAAAGCACCTCTGACCTTAGTTTCATCTGACAGACAACTGGCAAATAGGAGCATGAACAGATCTCAATGCAGGGTAGGTGGCTTCTCCTAACCCAAGTATGAATGTGTGAATTACACTAGTGTGCCTTCAGGTTGACTGTGCACCTTGACATCATCACATGCTGCACCTTGTGGGAGCATGACAAGGAGCTAAATTCCCAGTGACTGGCAATCACTATTGGAGCAAGTTGATATTTGGACATCACCTGAAAGTATCTTATGTGTGGGGACAAACATTGTTGTTTTCACCAAACCCAGGAATTACCTGCCACCTGTGCAGGAAGGTAATAGTGTACTGTAAGGAGATCTTCCCCAAGTAATGGCAGGTTTCTTTAATGCTGTCTGTATGTAATTGAGTATAATGCATACCCACCCTAGTATTCCCTCCATATTTTATTTATTTATATATTTATTTGATTTGTATGCCGCCCTTCCAAAATGGCTCAGGGCAGTTTACAATTAAAACACACCACTAAAACAGTAAAGAGCTAAAACAAATATAACAATTAACAATTTAAAAACATTTTAAAACAACAATAAAACAATTACAGTGATTAAAAACCCTGAAATTGGGTTTTGAATTTTAAAATAAACCAGAAATTTAAAACCCCACAATTAGGAAGCTGAGAAAGCTTGGGTGAAAAGAAGGGTTTTAAGGTGTTTTTTGAAAATTGCCAGAGATGGGGAGGATCGTATCTCAGCAGGGAGCGCATTCCACAATCTCGGGGCAGCAACCGAGAAGGCCCGTCTCTGTGTAACCACCAAACGAGTTGGAGGTAACTGGAGACGGACCTCCTCAGATGACCTCAATGGGCGGTGGGGCTCATAATGAAGAAGACTCTCTCTTAGGTACCCAGGGCCTAAGCCGTTTAGGGCTTTGTAAGATATAACTAGCACTTTGTATTTTGTCCGGAAACCTATTGGCAGCCAGTGTAACTCCATCAGTAAAGGAGTAACATGGTCTCTCTGAGATGACCCAGAGACCAACTTGGCTGCCGCGTTCTGAACCATCTGAAGTTTCCAGACTACATACAAAGGCAGTCCCACGTAGAGCGCATTACAAAAGTCAAGTCTGGAGGTTACCAGCAGATGTACCACAGTTTTGAGGTCATTGATCTCAAGAAACGGGCGCAGCTGGCATATCAGCCGGAGCTGATAGAAAGCAACCCTGGTCACTGCCTCAACCTGAGAAACCAGGGAGAGATGTGGATCCAGAAGTACTCCCAGACTGCGAACCTGTGCCTTTTGGGGAAGTGTGACCCCATCTAGAACAGGCAGATCAAAATTGTCTCTAGAGTTCCGACCCCGCACAATAAGTTCCTCTGTCTTATCTGGATTCAGCTTCAGTTTATTCTCCCTCATCCACCCCATTACTGCTTCCAGACAGGCATTTAGGGAGGATATGCCAGCTCCTGAAGAAGTTGACATGGAGAAGTAGATCTGGGTGTCATCAGCATACTGGTAACACCCAGCTCCAAATCCCCTGATGATCTCTCCCAGCGGTTTCATGTAGATGTTAAAAAGCACTGGAGAAAGTACGGAGCCTTGAGGGACACCATACTTAAGCTCAGATTTTGAAGAGCAACAATCTCCAATTGACATCATCTGGAATCTGTCCGAGAGGTAGGAGCAGAACCACTGTAAAACAGTGCCTCCCACCCCCAACACCCAGGATACTATGGTCGATAGTATTCCAGGATACTATGGTCGATAGTATTCCAGGATACTATGGTCGATAGTATTAAAACATTCCAGGATACTATGGTCGATAGTATTAAAAGCTGCCGAGAGATCCAAAAGGACCAACAGAGTCACACTTCCTATGTCAATTGCCAGTTGGAGATCATCCATCAAGCTGACCAAGGCAGTCCCCACCACATACCCCACCCGAAAACCAGTTTGAAATGGGTCTAGATAATCACTTTCCTCCAAGAACGCCTGGAGCTGAGAGGCCACCACCCTCTCAATTACCTTGCCCAGCCATGGGAGGTTGGAAACAGGCCTATAATTGCTCAACTCTGAGGGATCTAATGCAGGCTTCTTTAGAAGAGGTCTAATGATTGCCTCCTTAAGACAAGGAGGCATCCTGCCCTCTCTCAGAAAAGCATTTATGATATCCACCAGGCTGTTTACAACAACCTCCCTGCAAGATCGAACAAGCCATGTTGGACAAGGGTCAAGAGAACAAGTGATAGGCCTCACCGATCCAAGCAGCTTGTCCACATCCTCAGGAGTCACAAACTGAAACCGATCCAGTCGAATCACATAAAAGGAGTCGTTGGGCACCTCCAGCTCAGACATCAAATTAATTGTGGAGTCTCCATCTAGGTCGGCCCGAATCCGAGAGATTTTATCTGTGAAAAACTCTTTAAACACATCACAGCAGGTAACTGATGACTCCAAATTCTGGTTCAAGGGAGGGGGGGCAGATACTAATCCCCTCACAACCCTGAACTACTCCGCTGGCCGTGAATTCGCAGAGGCAATACGGGCAAAAAAGAACCGCCTCTTTGCTGCACGTATTGCCTGAGCATAGATCTTTAGATGTGCTCTATGTCGCAATCTGTCAGATTCGAGTTGAGTCTTCCTCCACTTGCACTCCACCTTGCTGTTTCAGCCCCCGTAGATCTTCTGTATACCAAGGGGCCAATTTTGAAGTGGGTTGGAGGGGACTCTTGGGAGCAATTGTGTCTACTGCCCTGGTGAGCAAGTTGTTCCAATTCTCAACCAGGGCATCAACAGGATCACCAGCAAAGCCAACATTAAACCCCTCCAAGCCTTCTTGGAATCTTAATGGATCCAATAACCTCTTCGGGCGGACCATTCTAATGGGCCCTTCGCCCCTGCAGAGGTGGGAAGTGGTTGTAAGTCCAACCTTAACCAGATGGTGGTCCGTCCATGACAATGGGGAAATCACAGGAGTCCCCACCCATGGAACACCTCCCTGATCAGAGTAAAATACCAAATCAAGCATGTGACCTGCAATATGCATCGGTCCAGAGACCACTTGGGATAGGCCCATAGTTGTCATGGCCGCTATGAACTCCTGAGCTGCCCCAGACAGATTGGTCCCGAAATGAACATTGAGGTTCCCCAGCACCAAAAGTCTGGGAGACTCCAACGCGAGTTCCGCAATCAAGTCCGTGAGCTCAATAAGGGATTCCGCTGGGCAACGGGGTGATCAGTACACCAACAGATCGCACCGAGGTCAAAGATCTGGCAGGACAGCCGGAAGGGGAGACCGCTATTAAATTTCTGACTACCCTTCCCCTGGAACGGCCCACTGACCTGCCAACATTACTTCTTCTATTCCGCACCACCACCGGGATGGCTGCCCCATAGTCAACGAAGGCACCCCCCGTCCCCCCATCTTCAGATGAATCGAAACACATTACAATTTTCAACCCAAGTCTAAAACAGCTTAAAACTAATTAAACAGAAGCCCTCTAGCCCTCGCCCTTGTTCTCCCCCAAAGTGGCTCCTCTGCCACCACAAGAAGCCTCCCTATAAAGCCCAAAACTGAGCAGGTGACCTGAGGAACGGCTGAGTCACTCAGGGGCTGGTCCCAGTCCAGCCCACACTTCCCACAGATGTTAACCTGAGGCTGCAGCCCCATAGGGGAAGCAAAAGCAGGCAGGCAACAGCAGAAGGAACCCCAGCACCCACCTGGTCTCTCACATATGGACACAACACACCATCACAGCCACATGTGCTACTCTCTCCTGCCTCCTACTTCCCCACACTTGCCTACTCCATTCATTGCGGGCCTCACCAATAAATTCCACTCTGTCACTCCCTTTCCCACACTCCATGTGACTGCATCCTTAATTCTGTGGCATTAATACTCTTACCATTGGCAACTACTGCTGCATCATGGGTAATGCAGGAAATTGTATCTTTATTTTTGGTGAATTATTCAAAATGAGTATTGTTTTACATATCTGCATGGTATGTCCCTTTTTGATCCCTTACTGAGAGATGTGTGACAGCAGGGGGTACCTTCAGATCAAATCCACATAATCAAGGTCAACTGAAAACAGGCTTTAGATATGCAGTGCTGTTTTAAACCTTTGACTGAGAAAAAGCAGGATAGTTGAGATGATGAATTTTTAATGAACTGGAGGAATGCCCTATGGCTTATTCAAGGGAACTTTTTGTTGTTGTTGTTATATACAGTATACCTTATTCTGTTCTATAAAATGCTGGAATATTGTGGGAGGTGGTTGTCCTGCAACCTAAATTCCACATATCTCAATAGTGGACATTATGGCAAAGTCTCCTTTCAAATTGGCTTCAGGTGAACATTTTTTAAAAATCTTTTCTTTGGTATTTCCTGTGAAGTACATTGGGAAAATAGTAACAACAGAAAATTATACTTATTTTGTTTCAAAGAGCAGGATCATGAACTGAAAATTCTCTGGCGTAAAAATGGAAGCTAGGAAGGTTTTTGAATAGCATTCCTATTCTGAGTCTTACAGGAAGAAAGACTGCAGCTTTTCACTATCTAGATCCTGCCAGTGCAAAACTGTTTTCTGAGACATGAAAGTAAGTGCTTTTGGAAGACAGGACACTTTTGTTGGTGTATAAAAACTGGGCCTAACCCATTTTTAATGCAGCTTCATCACTAAATTCAGCAGTTACATCATTGGTAGAAAAATCTGGTCTCTCCAATGTGCTGGATGAAGAGCAGGAAAAAATAGTCTCCTTTCCCCCTAATGAAATGACTCTCAGCCAAGATAATTTAAACACTTTAGTATACTGTACACTAAGAACAAAAATTAGTGTGATACATGTTGCATGATTATGGCTTGCCCATGTTGCTCTGGAAACTGTAGGTTTAGGAGGATTCTGATAATGGTGTTAGAAAATCTTATCCCTGAAGTGAGGATAGAACTATTATAGTTCAGCTATATGCCATGAGGCAAATAGAAGATTATCTTGCCTGTATTTTCCTTCTAAGTGGAGCAGAGGATGTGAGGGTGGCGGTGGCAGCATTCAGAAGAGAATTGGCAGCCATTGGAGAAATTAAATATCAATTGTTCTGCCCTAAGGGATTGATTCTCCCCTAATCTTACACCTCTGCTCCACATTTGATTTACCTCAAGTAAATATGGGTTTGGGGAGGAAAGGAAACTCTTTTGTCAACACAGAGCATTTCCCAGGTTTCTAAGGAAACAGTTGAAACTGTTTAAGTTTGTATGTTGTTGAGATGAAATAGAACCAGCTCTGTGCCATGATCCATGATCAAAAAAGATGCTGACCCACAAAGTATGCTGCTTAATTCCTTTGGCTTTCATTAACAGTAAAACCAAATGTAATCTCTAAATCCCTGTGGCCTACTGAGAGGTGTGTGTCAGCAGAGGGTACCTTCAGATCAAATCCACATCATCAAGGAACCTAGCTCTTAGCTCCTGTACCCTCTTCTTCCTTGTCTGGTGACTTTGGCCTCTCATTCCCACAACTGAGCCCAAAGGCCACTCTAGCCAACAAGATCATCACTGAAAGTATGCAGTGGTGCAAGCATTCACCTAGCCCTATTTGCAACTGAGGGGTCACCCTCTTCTCCCCTTCCTCATCTTTGCTGGACCTTCCCAGTCCTCCCTCAGGTTTTTTTTTTTTACCCTTAGCTTCCTCCTCTGCTGCCTGTCTGGGGCTTTGTATGTCCCTGGTTCTCCATAGGCTCTCCCCGACTGCAACTGCCACCCTCCCACTTCTCTGTGGGATCTTGGCCAGCCCAATGTCTGGGTCTGACTCTTCCTGTGGCTGGCCAGTACAGCTGCATGACACATTATCCAGGCATTGCCTGCCACGATCAGGCTCCATATTCTAGTGTTCACTTTTCTAGTTTCATTGTCTAAGAAGTGAGAATTCTAAAGCATTGCTTATAGCACTGCGGTAACTTCTTCTGGACACTAGAGGCATGAGGAGTTAGGTTAACAAGTTTCTCTTGGTCAGTTAAGAGTCAAACTGTTCCATTGTTGTTGAAGGATATGCCTATTTGTGTGCTATGTCTCTCTCAGTATGTGATGTTTTAGTTTCTTAATAAATATTAAGGTTTAAGATTTTTTTAACTCAGCCAACTGTCTCCAGATAATCTCTTGGGCTAAGTATCTTTACCACCAGAGCATACTCTGCTGTGTGAGAACTTTAATGTTTCTCCTCACATCCCTAAACACATTTGAGGCATGGATATTAGGGGTTTGCAATTTGATTCAACCTCAAATTGATTTGGGTAGAGTCGAGTCAAACCATAGGGCCGAATTTTGGGTAGAAGAGTATTGCCCCTGATTCAACTCGAATTGATTTGGGGGATTTGAGAACCAATTCGAAGCCCATTTTGATGAATAAAGCGGCCTCCAAATGGCACTTTATTCCAGGAAGAACTTTTGGCATTTTTATGACAAGATTTCATTGGAAAATATTTCCCCCCTGAAGAAGGATTTGGTTGATACCAAATTTTAAAGCACTGTGGGACTTTAGTCTCTACTTTTGCATCGGAACTGGGTGCTTCTCGTCCCCCACCATTTCTTAGGGAAATAAAACATAGAGAGCTCTGTGTGCTGTACAGTGGTGGCTTCTGCTGACTGGGACTGCAGTGGTAGATGGGGTGGAGGACAT
Organism: Hemicordylus capensis; assembly: GCF_027244095.1. NCBI lineage: Eukaryota > Metazoa > Chordata > Lepidosauria > Squamata > Cordylidae > Hemicordylus > Hemicordylus capensis. Next base: position 95,888,456 of record NC_069657.1, read on the forward strand.
TTTGTGGACTTAGATTCATACCCATACGAGCAACAATTCATCCTCCCCATGTGTTATATTCTACCCAGCAAACCCTTGTATTTAGTTGTTTCGATGTTTATCAGTGGGGAACCTGTGTGGGGGAGGAGTCAGAAAGGAAAAGGGAGGGAAAGGAGAATGAGAAAATGGAGTTGTTGCTGAATAAACCTTTAGTTAATGGCACTGCAGGGCAGAGGCGTAACTAGGGAAAATAGCGCCTAGGGCAAGCACTGAAATTGTGCCCCTGTCCAAACAGGAATGATGGAACTTGTAGTCAACAATATCTGGAAATCCTTGTTAAAAGGAACACTGTACCATCTAGACATGGTTGTTGATAAAACCTGAAAACATGAGCCATCTCTGTAAAAGACTTAGAACAACAGTCAGGAGTTATGCGAGGATTCCAAGTGTCATTTTCTCTGTCTCATCTCATTCTTTTTAAAAAACATGACTTTGTCCTAGAGGATCACCTGCCCAAATAGCCACTAGCAAAATAGGGGAAGAAGAATGTGGTGTTGGCGGCGGTCTGTAAACCAGTGAATGATTCCTGCCAGCCTTTGTCTTATGATGACTGTTGGCTCATGATGGGGTATATGTGCATTCACCACACCAGTGCTTACTTTGACACCAAGAGGGAGGAGGATACTTTAGTTTGCCACACTAGACAGAGGCATTTGCAACAGGAGCAGACAGCCAAGTTCTGCCAGGGCCAAAACCAGCCCCTGCCAGACTAAGAAATCATTGTAATTTGCCCCTTCCTGTCACAAGCAGTGTGCTGTTCTTTTATTATTGACTCTAACTCTCAAATATCCCAGTCATGGATGGAAAATTTAGGGTCAATTTACAAGAGACACATTTTCTACATGGAAGTTTCTTCTGTGCAGGTGTTGTGCAGAAACCCATGTGTAGTGACCGCCAGGGGCATAGCAAGGTTGGAATGGGCCAAGATGAGATTTTAAAATGGGCCCCCAGCCCCTCAAAGTCCAGGGCCTCCACACACCCCAGGCCCCCAAGGATTTAAGTCTGATATTTCAAAATAAGTATGCTGCCTGGAAATACATTTCACTGAATACACACATGCACACTTCACAGTATATAGTGATATACATTGAATACTATATATTTGTGCTACTTTTAATGCCTAGAACACACTAGCAATGCTAATTATTAAAATGGCCCCCTCGCTGCAGATTAGCAAAGGAGACTTTCAAGCATGCAGGGTGAGCCTATGTTTGTTTTCTCAGAATTCTGAACAAATTCAGTAAAGTTTGATTCCAGGAGGTTTTTCACACGAGGCTTTTAAAGCCCTTTAACACACATCTCCTCTGGAATGGAGGTGCTGCATTCACATGTTGGCTAGATTTACTCTGAAGTCCCTGCAAGTTATTGGAGAGCAGTTCACACACAAGAAAAATAAAATAAAATAAAAGCACAACACATGCGTCACAGTTCTCACTCAGACCTTCTGGGTTGCAAAACAACTTGAACATAAGTGCATTTATGAATGAATGAATGAATGAATAAATAAATAAATAAATAAATAAATATTTGTTCCAGAAGTGTTTGTAATTTTCTGACATGAAACAAGCCACTTATAGGCCTTTTAAGATAGTTTTTGTTTTTAAAGCCAGCACATTTTTCAGTCTGTTTTAAATTAAATATTCAGAGACTTCTCAGTCTCGCCCCACCACCCATATCAAAGCCCTATGGCAAGCAGATCCTTATATTGAGGGAGGGGGTAACCACAAAAAGGAATTCACAGCCTACCTGGCAAAGGCTGTACTGGATGGTCTGGGCAGAGGGTCTGCTGCACGGAACTCTGCCAGCCTCCTTCCTAGCTTCCTGCCTCCCTTGGGGCCTGCCGAGTTCAGGCTTCAGGGAGGCCTACTCGGAGGCCTCTCTGCAAGCCCCGCCCACCTGCCAATCAGCTGAGAGGCGGGGAGAGAAGAGCTCTGCAGTTTGCAGGCTGCTCTGATCCTAGGCCGGAGCTGGAGGCAAGTGGCTGAGGGGCCCTGGAGCTGAGCAGGTGGGCAATGGGGTTCAGGTGGCAGGAACTGGCGTGGTGCTCCCACCTCAGTGGCGCCTAGGGCACGTGCCCTGCCTGCCCCCCCCAGTTCTGCCTATGCTGCAGGGAAATGACTTCATTAGCAAGCCAGAGGTTGCTGGTTTGAATCCCTGCTGTTATGTTGCCCAGACTATGGGAAACACCTATATCAGGCAGCAGAAATATAGGAAGACTAGCCAACCCCGCACAGAGCATCTATGTGCTCTTTGGGGCCAGCGGTTACCTCTTCCCCCCACACCTTCTGCCCCAGTCTCCACTTCCAGGTCCAGCCGCCTCTCCTCCCCACCACCACTTCCCCGCCTCTCCTCCCCACCACTCACTTTCTCCCACCTCTCCTGGGCTTTGCCTCCGTGGCTGGACTGCCACTGCTGTGGCAACCAATCCTCCTGGGTGCACCTCAGCCAATCAGGCCCGTCCGCCACCCAGCCAATCAGCTGAGCACCGGGACACACATTTCAAGGCACACCCAAGAGAATTACACACACACACACACACACACACACACACACACATTCTGAAAAAATATATATATTCTGAAAGGCATCATCTCATACAACGCATGAGGAGGCAATGGTAAACCTCTCCTGTATTCTATCGAAGACAATCACAGGGCTCTGTGGTCGCCAGGAGTCAATACCGACTCGACGGCACACTTAACTTTACTTTACTAAATCTATATAAGATTTATTTGTGTGTATGAGGGCTATAAAACAGTGCAGTTGTGCAAACACTGACATACACATAGACACACACACACCCCATGGATTAAGCTCCCTACACACACACACACACCAGTGGCGGCTGCTGGTTCCTGGGACTAGGTGGGGGCACTAGGCAGGGCAGGTGATGAGTGGAGCCACAGGTAGTGAGAAGTGGAGCCAGGACTACATGGGTGCCTTAGCAATAACTGGCAAAGTGCAGATTTGTAGCTAATGAGTGGGATCAAATACAAACACTTACATACAACACTTACACAACTCTCATTTGCTCATCAGCAGAGATACAGAGAATTATGGAAAGCATCAGTTGCTTTATAGTGCTTAACAGGACTAGAGTATTGTGTAGATTTTTAATACAGCAGGATTAAATACAAGCACACTCACAGAGGAAAGGAACTGTACAAGGCACAAGTAAAGCACAGACCACCTACAAAAGGCTGCTTCTGTGGAGAGTAAATCCACAGGAGTACCAGGGCAGCTCTGTCAGCCTGACTATTTCAAAAATTAATAGTAGTACTACTAACAAACAACGAAGAATAATGAACTCTGAGCCAGAGTTGTACAGTTGTTAGTGTACTGGACTAGACTGGGGAAATCCAAGTTCAAATCCCCATTCAGCCATGAAACTCACTGGGTGACTCTGGATGACTCTGGGACAATCACTTATCTCTCAGCATAACCTTCCTCATAGGGCTGTTGGTTAGAATTTAATCACTATGGGTTCTTGGAGGAAGCACAGGCTATACATGTAAAAGTAAATAGATCCATATAAGCAGAGGTAAAGCAAAGACCAGTTACAAAAGTGGAGAACAAATGCATACTGAAGTTACAAGGGCAGTTCTTTCTGCCTATTTAAAAAAATACATACATCAATAATAGAAAAATCACAGGTGTTTTAATGATGCTTGCTGCAGCTATGAACCATCTCCTGTAACTTAGAGGACACTGTGGGAAGCAAAGATACATGGGGACACACTCTTCCTACTCCATGCTTCCTAAACATGTCTGGGTGCCATTCACTGCCCACCTTGGGTGCCCACCACTTGTCTAGGTGCAACAAATCCCCCCCCCAGATCACTTCCTCAATCCTTGCCCAATGAACCATAACCCCCAGTGGACATATGAACGTTACAGATACTGGCCACAATCTAGAGAAAATCCTGGTTAGCTCTCTGCATAGCAAATGGATTTTAAAAATTATTTTCCTTTCTAACAGAATTCATTCCTTCTCTACATCTTTTGTGTCCAAATGATGTAGTTTTGGACTGTGTCCATTTCCTTGGGGGCATGAGCAAACTACCAGTTGTAACTAAGGATGTGCAAACAGGTTCTACATCGAACGTGACCCAGACCATGCAGAGGCCAATTGTGCAGGCGTGGCAGCCTCCAAAATGGCCACTGAGACGGAGGGGGAAGGCTCAAACAGGCCGAAGAGCTGGCCAGCCTTGATGCCCACATCAAGGGAGGCCGGTGGGGAAAGGGGAAACCTCCGGCAAGGGAGAGAACAAGCAAAATAAACACTGTTTAGGCAGCAAATGTTCAGGGGGAGAGCTTGCTTGGCTTCGGAGCCAAGCAGTGAGCCAGGTGACGATGCCCCCTTTGCGTGGGATGTTACTGGAGGGCTCACCACCATGGCCAGTGATGGCTCCTGTTTTACTGATTGTTTTACTGCCTCATTTCAATACTACTCCACCTCCCATCCCTTCTTTTGTTCTTTCCCCACCTGGGACCCACCTCCACCCAAACACCACCATTGCACCACTACCATAACCTTCTCCTCCTTCTTTCCCAGGCCACTATGGAGGTGCATCTGCCTACTCCGGCTTTAAAGACACCAACCACCCTAGGAGGAGAAAATCAAATGAATAAGGAGCTCTGTGCAGGAAAAGTGGGCATGTCCTCTCTGTCAGAAATGTGCCGGTGGGGCGGAGTGGAGAGAGAAAACAGAGAGAGAGGAACATAGGAAGCTGCCATATACTGAGTCAGACCATAGGTCCATCTAGCTCAGTATTGTCTACACAGACTGGGAGCGGTTTCTCCAAGGTTGCAGGCAGGAATGTCTCACAGCCCTATCTTGGAAATGCCAGAGAAGGAACTTGGAACCTAGATACTCTTCCCAGAGCGGCTCCATCTCCTAAGGGAAATATCTTACACTGCTTATACATGTAGTCTCCCATTCATATGCAACCAGGGTGGACCCTGCTTAGCTAAGGGGACAAGTCATGCATGCTACCACAAGACCAGCTCTCTTCCTGGAGGAAATGGATGGTGTGTGTGTGTTTTTGGTAGGAGCTATGTGTTTGGAGGGGAAATGCTGGGATAAATTAGAAGGTGGGCAGTGCCCCTGCCACCTTTATAGAGGAGCTGCTGGTGGTACTGTAGTGCTAGGCATGGCAGGTCTGTAGTGGTAGGCATTGGAAGGCTCCTCGGTCAGGCAAATACAGTGGCAGATATCAGTCTCTGCTTAGCTTCCTTTCGTGCAGAAAGAGAGCCAGAGACCTGGCAGACTTTTGAAATGAAGGGAAGCAGAGATAGTCAAAAGGCAGGGGTGGCCCTCTTGTGAGGCAAGGTGAGATGGTTGCCTCAAATGCCAGTGCAGGGAGAGGCACAGGGGGCAGCAATTAAAGGGTTCCTGCCACCACAGGTGCCACCTTATCATCCACTGCTGCTGCCCTTCTTTGCTTTCCTTTGGTACACTTTTCATTTCCCCCCTCCTCACCTTGCTGTGGTGCACCCTTTCTTTCCCCACAATTTGATGTGGAAATGCCCTTGCAGCCATTGCCTGGTTTGGTATCATAGTCTGAGAGTGCTTGTGTGCCAACACTACTGCCTCAGCAGCCAGCATGGTCTGAGAATGCTGAACACTCAGTGGCAACAGATGCAGGGAGGGCATCATATTGTCCCGTCCCCCACCCCCCGCAAAATGTCTTGGGCTGCTCCTGTTAAAAGAGGTTGACCAACAAATATTGACTTTTAAAAAAAATTCAAGTGACTCAAGCTGAGTGGCAAGCTGCAGAGGAGGGAAGAAACCCAACAAGAAACCAAACACAAGACTGTGCCCTTGTAGAACATTTGGGTAAGAGCGGGGCTCTACCTGGACTGGCCCCCTGCCAGAACTGGCTCAGCTTCTCTGTGCTCCAGCCCCTGCTGAGTTTTGTACTGGGACCTTGAGGAAGGGTGAGAGAGGGTTATAGAATTGTTAGCCAAAGTGACCTGTAACAATAAAAAAATTTCCAGCACCAGATACTGTATGTCAGTCAGACCCTATTTATAAACACTGAGCAAGATACCAGGTTCCTAAACAGAATATTTTCTTAGCACTTTAACAAAGTCCATCCCACCCCAAATCTCATTTGACATCCCAGGAGTAAGGAATCCCAGATTTCAAAACCTTAACCTCAATACCTCCCCACTCTCTGCATGATTAACCCCTCTTATGTATATGTTGGGTACAATCCTATTCTCTTTTCAGCCTCACTTTGACCAAGCTCTCTCCAACTCTCCCATCTCTTTAAATTGGTACTGTGGAATTGAACATTCTGGCTCAGTAGGCCTCCCATGGACCTGCTGGCCTTCGAAGCGAGGGACTCTGACCCCTTTTTGCTCTGAGACTTCCTGTCACCTTTGTCTAAAACAAAGCCCAGCAAATTCAAGCCCTTGAGGAAATGCTGGGATCTCATATTGAATGGGGAATTCATTGCTTAGATCCAACTTCCACTTCTTTTCGGTTTCTCAGTCTCTGCTGCCAGCCATGCACTGTTTATTCTGCATCCCAATGAAGGCTGCTTCATTGATCTAAACTCTGCTGTGCCATCACTACCAGCATTAGATAATGCCAGTGCCAGCCCTAGTTTCCTTGGATGGGCCTGTGAAAGTGTTCTCCTGGTTCGTTGTCTGTACTTGACTCCTGCCCACTATCATCGTTCAGTAATACAAGGGTTTTTAGTTAGATGCTTCTTTAGGTTTCTTTTTCTTTCTCTTTACTGACTGACTCGTGTTTAAAAGAGACTTACTTCCTCACAGCCTCTGGCAGCAGTAGCAGTAGAAATGACTGCACATTATCCTTAAATAGGATAATTATTGTGGATTTAAAAAAATTTTATTTTAAAGGTCTTTGATTCTTTAAAGAAGCAAGAGACATCTTTTTTATAGATAATGGAAGAAATGTTGCTGAGATGCATTGTTTCACAAATGCTTCATGTGACTACTTGGGATTATCTTTTGAACAGAAGTGCATGGGGAGAAAGGTGGCAGATTATTACAGTCCAAGACCAGCATAAGATAGAACAGTAGAGAATGATTCAAAATAATAAAAAACAAATTATGGAACCATAAAACTATATAACTCTAAAATTGCTACTCTAATAGTATAAAGCTATATTATAATACTATAAAGCGGCTATCCTTAGAAAAGAGGGTAGCTATGAGATTATTAAACAGCTATATTTGGGGAAAAAATTGAGCAGATAAAATGTGAAATATATAAAACGCAAAAAGTGGTGACTAAAATGGGGTATATAAAATAAGGCATCTAAATAGGTATACTAAAAAAGATTTTTAAAAGTCAGTGGTTTAAATCTATGCAGCGCTGATGCAAGGGAAAGTCCTGGCAGTCACAACCTGGCAGATCCTACACACTGCCTTGCAGAACTTAGCAGTGTTATACGTGAAGGCCGGGTTTTCATTCGAAAGCAGCAACCAGGTATAGACATGGTTTGGGCGGCCAGGGTACTTGTGAAGTAGTGGAAATATAAGCTTGGCCTGAATGTCTCTTTAAAAGGGGTAAAAGATGAGTGCATGTTCTGTGGTTTCTATCTCCCCAATGTCACAGGGACAAAGTATCTCTGCAACTGGGATCTTTCCGTATTTGCCTTCCAGTTCAGCAGAGGGAAGGGTATGACAACGGGTGAGGGTATAAACACTTCTGTGGCTTGGGATTTCTAGACACAGCCATCTCTAGACTCTCAATCCTGTGTCTTTAATGTGAGAATGGCTGAGCTGACTGTGCATTATATTACTTGCATGAGTACATTATTACCATGACCAAAGGAACATCTGAAATGAACCTAAGACAGTGGTAGACCACTGGAAGACTGTGGGCCAGATCTGGCTATTAAATAACTCCCAATTGGCCCATCATTTGCCCATACCCTTGCAGAACACTGAAGGAACTTCTGGCCATAGGAAATCTCTCCTAAAGGTGCTCTTACCCCTGGACTTCCAGGCTGAAGTCCAGGGCCTCCACAGCCCCAAGCCCCCACCACCCCAATCTTCTTTAGTCTGTCCCATATGGTGTGGTCTTACTGCCATGATGCTTAATGGGGGGGGCAGGGGGGCGGCTCCAAAGGCCTCTATGTCCAGGCTCCAAAATTACTTAGGTGCACCTCTGATCTCTCCATAGCTGATATCAGAAGGAATGAAAAAATGCCAAAATTGTTTCCTCTAGCCACAATCTCCTTTCTAGGACAGAAAATACACTAATATGGGGGCATAAGTGAGTAATGAGAGAAGGGACATGGCCTCTGTCTCCTCCCTTATATCACACTAAGTTGGCCTGCTGGCCACTGCCCTAATATAAGGGCCTGTCTCCAGAACCTTACAGCATGCTATGGACCCCTGTGTCCATACAATCCTTTTCCTTTTACCTCCTTGCCCATGAGCAGCAAACATAAGGGATGCTGAAACTTTGAGAACTACAGTCAGAGGTGCACCTAGGTAATTCACAAACCACACCACCCAGGACAACTAAAGAGGATTTGGGGGGTCCCAGGGGGTGAGGAGGCCCTGGACTTCAGCCCTGAAGTCCAGGGGTAAATGCTCCTCTGACTGCAGTGGGGTAGCAATGTTGCCACTGCTAACCATCTGAGCAAGGTAGAATTAAGTGATTTCTTGGCATTGCATACTATAACATAAGGTATATTGCTTAACATATCACATTACGATCCAGAAGGTTAATTGGTCTAAAAGGCAGAGAGAATTATTACAACTATGGAAAGTAATATATGAAACTGGAAATGTCATTAGGCATATGTTCTTTTTATTGGCAGCAAAAAAGGTTAAGTGCAGAATTTAGCTTTGGAGTTGGACAGGCAAAATGACGAAAAGGGTTTATCACACAAGTTCCATTAATAGTTATGCCACTGACTCACCATGTGGCCTTGAATGGTCATGTGGTGGTTTCCCCCCGAATCTGTTGGAGAGGATAATAAAAATTGTGTTGTTTTTATAGCTATTGTTGATTATCCATAAAGCAGAAGGTACTTCCAGACATGTTCCTTGCAGCTCCACCCAGTTGTTGCTTTCCCCCCTGCCTGCTTAGCAGTAGATCTGAGAAATTTATATTTTGAAATAAGATCTATGTTATCCGCTTCATTATTCTTTCTTCTTGTTATTTGGCTGCATTCACACATAAAGGCAAAACGTGGAGAGAGAAACCCGAGATTAGTTTTTGTAACCACGAATCTCATCTTAGATGTTCGCCCGGCAACCTCCGGTTTGAGGCCTGAGGGTAGGGGAGCCCCTCCCTCTTCCTGGTCTGCCAAGTCCGCATTCCAGCAAGCGCCGTAGTGCTCACGTCACCAGACTGTGGGCAAGGCATCAGAATGACTGCAGGGTGGCAGCCATTGGCCACGATCTTAAAGGGCATTTAAGCGATTGTGCCTTTTTGGAATGGACTGCCTGCCCTTTGCAGGGAAAGGGCATTTAAACTGCCGCCCTTGTAAGAGCCCCAAACCAAAACAGTCTTGCACAAGCACAATTTCTGGCAATAGGGGCATGCTGAGGGGCACTATTTTTCTGTTACTCCGGGAAGGGATCATGATGACTTCCTACGAGGGAAATATGTATATGAGGGAGGGCAAGGGATCCTGGGGTCTGGTCCACTGTGACCAAGGATGCTCTTGCAATGGCAGCAGACCCCGGCAAAACAGTCCAGGAACACCCAAGCACACTCCTGACCCCGAGTTGGCTTTCTGGCCAGGGATTAGCCCTCTCATGAGAAGGCCAGTCCGCTGGGAAGACTAGAAGCTTGATAAGCTTCAGTTCTCCGCCGGACTGCACTCTCATTTACATTTTATTTATTTTTACATTTTATATCCCGCTCTTCCTCCAAGGAGCCCAGAGTGGTGTACTACATACTTAGGTTTCTCCTCACAACAACAAACCTGTGAAGTAGGTTAGGCTGAGAGAGAAGTGACTGGCCCAGAGTCACCCAGCTGGTAGGTCATCCAGATCAAGGTGCCCCCTCTTCTGTGGGGCCATTAAATAAATAATAGAAATAATTATTTCTCTGGTAAATAATAGAACATGTATACTGTGACCCCCTCCTCTCCAGGCAACCCTTTCATATTCCCAAGGAGTAGTGGTCACTCCATGTGTCCCGGTGGTACTTTGGGGGGCAGACTAGGGAAACACTGAGACCGGGGATAAATATATACTTTCATCCAAGTTTCCAGGGTTTGGACTGGTGTTGCGGAGTATGCAGAGCAGCCGCTGTGGGAAAACATGGCAGAGGCGAGCCCCGATTTATCAGCAATCCCAGGAAAGTGGGGTCACCGTACCGGGCAAAAACAAACATTAATATGTATCAATGGATTATCACACTGGCAGAGGGAATGCTTGGACTGCTTCATCGTGGCAGTCGCCTAGACAAGGAAAGCTGTTGCTGGAGTATCATCCCTGTGGCTTGCTTGTGTTGAGCAACCAGGCTGGCATCTGCTGTCCAGCCGGCATGCGTGTCTCCATGGTTTTTCACTCTCATGATAGAGTGGTCCTTGGGAGAAGGGGCATTGTCACACATTATTAATGATTCAGCCCCATCTCTGTGTGCCCCAGGATGATTCTTCTCATTAGTAGTGCATGGGTCTCTCCATGGCCTCTGTGGAGACTCTGTGAGTCCTCTCCGGAGCAGCATCCATCATGATCACATAGGAAGAATCTCTCATGTGACTGGAGTCAATACTGTTCCTGCTTGATGATTTATTCTCATGAGTAACACCAGAGACTGCTTACTTTTACCCAAGAAAAAGGGGCTGGGCCCCCTTTCCCCAACTTTGTTGTGCAAAAAATAAAACAGAGCCATTCAGGAATCCCTGGGTGGGGCTGCCTTCTAAAGGCAACCCTGGGTATTGCTGCCCTGCCATATGTTATCTTTGCAGCTGTCTAATCTGGTTGCCCGGTTTATGGTGCCACCTTGAATGCATGTGCTTGTGAACCTACTATATCAATTTATTTGAGCCAGCGTGGTGTAGTGGTTAGAGTGCTGGACTAGGACCGGGGAGACCCGAGTTCAAATCCCCATTCAGCCATAAAACTAGCTGGGTGACTCTGGGCCAGTCACTTCTCTCTCAGCCTAACCTACTTCACAGGGTTGTTGTGAAAGAGAAACTCAAGTATGTAGTACACCGCTCTGGGCTCCTTGGAGGAAGAGCAGGATATAAATGTAATAATAATAATAATAATAATATATTTGGTGAACAAAACTCATAGTGCCCATCTTGCCATCCCATGCCCTTTCTCTTCTGGTTGCTAGCAGGGAGCGGGGTGAGGGGGTGAGCAAGAGACATAGTGGAAAGCAGGCATCCCTCAATGTGACTTCTCCCTTTGACAGGTAACTGGGATGGAACAATGAAGCATCCCTTTTGCTGGGCAACTGCATGAGGAGCACAGAAACAGGGGGTGGTACAATTGCTTGGAGAGGCAGCCAGCGAGAAGCTCAGCAGGCAGAGAGCAGGTGCATCCCTGGGTGGGGCTGCCCTCTCTATGATGTTGGTTCCAGAAACAGTTCAAAACTGTGGTTATGACGGTGCATGCATTTGGACATAATGCTGCCACTTTCAAACCCCAGGTTGCAGCAGTGAAACTCGTTACAAACTGAAGGTTCAAGCTGGAGTTTGGCAAGGGAAACCATAGGTCACTTTTGCTGTGAAACCATGGTTTCATGCATTCTAACATACACAATTCCCAACCTCTGCGCCATTCAATTCTGGTTTGGTGTTACATGTGAATGGGGCCTTTCTGTCATTATGAGGTGATGAATAAATTTAAGATTAGGGAGACTTGGGTTCAAATCTTCATCAGCCATGAAACTCACCTACTTCTGAGCAGACAATTAGGAATGCCCCATGGAAATGTGATATGTTTTCTTCTCTTATGCAGGTATTGCCCCTTTCACATTCAGAGCTGTGGTTTTTCCTAACCATAGGTATTCTAAAGCACAATTTGCCAACTGACTTCTAGCTATGGTTTGATATCAACTCTGGTGACAACTTGTAAGTGCCTGCGGCTATCACCACCTTCCTCTTCTGCTTTCCTGCTTCTTGGTTTTGAAAAGCCAAGAAAAATGAATGGAAGAGCAAGTGTGGAGGGGGATTCTCTTCTGTTCCTTTGGCTTTCCCAAAGGTAGAGTGGAAGAGCTGCTGGAGGGGGCTGCTGGTGGTGTGCACACTGCCAAGTGAGGTTAGAAGAGGGGGAAGCAGCCTACTGGAAGTGACCAAGGCGTGTGGGGCAAAAACCTCAACATTGTAGTATAAATGTTGGTGCACATGTAATTCTGTGGTAGTTAACTCCAAAACTGAAAGGGAAGGAGAATGTTCATGAATGTTCAAGAAGGTGGGAGGGTAGGTGGGAAGAGTGCATGAGCTTATGGGGAAGGAGAAGAGCATGACAGCATGTCTTGACCCAAAAGCTGAGCAGTAGTGCAGAATCTGACTCTGAGGGAGGGGAGCAGTTGGTCTGGAAGACCTAGCCCTTGCCCCAAGCCCAGCCCCAAGCCCTAACACCAGGCTGGAGCCCGAACCTGCTAACTAGAAGACTCAGAAACCCCAAAACGGATCCTCAGTCAAGCCCTCCAGTGAAATGGCCTCTTCCATGCCCAGTACTCACTGCTCCCCCAGCCTGCACACAGCAATGGGTCAGGAGAGGCTTGATGGAATGGGCAAGAGTGCTAGACTCTAGACCAGGGATTCTCAATGTTGGGTCCCCAGATGTTATTGGACTTCAACTCCCATAATTCCCAGCCCCAGTGGCCTTGGTCATGGATTCTGGGAGTTGAAGTCCAATAATATCTGGGGACCCAACGTTGAGAATCCCTGCTCTAGACCAGAGGGCTGTCCTTTTAAATCTCTCTGCTCTCCAGCCAGGGAAGTGGAGCCTGGGAGGCATGGTCTGAACCTGGTGGCATTTGACCTCTGGTGAAGCAAATTGTGCCCTTGGCACTCTCTGGGATTCTGCAACCCTGACTGCCTTGACTTTCCTTACCAGTTCCTCACGGTGGAACAATGCAGAGCCCATAGGGTGCTGCCAGTCACCTGTCCTTTGGATAGTATTACATCTGTACATAGCCAGAAGGTAGCCTTGGGCCAGTCATCCTCTCTAAGCCAAATTTACATAATAGAGTAACCCCATGTACACTGCCCTGAGGTCCATGGAGAAAAAGCAAGATTCAAATATGATTAATATTTATTATAATGGCAACAAAGAAATATTGTCCTTTCTTCATTCATGGTTATGTTAATGCTGCACTTATCAAGGAACAACTTTTGGATCATGTCCATAATATTAATGCTAGAAATATGAAAGGAGATGAAAAAAGGTAGGAATCTTTATAATTTTCATTTAGCCCAATCTTATGCAGAAACTGGTTCAGATCCATAACTAAATGGGTAATACAAATAACCGGAAAGGTTGTATCCAAAGACACAGATTTCTAAGGGAGTGGAACAATGCTGATAAAGATCAAGTGGCTAGTTGTAAGCAACAGCCTCCAAATTGCCTCCGGATGAATACATCACAGTGGCTGACCCAAGCATACTTTCACATGGTTACTGTCTCATTCACAGAAGCATGAAACTGGAAAACATCAGGGTGGGTTCCACTTGGCTGGAAAGGCATGAAAAGATTTTCATTGCTGTTGGGATTACATCATGTCATTATTCTAATTATTCCTGGCTGGTGGGATAATTGCAGAAAAAATGTTTTGCTCATGAAGGGGTACAAAAACAGGACTCTAAATCCACTGATGAAAGCATAGTGGGAGGGTTGATTATCACTGTAGGATTCCTTTTCATGTTTGTGGCAAGAGTGAAAAAATATTATAGCAAGAGGTGAACTGAGGGTAAAGCTAGACATATATTCCAAAGTGTGGCGGAAGAGTCCTCTGCATTCAGGGGCATTTATTGTCAGGGCAGAAAATGTGAGTTCAAAGCATTTCCATCAGACTTGGAATGTATGTATGACTTCACCCTGAGGCTGAAGGGGGAAAATGGAAGGGGCCTTTCCTTTCTGCACATTGTACAAATACTGGCCACAGTTATTACCTCTGGTGGTGAGACACTAGAAGCTCAAGCAGGAAGGGCACTCTTCCTAGATACCAGGCAATCATGCTTTCTCAAGTCTCTTACTGTACTGGGGTAAAAGATGTTCAGGTTAAACCACTAAATCAGGCATCAAAATGTATTTTGGTCAAAGGACAATGTGTGTGTGTGTGTGTGTGTGTGTGTGTGTGTGTGTGTGAACAAACAGCTTGCATCTTAAATTGTAGTGTAAGAGAGGATTTCCAGTAATTTGAGGGCTATATTTTGGGACACTCACTCTAGAACATTCATACAGGTAGTGGCATGTAATGTTTTTAAATAAAACAACTAAAGCAAAGAGTAACTTAAACATGCAGATGAGGGGGGTTGTAGGATAATGTTAATCTGGATCTTCATGAGGTGGCAGGAATAATGGAACTAGATGACCTTCTAGTCAGTTATGTGATCTATGCAGTCACTGGACAGTTGTCCACTAAAATAAAAACTGAAGATAGTGCTATTTGGCTGAACCACTTTTATCTTTGGAAGAGAATTGCATTCAGGAGAGTGAGCCTTGTGAAAACCTTATGTTTGGTTTTGGAATAATGAAAGGTTTCTTCAATGCTAGGCTACGTTTTACATTTAAGAAAATTAAGGAGCATATTATCTTATTATTATTACTATTACATTTGCCTTTGGCTAACCCATTTTTGTTACATGTGAAACAGATACATGTTGTTAAAGAATTTAAAAAGAACAAGTTAGCACCTTTTAGATCAATTCATATTTTAATACATAAGTGGGTTCCAATCCACTATTCAGATGTAGGGTGAAAGCAAAGATGGCCAGTTACAGCAGCTGTAGATATTCCATCTACATTTAAAGAGACATGTACAATGGTTCACATGTCTCTTTAGCATGTAAAGGTAACAAAGGATAGAGATGTCTATAATGTGCAAAAACCCATAATCAATTTTCAAAGAGAGATTGACACAATCATATTTTACTAGAAGTTATTCTTCTGCTATTTTGCATGCTAAACATCCCGGTGAATTTATCTTCTTAAGTACAGCCACCCCAAGGTCTGTGGCTTTATGTCCAAGAAGGTTAAAATGCTCCCCAACAGGCTTCATAGTATTTTGGGTCTCAATATCCGGTGTGTGTCCATTCAGTCATAGTCTCAACAACAGGCCCATTTGACCAATACATATTGCCAGAGAGCATTTAATGCATGATATTAAGCACCCCACATTAGTTGATGAGCAGGTTTGAGTACCATGGACATAGCTGGGCCCTATAATTACAAAAAAACTGTTGGTGTTAGCAATTTAAGAAGCACAATGTGAAGTCACAGTGTCACCAAATCAACTTTCTTTAGAATCAATTTATCACAGCCCATATTATTGTTGGAGCCAGGACCCTGGCAGCATCAGCTCTCAGCTGTAATGTCTCATAGTGACTATTGTGGGGTAGGGGTGTGCACAGAACCAGATGACCCAGTTTGGTTTGTGTCTAAACTGAACCAGGCCAGTTCGGTCTGGCACACCCTCAAACCATCCCCAGTTTGGTTGGGGTGGGGTGGGGGCGCAAAAAAATCTTCAAAACTTTTTATATCAATCATCATCATCATCATCTTCATTTTATATCCCGCTCTTCCTCCAAGGAGCCCAGAGCGGTGTACTACATACTTAAGTTTCTCCTCACAACAACCCTGTGAAGTAGGTTAGGCTGAGAGAAAAGTGACTGGCCCAGAGTCACCCAGCTAGTATCATGGCTGAATGGGGATTTGAACTCGGGTCTCCCCAGTCCTATTTCAGCACTCTAACCACTACACCATGCTGGCTCACTTAAACCCTCACCTTCCTCTAGGTGTGTGTGTGGGGGGGGTCCCCACAAGGGTTCTCCCTCCCCCCGCCGGCCTCCTTGCCATTCTAGCCGGCCATTCTGCTGGCTCTTCATCCCGTTCGGGCCATCCCCCTCTGGTGCGGTGGCCATTTTGGAGGCTGCCACACCTGCACAATGGACAATAGGCCTCTTCATGGCCTGGTCATCCCAGGAGGGGGTAAGTGATTAAAAAATGGGGGGATTACAACCACCCAGTGGGGTTCGGTCCAAAGTCAGACTGAACAGGGGGTGGTTTGGTTCGACCCCAAATAGTTGAACTGAACCAGTTCAACGTTGGACATGCTTCCTAGTATTTTTGGTCTCGAAAAAAACCCCAAACCCCAGTTCAATGCTGAACCTGTTTGTACACCACTACTGGGGGTGGGGATGGGGGTTAGGGTCATGGGTAAAAGTGCTGGACTCCTCCCCTCTTTGTCTTCCAGTGCTAGTCTCCATTTTGTCTCTCCAGATATGGCTGTTTGTTTTGCTCTCTCTCTTCAGCCATGAGCTACAGCTGAAATAAGATGCAGGCCTTTTTACATTTGTTTGTAACCTTTTCCTTGAATGAATCCTTGTAGTCCTTCAGTACTAAAGAACTGTCTTCAGACCTCTTGCTTTGCTGTTTTCTCACCAAACTGGTTTTTCTCTGCTATTTGGGGACTGAACTGTCAATCTTACCCTTCAAAGAGTGATGGGCTCAGAAGCCAGTAAAAAAAAGAGAAAAGCCCAGAGAGAAAGCAAAGCAAAGAGAAAAACTTGGAAAATGGAGACAGCACAAGGATTCCAGATGATTGAAAAGTTGCAAGGTCCTGAGTACTAGCTCTGGCCTTTCAAGATGGAGATGCTCCTCAAGAGTCATGGACTTGGCAGTGTTCTGCACTGCCAAGTCCATGACTTTCCTGCATGTGCAGGACTTGGCAGTGTTCTGCACTGCCAAGTCCTGCAGAGTCCTGCAGATGTAGGAAAGGAGCAGAAAGAATGGGACAAAGCAGATGAAAAGGCATCAGGAATGATTTACTTGGTGTTGAGTGACCCAATCTTACTGCCTCAAAGAGACAAAGAAAATGCAAAGGATATGTGGGGACCTCTGAAGAGATTATATAAAAAGAAGCCTGTGATTTCCAAAGTGCATCTAGTAATAAAACTGAGTAATAAAAGACTTAGAGAAGGAGAAAGTCTGTCCAAGCACATAAATGAAATGTTAGACATTTCTAGGCAACTGTAAGCTCAAGAAGTAATCATGCCAGACACAGTTTTGATAGGATTGATGTTGAATACTGTAGTTCGCCACATTACTATAATAGTGTGACTAGTGCCTTGGAAGTAAAGGAGGATGCAGACTTACAATTTGCAATTATCTGTCTAGAAGATTTGCACAGAAGGGATGATAGGCAACCAAAGGAAAGAGAAGAAAATGCAATTACACCCTTGCAAAAAAAGAAAGAAAGAAAGAAATGCTTTTTTTTTTGTGGAAGCCCCAAACACTTGCAGAATAAGTGTCCCAAGAATAAAGAGTTTGCAGACAAAAGGCAAGCAAAATAAAGCTGTAAAGAGAGTGAGTCATATGGGAACACAGAGTACAGAATTCGTAAGCAATCATGGAAGCAAAGGATATAGCATGCAAGGACAGATAATGTTTTGGAAGCTAAGTCTGAGAAATGCAGCATTGGCATTGGCATTGACTCAGGTGTTACAAGCAACCTTATTAGAGAAAGGGAGAGATTTATAAACCTAGATACAAATGGTAAGATACCTATACTTGGCAGATGGAAACTGTTGTATGCAGAAGGGAAAGGATCTGCACAATTGCTCTGCAAACTAGAGAAAGGAGAAACCATTGGATTAACAATTGAAGAAGCTTTGTATGTGCCTACCTGTATGTTTCTACCAAAGAAAACCACAGGGCTCTGTGGGCGCCAGGAGTCGAAATCGACTTGATGGCACACTTTACCTTTTTACTCTAGAAACAAGTCTGATGTCTGTAAAATATGCTACAGAGAGGGGCTACAAAGTAAAATTTAAAGGAAGGCACTGTTTCATTACTCATAAACAGGAATTGCTTATGAAAGCAGGTTTACAAGAGAATGGATTGTTTGAAGAAGAATGTGTGACTGAAAAGGCCAAAACTGTGAAGGGGAAAAACACACACAAAGGTTGCGTGAATTTGTGGCACAGAAGGTTAGGCCATAGAGATGCCAAAATAATATGTCAGGTTGAAAAGTTGGATTTGGTAAAGGGTGTAAAAATAGCCCCCTGCAGCACTGAATCACAGTGTACATGCTGTAAAAGAGCAAAGGCAACATGGTCTGCTTTTCTTGCACACAAAGAAAGAGAAACACAGCATCCTTTGGATCTGATTCATAGTGGTGTTTGTGGACCTATGCAAGTAAGTACATCAAGAGGGAATAAATATGTTCTTACTTTCATAGATAACTATTCTAGATACACATATACATACCTGTTAAGTAAAAAGGGACAAGTTCTAGAAAGACTAAAAGAATATGTTGCAAGAGTGAGCAACAGGTTTGGGTCTAAAGCATACACCTATGTTAAGCATGTCAAGAGGTGGCATGGCTGCACCAGCTAATATCAGATTTCAACATAGATGAACCAAAACCCACTGAGATGTTCGAGGATAATCAAAGCTGCATCAGGATCTCACAAATGGAGAAAATTAAATTTAGAACAAAACACATTGAAACAAAATTATTATGTGTGGGATGCACAGGAAAAAGGGCTTGTAAAAATGATGTATTGTCCAAGTGAACAAATGATAGCAGATGTGCTAACTAAGCTGTTGCCCAGGGATAGTTTCAAAACCTTGATAGAGCAGTTGGGACTTTTAGACAGCAGCATGAGCCAATGAGAAGGAGTGTTGGAGCTAGGACCCTGGCAGCATCAGCTTTCAGCTGCAGTGTCTCATAGTGACTATGCGGGGGGGGGGGGGGGGCAGAGTGTTAGGACCATGGATAAAAGTGTTGGACTCCTCCCCTCTTTGTTCTTCCAGTGCTAACACTGGAAAATGCTAACACATTTTGTCTCTCCAGAGATAGCTGTTTGTTTTGCTCTCTCTCTTCAGCCATGAGCTACACTTGAATTTAAGCTGCAGGCTTTTCCACATTTGTTTGTAACCATTTCTTTAAATAAATACTTGTAGTTCTTCAGTACTAAAGAACTGTCTCAAGACTTCTTGATTTGCTGCTTTCTCACCAAACTGTTTTTGCTCTGCTATTTGGGGACTGAACTACCATTCTTCCCTTACAATTATTAGATGAAAAACAAGAAAGTAACTGAATATACTACTGCTGCTGCTGCTGCTACTACTACTACTACTACTACTACTACTGATATTTATATTCTGATCTTCAACCAAAGTTCTCAAAGCATTTACACAGAAAATGAATACATACATAAGATGGCCCTCTGTCTCCAAAGGGCTCATAATCTAAAAGGAAACGCAAGGCGGATACCAGCAACAGCCACTGGAGGGATGCTGTGCTGGGAATGGATGGGGCCAGTTGCTCTCCCCCTGCTAAATATAAGGGAATCACCACTTTAAACTGTGTCTCTTTGCTTAGTTAGCAGGCTCCTGTGAGCCATATTTTAGAGATGTAGGTGGTGAATGCCACTGTCTGTGGTCCTGCTGAGGACAAAAAGTTGTTATCTGGCTATGGAATGTATTATTGATGAGATGTGGGTGGCTGAGATTAACCTATATATTATTCAGCAGTGAATAATGGAAGAGAAAGAGAGCAGAAAAAGAAAAGTGGGATTTATTTATACAGAGAAGCAATGGGATAAGAACAAAGTAATCCAATTTTTCTGTAGCAGATTTAGAAATGGTTTCCAGCTTACTCAGTGGCAGATAATTCAAAGCTGAGGAATGTCACCCAGAAGTAATTGGGGGTGGGGGGCAGGGAGAAGAATGAAAATCTGCCATGAGTTATTAACAGTGGAAATTTTGACTTAAAAATTCAGGCACCCTGTCTTTTTTAAGTTCTATTTTTAAGTTCTAAAAATATGTGTTGGATAGTGGAGACTTTTAATATCGTTCATACAAGAAATATATCAAGACAATTTTGTAGAAAAAGGTAAGGATGGCATTAAATCTTATTATTTGTTGAACAGCTCTGAGGCCTGTGTGATTTCTTCCTCACCCTTCAGCCTTGTATAATTGTAAGCACAGTCTCAATTGTGTGAGTGTTTTAGCTAGAAATGCTTGAAGATCTGCCAGTGAAATGAATTCAATCTCTCAAGCTTTGATAGGCTAGGATTTGGCAAAACTTTACCCAGTTATCACGACAGGAATGGCAGGTTTATAAGATTTTCAGAGAGAAGTAGTTGTGATATTTCCAAGGAAACCACGAAGTTTCCAAGGAAAGACAAAGTGCTTTCCAAAGTGCTGCAAAGAATAAAGAAAATGAAACACTGAAATATTTTTTGCTCCAGGATTGTTCCATAAGACATTTCTTAAATTATGGTTGGTATATAGATGAATCTTTTTATACCTTATCTGCTTTTTATTGCCCAGACACGTTTTCTCTTAGTGTCTTTTATACTATCGTAACAGAGAGTCAAGATCTTGGCATGTTGGTCAGGCCCTTCTCAGTTATGTCCCTGTCTGTGGAACTCACTTGTTGCAAAGATCCGCATGGCTCCCTCTTTTCCAGCCTTTAGGAAAGTGAAGATTGCCCTTTTCAGTCAGGCACTTTAGTCGGCAAATGAGTTACCCGCTTCCCTCTTTAAAATTTTAGTTGTTTTCAGTTTTTATTGAAATTTTAGTGTTTTAATCTTGTTAACCACCCTGGGGTCTTCGGACGAAGGGGGGGCAAATAAATAAATAAATTCTGGCTTTTAGCCTGTAACAAAGCGTCTCTTGAGCACAGATCAGTGGGACGTTCTTCTGCACAGGCGCCATTGAAACAAATAGGAACTGCACAAAAGCTCTCCCCTGGTTTCTGCCTTTGGCATTTCGGCCAACACTAACTGAAGTTATTCCTGATTATTTCCCTATATTTTTTCCAACATTTTTCACATCAGGCCTTGAAAATATGCAGGAATATTTTCAATAGTGACCTAGAGATTGATGCTAATTCCTGGAGACCCCAAACTGATCCTGGAGGGTTGATAACCCTAGCTAGGACCAGCTCTCGGGGCACATGAGATACAGGGCTGTACTACACATTGAGCCTTTTCTCACGAACAGTAAGAAAAGGCTAAAGGGTTTGTGGGAAGGAAACCCTGAAGAGTTTACCTAACTGCACATGATCATACTGTCTTCCCTGGGTGGGTGGATCACCCACCCAGATGAGCACTGGCTGCTGCTGGCAGGTCCAAGACTTGGGATGCCGGGATGCCCCACCCCGCCCTCTGGAGCTCAAATATGGGGATCCCCGCTCCCCTTCCTGAGGGTGCCACAGTCTGGCAGCCACAGCTGCAAGCAGCCGAGGCTGACAGACAATCAGACTAAAGAGATTAGGAAAGCACTCACTCTCCTAACCTTGTTTGGGGGGAAGGCTCCACAAGCCTCCCCTCACATTTGTTTAGCCCCCTCCCTGGCTGCTTCAAGGCCCTTCTTGTGACTCATCTGTTTTGCTGGCATTTGCCCTATTATTTGTTTGTTTGTTTGTTTGTTTGTTTGTTTTGTTTTATTTTAATTGTTATTGGTTTTGTTGTTCACCACCTAGAGTCTTTGGAGGAGGCAGTATATAAGAACATTTAAATGAATAAGCAAGGAAGGAAGGAAGCAAGCAAACAGGTTTGCTGGCAGTTCACACACGTGTGCAAAACCGGACTGGGCTCCCTTAGCCCAGTTTTGCACATACATGTGAATAGCCTCATTATCTGCAAACATTTATAATAAAGCCCCAGAAGGTGCTTCTTTTGAAGCAAAGCAGAGGTGCTTAATCCTTCTGCCACCTTCCATTTTTCACTGCAATTTTGATTCCCCCCACTGTGTTTTCACCCATTCCAGTTATACGTTTATCTTGCTAACACACATCCTAGGAACATAGGAAGCTGCCATATACTGAGGCTATCCCCACAATCTCCCAAAAGAGGGCTAAGGGAGCCCAGCCCACTTTGGGGCGATTGTGTGCTGCAACGGGGGCCGTGCGGCTCCCAACAGCTAACCATATTGTTATTGTTTATTTACGATCTTAGATCAAACATCAATATACACAGAATATACACAGTAAAAAGAGAAAACAATAATGGAAACAAAGTCTAAAATGTCATCAAATATATAAAATCAGGA
Organism: Hemicordylus capensis; assembly: GCF_027244095.1. Taxonomy (NCBI): domain Eukaryota; kingdom Metazoa; phylum Chordata; class Lepidosauria; order Squamata; family Cordylidae; genus Hemicordylus; species Hemicordylus capensis. The sequence goes on from NC_069657.1 coordinate 95,910,689, forward strand.
ATCGTTGACAGTAACCGATTGCTGTGCTCTAGCTTCTCTTAGTTTGGTCAATCTATAACAAAATTTGGCAACCGCCAGGGATATTGTTGGGTCCCTGTGACAGCTAACCATATTAAATCCCCCTCCCCTTAAATGAAGTTAATGGAGCAATTGCTCCGTTAACCTTGGTTTTTTAAATCATGTGTCGCCGCGGCGTGTAGCAATACATGAGGAGACCCCTGGCCAGAAGCCTGCAAGCAGCCTCCAGGGCTTGGGGGTCTCTCCAGGATCGGGGATCGGGGGTCTCTCCTGGAACTTCTGGAGGCCGCACAGCCCCTGATCCCTGCAGACCATGCTGTCTACGTGACAGAGCTGGAAGTCGTGTGGGTGGCTGATCCAGCCCCCCAGGGCTGCCTTTTGATTGTCTGCAGGGAGAGCGGGCTAAGCCTGCTGTCCCCGCAGACCCGGGGAGAGACTGATCATGAGAAGAGCTTCACTGAGTCAGACCATTGGTCTGTCTAGCTCAGTATTGTCTTCACAGCCTGGCAGTGGCTTCTACAAGGTTGCAGGCAGGAATCTCTCTCAGCCCTATCTTGGAGAAGCCAGGGAGGGAACCTGGAACCTTCTGCTCTTCCCAGAGCGGCTCCATCCCCTGAGGGGAATCTCTTATAGTGCTCACACTTCTAGTCTCCCATTCATATGCAACCAGGGCAGACCCTGCTTAGCTAAGGGGATAAGTCATGTTTGCTACCACAACACCAGCTCTCCTGTCCCATCAGGATCCATGGGGAGGGGGAACAGCTGTACAGGTAGACAGTTGCAACAGAAAAATGGCAGGCAGGAGCAGGTTTAAGCTAAGCTCCTCCTTCCCACCCCACAGTTTTCCCATTCCAAGACCTCTCCTCCTGAAGCGGCTTTGTCTATATGAAGCATGCTTCAATTGTTTATGCTCCTTTTCCTGCATATGGTTAAAGAAGCCTTGGCTTTGGTTAATTTGCAATGCAAATATAAAGCCTACATTGGCCAAAATGCTCATTCACATTACAAGTGCCCCATGATCAAATGCTCATCTTAGTAACCTGCAGTGCAGTAAAAGCTTGCAGGCTACTAAGCCTCATATATGAAAATACTATCTTCATGTGAAATTCCATCCTCTTGAATATTACACATTGTTGAATTCATGTTCCATCCTTTTGGTTATTGCTTTCTAATACTTGTTTATTTTATCTGTGGTATTCTAATATACATTTAGAAATTAGGTCTGTACAAATTATGCCAGGAGAATTTTCATTCAGTTGTACACCACATTGCTGCTATCAATCAATCAATCATTTTATTTATGGCCATAAGCCAAACACATTGCTTCTATGTGAAGATGCTGGCATACACATCCCTTGGGGGGAAGTTTGGGAGTGTCTTTGGAGGGGTGTCTTTCTACTCCCCTCTAGCATCAAAAATTTGCTTTAAATTAGTGTTACACAGCAACACCCTACTGGTAAATGCTGGTGGATATTAAGAAAGACTTCAAGGAGGATAGTATTGTATGGTTAAATGCTCCACAAGATACAGGATCTGACTGTGTCAAGGACACTGAAATGCTGCCATTTTTATTGGTCCCCATGACTTGTATGTTAAGAGAGCACCAATGCTTGTATTAAGCATTGCTGATGACTGACTGATAGAAAGCTTCTGCTAACACAGCTTGTCTGGGAACTCTTATCTGCTGAATACATACTGTATATAATGCTATGCTGATATCCATGTCAGAGAGTAGACATTTCCCACAAAATTCTAGGGAAAGGAGTAATTTCAGACGTTCAGGACTCTTCAGATGTTCACAGCTAAGGATAATATTTATTTTATTTATTTATTTATTTAGCAAATTTATTGACCACCTGACTTCCTAGACTTGAGGCAGTTTACATAAATTAAATAAATCAGTTTTCAAAAGCTTCTTAAAGGACAGAAGGGAGGTAGCATTACAAATCTCAGGAGGCAGGGTTTGCATAGACTTCAGATGTAGTTAGTGCTACACTGCATTTTTGTGAGGTTCAGTTTTCACTGTGAAAGTTGCCATTTTGTGTGTGGGAGAGGGAGAGAGAGGCTCTCAATTCTTTTGTGCTTGTTTGGAAATAATAAGGCTATTCTCACAACATGGCTGCCTGGGTTATCGGGCAGGCTGCCGGCTGTTCCAGAGGAGACTAGCTCGACTTTTTAACCTGGCGTTTAGCTGAGGTAAGCTCGGCAGGCGATCATCTAGATGATCACCAGTGGGTTTAGAGGCTTCCCCCTGGCCTGCCTCCATTTCTGGCAGTCAGCTGGTGGGGGGTGAGGAGCAGCCACACACTCTAAGGTCTGGTTTTCCCGCAGACCTTGGAAGCAGCCACCAGAGGTCGTGTGTACGACCTCATTGTTTCCTTACTAATTTCTGCTGCTTCAGCAGAGATAGGACAGCAAGCGAGGGAGTGCATCCTTACTGCTCTGGCAGGTTCATTGAACATCAGTGCTCTCAGCAAGAACTTTGTCTGATTGTAATAGAATATAGTGACACATAAGTTGGAGCAAAAGATGGATGGAGAAGCACATTTGGATGTGCATCTGAACGTGCATCTCTGTTCCATCTGACTGGTCAACTAAATGAAACTGCAGTGAGAAGCTCTGCTTAGTTGCCTTGGCAATGGCCACATTTGAAGTAACACATTTGAAGTAACATAGAACTGCAGGTCCAATTGACCTGCAGTTCTGCTCCCCAGCCCACCCTGCTCTCCTGTCTGAATTTGGACATAATGGAGAGCAGTGAGCCTGCAGTCAGCGAGACTGCAGAGAGGAGGGGGAACTGGCTGTGTGAGCTTCTTTCTTGCATGAAGGACAGCCCGCACAGCCAATCATGGCTGGAGAGAGGGAGGAGCCTCCTCCCTCAACTCTGGTCAAAGAGAATGCAGCCTGCAGTTCTGAATCCAGATATAACGCATGCTGCGTTGAACTGCGGGCTGGGTTGATGAAACTCACTACAACCTGAGTGTTCAAACTGGAGTTCCAGGGAGAAAGTCTCAGCTCGCTCATGTTGTGGATCTGGTGTTGCATGCATTTGGATGGGACGATTTGGAAACCTCTTGTCCCTTAAACTCCAGTTCTGTGTTATGTGTGAATGCAGCCAATGGTTCTTTCTTCCTATAGACAGCTGCCCTTTGATGTGTTTCATCCTTTCACAAAAGATTGCCAAAAATGGCTAAAAATCAGGTCATGTTTGAAAGGGATGAAAATATTTGTGAAATACTCTCTGTTTCAGCTCAGCACTAGTCCAAAGAATGCTAAGAATGTTCCAGCCCTATTCAATGGAGAGTTAAAAATGTGCTTAACTTTGCCTCATTGAAATCAATTGGACTTAAGTGAGCTCAGTTTTGCTTGCATTGTTCCCTTTTTTTTATTTCTTTTTTACACATGTAACTCTTTCATTAAGTGAAATAAGATCCCTTTCCTCCCAGGTCACACTTCCATTGCTGAGAACCAAGCACTCAAACCACAGTTCAATGCTGATTTCAATTAGGACTTAATCTTGACTAACTTTCTCCAGGTTGGGCCTTGCAGTGTCTGTGTGTCTCAAGCAGAGACCTTTATAGAATGTCCTTCTTGTCCCTTCTCTCTGAAAGCAGTTTCAGAATATAGCCATAAAAGTGTGCTTTGAAGACAGAAGAGAATGTTGAAAGGCATTTTAAAAATATAACTTACAAAGGAGCTTTTCCTAGGCAAACAGTCTGTCAAATGTACTATTGAATCTGAGGGAGAAAAGAATCGCTTAGGTTCATGCACCTGCCAGGCAGCCATTCACATAATGAAAGAAAACATCCTTATAAAGCACACAAGGTACTAACATTAATTTCAAAACCATGTTCAGAGCGTTTCCTGCATAAAACAGCAATAGGGTAAAAAGAATGAGACTGTGGAGAAACTGCAGGAAATGCTCAAGAAGGATGAGATATAAAATAGGTTACAAGAGAGCTTTTACTGGCCCCATTTCACTCAGTGAAAAGGTATTGCAAGCATTCACTCTTTCATCAGCCAGAATGGAAAGGCAGCCAGCCAGTGCAAATGAAACTCTCTCTAACCACTTTAAGTAGATCTCAGCATAGGTAGAAACTAAAGCATAGAAGGTCAGGGTGGCTGGGCCAAGAAAATTTGGCACTTGATGCTGAAAATCTAAGTAGTCCCTGTTGTAAAAAAACATGTTATAATTAAATGAGTCGTGTTTTACTGCCATTTAATGGTGTCCCAAAACTGCTGCCTGGGGAATCTACCTCACTCCATCTTATGGTAGGGAGAGACGTTTGTGGCATTTGTGCAAGTAGGTAACAGTTTGCCTAGAGTGATCCTCATTGCTGTAGAATGGATCTTTCCCTTACTCCCCTCAGCCTTGGACTTCCAGTCATGTCAAGTCTGACCATATTGTAACACATGCACATGTAATGAAATTGACATATGGCACGCAGTGAAATGTACATGTAATGAAAGCATCCAGTCCAGATCTATAAGCGTCACTGAAATCATAGGCTTCACTGAAATCAGACTAGTTCATTGCAACTAACTTAACATTCATAAATTTTAGTTTAGCTTAAATTCAACTAACTTTCTCTGGATCAAGTCTGTGATGTATAAGTGTCTTCCTACACTGAAGTAATAGCTCATTAAAAATAAATACTGACAGCCCGCAGGTGCAGCTGTTTTCAGTGCCAGATCTTTCATAATAGACATGGTGGAGACTTATTCTGGTGGAAGTTTTTTTGTTACTATCTTTCCATATTTCGGCTAAAGTAGTCACCACATATGTGATGCCAAGGCTTTATGTGAACAAAGCCTTTAGCTTCTAGAATGGAAGAAATACATAGCACAGAGAATCAAAGGTATTCGTAGGGCTAATATCCTACTAATATCTAGCACAGTAGGGCTAGATAAGGCAATATTTGGGAGTATTTTGTTCAGAGAAGGTTTTTGTAAATAGAGTAAGCCTACATTCTGGCCAGCTGAAGCTAGTGGCAAAACAAGTTATGGCTTCTATGGAACTGGCATCTTACAGTCTAATGAGGTGATGGTTCTCTAGGAGTTTGTGCCATGGCTTCCTTGTGAATTGAAACCCTGTAGTTTGTAGTTGCATCAGTTTCAGTGAGATAATCCAAAGAAATGGCGCAGGAATTGTAATCTAAGTTTTGCTCAGAGTGGCTCCCTACCATTTTTGCCAAGATTGAACTGATTATATTTATCACTCTCAAAAATCACTGGCTGACATCCTAACTAAGGAAGTGTCCATGCACCAGGAAGATATGCATGAAGAGAGCTGGGCTTGTGGTAGCAAGCATGACTTGTCCCCTTAGCTAAGCAGGGTCCACCCTGGTTGCATATGAATGGGAGAGGTGATGCATGAGCACTGTAAGATATTCCCCTTAGGGAATGGAGCAGCCGCTCAGGGAAGAGCAGAAAGTTTCAAGTTCCCTCCCTGGCTTCTCCAAGATAGGGCTGAGAGAGATTCCTGCCTGTAACCTTGGAGAAGCCACTGCCAGTCTGTGTAGACAATGCTGAGCTAGATGGACCTATGATCTAAATGTATGATCTGACTCAGTATATGGCAGCTTCCTATGTTCCTGTGCCCACACTGCAGAGAGCTAGAAGTTCTGAAGCTAAGGAAGCTCTGAGCTTCCTTAGCTGCACAGTCATGATAAGGAGCCTCTCTAAGCAAAACTTTGATTACAGTTCTACAGATGACTCCATTACTTTTAAAATAGAAAATACATTTAGATATCTCTTTTAAAATAAGCCAAACATTGATTATTTTTGCACGTTTCTCTGATTATTCTGTGGTTACATGCAGCTTGTTTGCTCACTTTGTAAATTGTCATGGGTGGAAGACTTGGAAATACTAAAAAGATGAGGCAGAAGAAAACCTACACAGCCCTCCCTGTCTCCACTGAAGAATAGCACCCTATTTGAGGGTTTCTTAACCTTGGGCCCCCAGATGTTATTGGACTACAACTCCCATCACCCTCAGATATGGCCTTTGTGGCTGAGGATGATGGGAGTTGTAGTCCAACAACATCTGGGGGGGGGGCAAGGTTAAGAAACCCTGCCCTATTCCACTTTAGAGTGAGCTACACTTATTATGGCATGCTCTAATACCATTATGAGGCATGAACCGCCCTACCTATGCCAAACTAGGACTTCCAAAATGAGGAACCGACTGTTCATGGCATGCTGTCCTGTGATCTATCACTGGGATCTTTTAGGTTAACAAGGCTGGGAGGGTTGAACACTTTGAAGCTCCTCATAAAATGTTTAAGTTAGAGATTTGGGGCACAATTCAGCCAAGGTGAAGCACTTTTATGTCCCACTTATTTCCATGGAAAAGTTATGCAGATAAATAACTCTCTCCAGCAGAAATCAACGAACCTTAATAGTGCATCACTAATCTAGAGATCTAAGCCATAGTATTTAAAATGAGACACATATAAGCATTTAGCAGATCAGAGTAAAGCTTACTTTTATTTCTTTTTAAAAGAAGTGCATATGCTAGTCTCATTACCTTTTTTGGTCTCATTTAGCCCTTCCTTCTTAATAGTTTTATTATATTCTAAGTAAAGAATCTACCTAACAGTCCTGTTTTTGTAATAAAGTGGATTTTTTTGAAATATCTGAACTGTCAGTGGTGATGTGTAGGACTCCAGGTGCTCCTGCTCACGGTTTTGTGGAAGGAGAAGACTTTAAATACGGGGCCCAAGTTTACTTCAAGTGCAACGCAGGTCACACCTTAAAAGGCAGCCATATTGCCTACTGTCAGCTAGATGGGAGCTGGTCAACACACCATCCTGGATGTGGTAAGGCTGCTTTGCATTTCTTATTGTACAACTATCATTGCATTTTCCTTTAAATTACTTTGAGATTGACAAATTAGGGGTTTGATACTTATTATTTCAGTATATATTGATAAGATGTCATGGGACTGGCTCCCATGGTACCTTCTTCATTGCCACCATTTTAAAAAAAGCCTCTCTGTGCCTGTACTGGCTTCTAGTTCTTATGGCTAGTACTGGTACCAGTGGCTGGAAAAACCCATTCCTGTTCATGCCTTATCCTGTGCTCCCAGCAAACCAAGAGCTTTTCTGCTCCTGCCATTAGCGCCTGTCCCTAGAAGCAGCTCTAGTTTGTCATTGCCAGAGAAGCAAGAAAACATGGACTACTTTCGTTTTTGTGTCAGGTTCTTTTGTTGCTCTTTTGCCTCCAATGGCTGGCACTAGCAGCCTCTGCCAGAGAGGCGGGGACAGGGTGGCATTCAAACAGCTGATTCAATTGTTTCCATATTTTTTCTGGTGAAGAAAACTTAGAGGACTTCTTCAGGGATATGTGGCTGCCCACTTGGGAGAGGGAGGGTTCTGTTTGTCAGAGGCATGAGGCAAGGCATGGGCTCATCTGGGGCTCTTCAGCCATGGGGGCCTGGCCTGTCTGTCGGAACCAGCAGCCACAAGAGGTACAGGGACTCTTCTGTGCCTGTGGTGCTTCTTTAAGAGGTTGAACCAGCCCTTAATCAATCTGCAGGTTTGCAGTCTTTCTTTAAACTGGATCCCAAAGCCAGAACTGTCAATCTATACTTAAAGGCTGCTTCCCTATTAAGTTTTCCTGTATGCATTCTTTGGAAGTCTATAGAGACGTGGCTGGAAAATAGCTGAAGATATGCTATTTTGTAATGTGTGAATAGTTGGAGATAACTTTGAGCTATATATTAGGGATGTGCACAGAACCGGCGGGGTGGGGGTGGCTCGAAGGCAGGGGGCCTACCTTTAAGGGTGGGGGGAGGTTGCCCTTACCTCTCCCGCCATGTTTTCCCCGCCGGCGTAACATTTTAAAAGTGTCTGTTGGGGCAGCAGCATACCTCCTTGCTGCCCTGTGTCCTCATCAGCCGGAAGTAACAGGAAGTACCTGGTGTGCATGTGCACACAGGGCATACGCATGTCGCACTCGGGTACTTCCTGTTACTTCTGGCCGAAGAGGACACAGGGCAGCAGGGAGGTACGCCGTCGCCCCAACAGACACTTTTAAAGTGGAGCGCCGGCAGGAGAAACGTGGCAGGAGGAGTAAGTTCACCCTCCCCCGCCCTTAAAGGTATGTCCCCCCACCTTCCAACCAGCCGAACAAACCAGTTCGGAATGGTTGAACTTTAAAAGGGCCTCCAAACAGGTTCATGCACATTCCTACCATATATCTGTCAGATCTGTTAACAGTAATCTTCCAGTAAGTCCTTTTAAGTTCCATGATGGGAAATGTGCCTGCTTATAGTTTGTTACATCTTGTATGGCAAAGTGTGTCCCCATGTCCAATGCATATCCCATTATCCTTCCCAAAGAGCCCTCAGCTTTCCAGAATGCCAGTCAGTGCCCCCCCCCATTGCATTTAGAGCGCTCACTTCCTAGACCACACAGTTATGTGACACATCCCAAGTTAAACTGAAGAATGGAAGTAGTAATTTACTTCTGACTAGTTTCCCCTCCAAAATGCTAATTCCTTCTCCTAAGGACATGTGGAGGTAATGCCAGTAGCACTGAATGTCTACTTGGCTCCTGTGAGACTGGATTTCAGTGGCTGGTGGACATTTGTGATGTTGGGTTGGATACAACCAACCCAGAAAAACAGTGCTGATAAGTGCGATCAGTTCTCAATAATAAATTAAATGATCATGTTGCCACAAACTCTACAATGTGCTGGATCAAACAGAAAGAAAGAGTATTTTCCAAGTGCAGGCCAGATTTATTGGTGTGCAAAAGTTCAAGTATTTCTAAACACAAACTGTTAAAACACAGGAATGGAATTTACCACTTCCTGGATATAACTATGGAATGTAATGATCCAATAAAGCATTAATTCTCAAATTGACTCCTTGCACTGGTCTATTAAGTTGGATTTGCCTCATTCCAGTTATTTATAAGTGCCTATTTTAAAGTTGGAATATTTGCTTCTTTAATGCAGCTAAAATAATTTTGATATGTGTGTTGCTGTGATGCAATAAATGCACAAACTATTGAATGATCTGCTATTCAGAATTAATACTTTCCATTTGAAAAAAAATAACATTTCCCCCTTTATTAGTTGTAGAAGACAGAAACTGCTCTGATCCTGGTGCTCCACTCAATGGGTACAGGAAAATGATGGAAGATTCTGCACTGATGAACAGCCGTTATGCAAAAATTGGAACAGTCATTACATTCTTTTGCAATAACTCCTATATTCTCAGTGGCAATGAGCAAAGGACCTGCCAAGAAAACGGAGAATGGTCAGGGAAACAGCCAATCTGCATAAAAGGTAGTTTGCGATTCCTTTACTACAAATCATAAAAACTGTTTCTTTTTTAACACTGGGTTTAGTTTTATAGTTTGTTTTATGGATATACAAGCTGTTTCCTTACAAATATTAACACAAGCATTGGATACAAAGGCAGACAGTTTGCCAGCCCTCCTCATCTAGATTTAGCTAGATTTAGTCAAGAAAGTTAATAGTGACTCAAGCAGATGTGTATTTCTAGAATTGTTTTAAATGTACAAAAGGAAATTAAAAGAACTCATTATCTCCAAGAACTTTGTTTTGTGAACTGCTCAGAGAGAAAACATGTGTTATGAGGCTGCCATATACATTAAGTTGTTATTATTAGGGCCAGGAGCTAGAACTGGGAAACTTTGGATCTGTGATGTGTTGCCTTATGTGGTGAGGCATCTGGAAGTGAAGGCTGGAAGACTCCCTGGGCTATGATTTCCTATCAGGTTTCAAAAGGATTCTGCCTGCTGAGGCAGCTCATGTGCTTCCCCTGATTTGGTAGGGCTATACCTGGACAGCTATTGTTCTTTATTCTGTCTGTTGGGCTTCCGACCTTGACTCTTGTGCATTAAGAGCTTGCTGCATCATCTGCCTTTCCAATTTTCTTTCAAGCTCCAGTTCCAAAGAATCATCTTTCCTGCTTTCTACTTTGCCAGCTCTCTGTGATTGCCTAAGGCCCAAGATCATGTCACATTGCCTCCTCTGATCTCCTGCTAATTTAAAGAACCAATAAAAAGAAATATGTTGAGGAACCAGGAAAAAATTCTACAAAACCCACCCCCATGAGTGATCAAATTTGGTTAATGGTTATAAATCATCAGAGTATCATAATGCAAAATCTGGCTCATGGTTTACATTTTTGTAAAGCATTTCTGGAACTATAACAGCCTGGAGGTATGGGACTTTATTTGGGAAGTATCCAGACATTTCCTGCAAAGAAATTCCAACAGAACTGACAGATATTGATATACCGAAGAAAAATATGGTATAGAAGTAAATTACCTTTCTAAAATCTAGTTTTAAGATCTATTTTAACTATATTCTTTAGAGTTTTTGCATAAATACATGGCATGATTATTGCCCAGTTGAGATGGGGGTGGGGGTGGGAAGGATGATACTTTCCCTGAAATATGTGTGTAAACCTTAACTTTTACAGCCATACTAAGGTTTTCATTCAAAATTAACTGTGATTGCTTTTTAACTGATGGCTGTAAAATGCTCCATCTATGTCCTGTTTCTGAACTCGGCCAGTCTCCATGAGAACAGCTGGAGGCAGACATTGGATGATTGGGGTCATTCAAGTCTCTGGAATCACTAGAGACCCCCAGTCTCTCCCACAATATAACAGAAGCATACACTAATGGTACCTTTCCTGCTGTATTCACATAAATGATAGATAGGACAACTGAGTGTTTAGAAAGTGAGTATTTGGAACCTAGTCATCATTTTCCAAGTGCTGATGTACTGGAAGGTTGAATTCTGAGGAATTCCTCACAATGAGTTTGGAGGTAGAGGTCAGCTGAAAGTGCTCCTCTAACTTCTGGCCTCAAAGTCACTGAGAATTTCCCTCCAGGGATAGTTTTGAAGTAGAGGTAAATGGAACATGTTCAACTGACAGTCATTAAGGAAGTGCTTGAAATACAATTCAGCGCCCGAATCACAGGCACATCCCTTCAAAACTGAGGCCATATGATTGATTGAGTGAGTGAGTGAGTGCTGTCAAGTCAGTGTCGACTCTTAGCAACCACATAGATTCTATCCAGGATGATCTGTCTTCAATTTGGCCTTTAAGGTCTCCCAGTGGTGATTTCATTGCTGTTGTAATCAAGTCCATCCATCTTGCTGCTGGTTGTCCTCTTCTTCTCATTCTTTCAACTTTTCCTAGAATTATGGACTTCTCAAGGGAGCTGGGTTTTCACACAATGTGTCCGAAGTATGATAGTTTGAGCCTGGTCATTTGTGCCTTGAGCAGAAATTCTGGATTGATTTGTTTGTTTGTTTTCCTGGCTGTCCATGGTATCCTCAAAAGTCTTCTCCAGCACCAAAATTCAAAAACATCAATGCTTTTTCTATCTTGCTTCTTCAAAGTCCTGCTTTCACATCCATAGATTGTCATGGGGAAAACCATTGTCCAAACGTTTCTAATCTTTGTAGGTGTAGACACATCACGGCATCTAAATATCCTTTCCAAGGCCTTCATTGCAACTCTACCAAGTGCTAGTCTGTGGTGTATTTCTGGACTGCTGGATCCTTTACCGTTGATGGCTGATCCTAAAAGGCAGAAGCTAACCACCTCTTCAGTGTCTTCATTATAAATTCTGAGGCTGGTTGCTGTACCTCAGCTCAGCTATGAGAATGTGGATGATCTGCAAGCTCTAGTAATGAAAGTCAAGGAGCACGGTGAAAAAATGGGATGACGACTAAATGTAAAGAAGACTAAACTAATGGGAACAGGTACAGCAACCAGCCTCAGAATTGATAATGAAGACATTGAAGTAGTGGATAGCTTCTTCTTATACAGCCCCTTTAACATGGAGGGGAGCAGGTCCATACCTGCATGTTGCTGGTACACAGGGACAGCTGGGAAACACCCTGCCAGCACATGGTCATAGTGGGGGGGGGGAGTACCACCATTACAGAAGTGGCATCCAATGGAGGAGGGGCAGGTATGGACCTGCTCTCCTCCATGTTAAAGGGGTTGTGTAAGCCCTCAGTTTTAAAGGGATGTGTCTGCAATGTGGATTCTGAATCGCATTTCGAGAACATTCCTAACAGTCATCCTTAAACCTCTGCTGTACCTTCCAGCCAAATGTTTGTGATGGATTTGGGAGCATATGTTGCTTGAGCATGTTCAGCTGAACACTACTCTTCTGTCTTTCATGGGCAGCTTGGTTTGGTTTCAGGGTAAGGATATGGTCTCATAACATCAAGCAGTGCCTTCACCCACTCTGAGTCAGGAGTGGAGGTCAGATTATCATGTTTTGCCATCTTCCACCCTTGAACCCATTTCTGGAGCTTCTCTCACCAACAACATCTCACATACATCTACCAGTGCCTGGGTCAGAAGTCTCTGCTTCTCTCCTACCTCTTGAGAGAGAGGATGAGGAAAGGAGAGGAGCAAAGGGGGGAAATCAGGTGAGATTCCCTCCCTCTGTCTCACCCTACCCACTGCAAGAGATTGGCAGATACTGCTGAAACATACCCTCTTTGGCACTACACTGCTGCATGAATAGGGCCACCTCATTCTGATTCCCTAACCTAGGTGAAAATCAATTTCACAGCCCTTCCCCCCCCCATATGTTGTTGGTATTGTGAGGACCATGTTTCCTTCTGATTGCAGCTCCCTTCCACGCAGTTCACTTGTATACAATAGGAGGCAAAGGATTACAGACAGAACAAGAGGAGACACATTTGCCCCAAGGATATTGGATGGAGGAATTGTATTCCTATGGAAGACTTTTGTAGGAAGTCTGAAGCTCATGAACTTTTGTTGCCCCAGGATTGTACTGCCTGATTATTTATTTATTACATTTATATTTTGCCTTTCTTCCATGATGCAGCTCAAAGCTGTGTGCATGGGGTTCCCAGTCAGTGTCCCATCCAGGCACTGACCATACCCAGACCTGTTTAGCTTCAGCAGAGTAACTGCATTATGTGCCCTCCACCATACCCTGGAATTAGTTGAGCCCTGTGAACTCTCACTCCTCCCCCGCCTCACTCCTGCACTTCCTTAATATGTGTTGAGGACTTCAGTGGAATGCATGGCACAGATGGGCTTCTTTGACAGCTTATTCTGCACCTTCTACAAGAGCCGAGTGATGTTTGTAAGATAATATATCCCTGCAGCTCTCCGGGAAGTAAATCAAGCCATTTCTAACATGTAACCTTCTAAAAGCTCAGTCTAGCTTACAGTATTTGAATGGGTCATATACATTTAAATATACAGCTGAAAATGGCCCCTAAACGCATGCATACCTATTGGAACATCTTTCGTTTATTCCCCCACAATTATCTAACCATGTTCAAACCATCTTGTGCACATTTAAAACAAGCTTTATTTTTCAATAATACCCAAGGTTGTCTCTCTAGCAACCTTTCTCTAGCAAACTCCTGCTCTATTCCACATTCTTAGCCCAGTCATCTAGAATCCGATGCATTACCAAGAGTTTAGATTCCAGCTGTAGCAAAGTAACCTTTAATAACAGCTGTGATGTTTCCAAGTAGAGTGTTGTTTACTCTTCTGAATAAAGCTGTCATCTTTATTACTCTTTTCAATAAAGCTGACAGTGAATCGGGAAACAACACCCTATTCATAGTATATAGCTTGCCTGAGTAATCAAATCTTATGCCTTTCCTAAGCAGTTATGTATTATTCGATGTAACATGTCAAGGTTTTGCTTGAACATTTTGGGTTCATGGCCATTTGCCTATCATAGATAAAAGAACATAACATAAGAACAGCCCTGCTAGATCAGGCCCAAGGTCTATCTAATCCAGCATCCTGTTCCACACAATGGCCTACCAGATTCCACTGGGAAGTCCACAGGCAAGAGCTGAGGGCATGCCCTCTCTCCTGCTTTTGTTACCCTGCAACTGCTGTTTAGAGGCATCTTGTCTCTTAGGCTGGAGATGGCCTATTGCCCTCAGACCAGTAGCTATTGATAGACTTGTACTCCATGAATTTATCTGACCTTCTTAAAGCCACCTAGGCTGATGGCTGTCACCACATCTTGTGGCAGAGAATTCCATAGGTTGATTGTACTTCCTTTTGTCAGTCCTAAATTTCTTGGCAATCAGTTTCATGTGATGACCCAATACTCCAAATGTGACCACACCATAGATTTGTATAAGGGCATTATGATAAGAACATATGAACAGCCCTGCTGGATCAGGCCCAAGGCCCATCTAGTCCAGCATCCTGTTTCACACAGTGGCCCACCAAATGCCACTAGGAAGCCCACAGGCAAGAGCTGAGGGCATGCCCTCTCTCCTGCTATTACTCCCCTGCAACTGGTACTCAGAGGCAACCTGCCTTTGAGGCTAGAGGTGGCCTATAGCCCTCCAACTAGTAGCCATTGTTAGACCTCTCCTCCATGAAGTTATCCAAACCCCTCATAAAGCCATCCAGGTTGTTGGCTGTCACCACATCTTGTGGCAGAGAATTCCACAAGTTGATTATATGTTGTGTGAAAAAGAACCTCCGTTTGATGGTCCTATATTTCCTGGCAATCAATTTCATGGGATGACCCCTGGTTCTAGTTTTATGTGAGAGCGAGAAGAAATTCTCTCGATCCACTTTCTCTACACCATAGACCTCTATCATGTCTCCCCACAGTTGTCTTTTTTCTAAACTAAATAGCCCCAGGTATTGTAGCTTTGCCTCATAAGAAAGGTGCTCTAGGCCCCTGATCATCTTGGTTTGTTTATTTATTTTATTTGTTAAATTTGTATACCACCTTTCATTAAAACAATTCCAAGGCAGTTTATGCAAAAATTAAAACAAGACTATAAAAATGACAATTAAAATATTAAGCTAAAATATAAAACAAATATGACTAAAAAGATCACCTTGATCCACACACTTGTTGACACTCTCAAAGAACTCCAAAAGTTTGGTGAGGCAAGATTTCCCTTTGCGGAAGCCATGCTGGTTCTCTCCCAACAGGGCCTGTTGTTCTATGTGCTTTACAATTTTATCCTTGAGGATGCTTTCCATCAATTTGCCTGGAATGGACATTAAGCTAACCGGCCTGTAATTTCCCTGATCACCCCTGGATCCCTTTTTGAAAATCGGTATCACATTTGCTACTTTCCAGTCCTCTGGTACAGAGCCTGATTACAGGGATAAGTTATATATTTTAGCAAGGAAGTCAGCAATTTCACATTTGAGTTCTTTAATATTAACAGTTTTATTTTCAATCCCCTTCCTAATGATTCCAAGCCTTTTTCACAGCTGCCACACATTGTGTTGACACTTTCAATGAGCTGTGCACCACGACTCCAAGATCTCTCTCCTGGTCAGTCACCGACAGCTCGCACCCCATCAGTGTATATGTGAAGCTGAGGGGTTTTTGCCACAATACGCATCACTTTGCAATTGCTAACATTGAGCCGCATCTGCCATTTTGTTGCCCACTCTCCCAGATTGGAGAGATCCTTTTGGAGCTCCTCTCAATCTGTTTCAGATTTCAATACCCTAAATAGTTTTATGTCATCTGCAAACTTGGCCACTTCGCTGGTTATCCCAACTTCTAGATAATTTATGAACAAGTTAAAGAGCACTGACCCCAGTACAAATCCCTGGGGGACCCCACTTCTTACTTGATTCCATTTACAGAACTGCCCATTTATCCCTACCCTCTGTTTCTTATCCCTCAACCAGTTACCAAACCACACATGAGTCTGTCCCCTTATCCTAGGACTGCTGCATTTTCTCAAGACTACCAACAGGTAGGGATGTGCACGGAACCGGTCCAGAGGCCATGTTGGAGGCCTCCGAACCAGTTCGGAATTGGGCTGGTCTGGCGGGTGTGTGTGTGTGTCTCGCTTTAAGGGGGGGTAGTGTTTACCACTCCCGCCGCTTTTCTCCCTCCGGCGCTCCACTTTGGAGCAAAGTTTTTGGGGCGGCAGCATTCCTCCCTGCCCCCATCATTGCCCAGAAAAAGCAGAAGTTACTTCCGCGCATGTACCCGTTGCGGCACACGTGTGTCTGTCACCGCGCGCATACCGCACATTCCGGCAACAGACACGCGTGTGCCGCAACGGGCGCAAGCGTAAAAGTAACTTCTGCATTTACTGGGCAACTACGGGGGCAGAGGCGGCAGGGAGGAACGCTGCCACCCCAAAAACTTTGCTCCAAAGTGGAGCTCTGGAGGAGGAAAAGCGGCAGGAGGGGTACGTACTACCCCCCCTTAAAGCGAGACACACACACCCGGTGCTGGACCACGCCTCCATGGTTCCATGCACATCCCTACTGGCAGGATTTAGTGACATCTCTTTGGTTGGTGACATATGGTAATACAACATGGAATAGTGGGAGAGGGTTGTATGGTCTAAGTTTAAACTGCATTCCTATGCTTAGTGACATGTGAATGAGTCTAAATGATTTCAACAGAATACAATGTAAGGATACCAGAGGGAAAAGTTTTATCATAAACAGGCAGGGGCTTATCAAAAAGTATGTTCAGTTGGAAAGAACAAAAGTTAAAATCTGAACTGGATGGTTATGTTCTGATATCATCCAGTACATAAACACATGTTATGTATACTGCTTGCCTCTCATCCTAATTCACTGTTGTTAGTGACAGCACAGGGTGGACAGGGATCTGAACCATAACATTTGCACTCTGAACATGAAAAAGGATTGTGCAACACTGTATTTTTTCTAGCCTGCAGAGAACCAAAGATCTCTGACCTGGTGAGACAGAAAGTACTCCCAATGCAGGTTCAGTCAAGGTGAGATTGCAATGCTTTAACTACAATGTTAAAGAGAAATATTGTTACTTTTCTCTGTGTGTCTTAATTTGATTGGGCAATCATCCCATGCCAGATTTTGTATGAACTAAACCGATGGTCCAGAACTGAAGACTGCTAGTTGGATAGGAGCTCACTTGGCAAAGACGTCCAAGACGATGGAGCAAGAGAAGATGTTTTCTCTCTTTTGCTCTTCTTTTTCAGTTGAATACCTCCTACATTTGCAGTCCAAGATTACAAAGTTAGCCAAATGTATGATTAAAGATGGTCACATGAACACATTTAAAAAATGCTTTGTGCTACATGTGTTACACCACAATGCAAGGAGATTGTGAGGGGAAAATCAAACTTGCTTCACAGCTCTGTAGATACTATTACAAGCTTGTTGCTCTCTGTCTAGGTCAACACTAGAACAATTCTGGGGTTTTCCCCTCCCTTTCCCCAGAGTTCCACTAGGCTTTCCTTTTTAAAGTGACAGTACCATATTAACAATTAATACCAACAAAGCCTTTATCAAACTGGATTCCATTTCAATCCCTTTCACACACCCATGCTGCTTTTCATGTAGCTCGCCATGAATACACATTTCAAATGTCCGTTTTATTAGCTATTATTTATTCAGAACATTTTTACACAATCCTTGTTTTTGTTTTAATAAGAATCAAGATAGCATAAGAACCATGCACACTTATTTTAGAATCCACCTAGGCCTTTTAAATGTGGGATCACATTTTCCTCAGACTGCAATACTTTGTAAATAGCTAATTTACAGCAGTTTGCAATTGGTAAGTAGGGCACCACAACTTGCACTCAATCAGCTGATCACAGAGTGGGTTCACATGACACAATAAAAGCCAATACTCTCATTCCCAGAGTTCAACAGTGAACCCAATTTCCCATGGGAGATATGGTAGAAAGCCAGCCTTGGCATCTGAACTCACCAGTGTCTGCTCCATCAGCCCTACTTATGATTCCGAAAGTGGCATCAGTAATCGAGTTGAGGTCGGTTACAGATGTCGATTCTGAAACAGTAAGTCGGGCTGATAGAGCTGACATAGGCAGGTTCAGATGACATGGCAAATGTCAGCTTCATGCAGTAGGCTGAAAAAT